>NC_092646.1:57885196-58237696 GCF_039555335.1 Amphiura filiformis | reverse complement strand
TTACCTCCAATTACGCGATTTTGGAATTTCCTGCTGAAAATTCTTAACTTTAACCTAATCTCATCTTGATGATGAAGCAAAAGAAAATCCATCTCTAGATGGGAAAAGTTTAGATGACCAGAAGGTGTCTTTGATTTATAAGAAGTGGTTGGCATTTACACTACTGATCAAAGGTCTGCGACTTGTGGCATGACACACGAGGCAAAATTGACATTCTTCGGTATGCGAGGCTTTTTCTTGACATGCCAATACCCAAAATACGAAGGCCTGTGAGTTTGCATGGCAAATACCTTGCCGTTACTATTATGTTTATTTGCATGTGTTTGCTCAGTGCCAGAAGTGGGTAAGTGCAATAGCTGCCCTGTGTGGCAATTTACACACAGTATATTGTACTCATCTACACATGGCAGCTACACATGGCAGCTACACATGGCAGCTGTTGCACTTACCCACTTCTGGCACTGAGCAGTCGATGTTTCCACAGTTACAAATTATGGACTAAGTGAGATTGGACTAACTGGGTCTGGACCAAGTGGGAATTTGACTAAATGGTGCACGGACCAATAGAGATTGGACTAAATGGGTCTGGACCGAATGGGACTAAATGGGACATGGACTAGAAGTGAGATTGGACTAAATGGGTCTAGACCAAGTGAGATTGGATCTAGTGGCGTGGCCCTAGTGGGAAATCACCAAGCAGGCATGGCAGTAATTGTAAACTTAAGATACAGCGAAAAATAAGGAGGCATAAAAAACATAAATTGGCATTGTAAAGACCTATAACGTTGCAACCAAATCGTGGGAGTTGTGCAAGACAGTTTGCATTTTTGTCATTTTGCAGAAGAAACTTTTGTGTGTTTAAATTTTTTACGTATTTGATGAACATTTCAAAGTTTTCTAATCGCCTTTAAGATTAGTAAATAGTTTAAAATGGGCACATTTACCTATATTTTCCTGATCCACCAAAAACTCAAAAGTATGCTCGGATGTAAGGATTTTAGTCATGTTTGGTAACTGGGCAAAATGTTAATGATAAATTGATAATAACTCAATTGTCAAATATGCTTCCTTCAGTTTGCTTGGATCAGATTGTGTCGCATGTACACTTGGTTTGTCATCTGGTGCAAAAATATAATTATTTTCAAGCATTTTTGACAATTCAGCTCCAAAATCAATCATTCCTGCTAGCAACTGTTTTTCTTTATCGTTGTTAGGATTAAAATTTCAACAAATTTGAAAAATTATAATTAAATTTAAAACTTTTAATCCAAACACTAGAAATTATTCCTACCTCGAATCGTCAGATGGTTCTTCATTTTTTTTTATCAGCGAGAGTGATCCTGTGATGTGTATTTGAAAAAAGAAGGAAATTATCAATTGATTTTTCTGTACAATTCAAAATGTACTCCAACTTAATTTATTTTATACCTAAGATGGAGCCAGCATAATTGTAATTTGGTCTCGGCGGGATTTTGTTGGTAAAAATCATAGCTGCCTCTGCTTACATCCCTTTCATTATTATGCGTGTAACTGGTAATATGCACTAGTCATCACACAATCCTCATCGATTTTCGTTGTGCTATCAGTACATGTGCGACGCACAATGATAGATGGAACTTTATCCGGTCAAGCCTAAACCTTTCTCTAACCTCCAATCCTTTCCCTACCAGTCAGTGTTGGGTATAGCTTTGCTCCAAAGCCAACCTATTTTCCATCCAATTGAAAGAAAAAATGAAAAAACCATGCCATATGCCCTCTGACACTAGAGTAAAGACCTGGCGCGTCGGTCAGTGGGGTAGGCCAATATCTCAGGTAGACAGTGATCTTCCTACTTTACTTGTTGGTGACTTGCCTATAGTGAAGCTTGCCTTCGGCAAGCTCTGTACAAATACATGTACTGCTGGGTGATGCATGGGAGTGGTATTAATTTTTTACAGAATGGATTGGCCTATATACATTTTCTTTACTCATACTAGTCACTTGCTTGGGTTTATTTTACGTGGGGATCTCTGGATCTTCTAAGGTACTGCGAGGGCTCTGATCAAGAGCTATGTTGGGTACTGCTGGACATGTATGAGCCACATTACATGATTCAACATTGTTCGCGGGGGTGGGGGGGGGGGCCTCTTACGTACATTACCCTGTAGAAGGTGTCCCAACAATTTTGATGAGCATTTTATATATAAGCCTCTTCAGTTTGAGTTCAACCAAAGTATAATAACCAGGCATATACTCAAGTCCATGAAATATGAGTTTTAGGGTGAGGCAACATTTGGTCAATTACTTAATAACTCGTCTCCCAATCATCTTCAAAAGAAATTCAGATCCTATCGAGATAAAAGACGAGTTGATAAAATCATCCCTGGAGTTGTAATCATAAACCACCATTAATCTTCCAAATTAATTCTGATTTTATATTATGGAGGTCCCAAAGTTTATTAAAGATGATGAAGTGAGTTCAGTTATGCTCGGGTTTCATTATTAATCTTCAAAATGAAATTGCATATACATCTCTCAGCTAATTGATAGGTATCCTCATCAAAATTCTGTAGCTTGCAGGAATGGCATTGACCCCACTCCCTTCTTTGCAAATGTTAACTGTGCACAAATTCTTTACTTTTCTTAAAATATCGAAAAAGCTACCCAAAAAAAGGTTAGCTATCACTGCAAAGGGATATTAATTTTGAAATCAAAAACGTCAGACCAACATGTCAATATTTTGAAAGAATAATTTTATGTAAGTTGCGATTCAAAAAAGTTCGGACTCTGCTGTTGAATTTGACTCAAAATAGTTCTCTTCATAATTATGTTGTTTAGTATAGGGCTGTCCAGTAGCATCCACTGGTTTTCAAAAGTGTGGGGGACAGGTCTTGAATCCCCCAACTGTTCAAAAAGGTTTGGCTTGCTTCACTCACTGTGATTGCTAACCCCCACATTTTCCCAGACTGGGCACGTTTCCCCTGTCTGACTGACAAAAGTGGAGGGAGGGGGCAGTGGCCCCTCTCCCACAGCCCCCACCCCCCCATTTGCGTGCCCACTGGGGCTATCTTCAGCCTTGATTGAATTAAACTTGTAAGCCTTTTTGGTGTGAAAAGTTCTAAGCTTGGTTTTCATTGGGACAATGATTTTGATGATTATGAAGATATTAATAAAAGATGACCAAGATGATGATGGCATGACATTGATGTTGAATTTGATGATGATGACAATGATGGTGACGATGATTACAACAATGATGCTTCTGCTGATGATGATGACTATGATGATAAGTATGATAAAAATGGCAGTGATTATGATGATGATGTTTATAATATTGGTGATGATATATTGATGACGATGATGATATTGTTAAAGGTATTTATGGTGACACCTAGGTTTCATTATCATTGAGGTATAGGACTTTTTATTTTTTCGGAGAAGAGCAGGTAAGGCAACTAATTGACTATATTTCTACATGTTCATACTACATACTCTGAAAATTTTAGAAAATTCATGAGTCCGTTTTTTAAAATCACATTTTGTTCCTAAAATGGGGTTATAGCGCCCTCAACGGACACTCTCTCCATAGGGCTACATGTAAAGACCAGTTATAAACAATTGGCCCTAAAATAAAAGCGGACTCGTCGCGAATTTCCTCAAATTTTGCATATGATGTAGATTTAACATCTGGAATGTAATGCAAGTGATATCGTTGCTGCTCTTCTAAATTCATTTTTAAAATGTCCGCCCCAGACCAAGGTGTATATATGATGACCACAACAATAACAGTAATATTGATGATGATGGTTGTGTTGGAAGATATTATTGAAGATGACGGTGGTAATGATGATATAGTGATGATGATGATGATGATAATAGTAATGATGATGATCATGATGACAACATGACTACTACAAAAATGACAATGCATACATAATGGCAGTATTATTGTGATTTCTATTGCATTGCTATCTACAGTAGATAGCTTTATTTCTATAGATAGTTAGCACTGTATATTCTTGTATGGTGAATATACAAAAACAGAAAAAGATGCACGTCCTACTTCAGCATCTGGTTTTATTGTTCTTTTATTTTGAAGTGTTATGGTTGTGCAGTTTTGCAGCCTGTGTAAATGAAATGAACACTGTAGTGAGACAAATATATTTCCTTTGCTTGTCAGTGAACAGATTTTGAAAACACATCCAAGACTTTGCAGGTGACATAACACACAACAAGGGTATGGTTTCAAAGCAGAGAAGATTTCTTACCCTTCCCAGAATCCTTTGCAACATGATACATCACCTCATTTCATCAAATGATACTCCCATTACTTTGTACTGGATCCCTTTGTTTTCATTTTGAGAATATTCTAGCTAAACATGGGTCGATAGTCAAGAAATAAACATATTTTGCAAGATGTGGATGTGCTCTGTTCATTGAGGTACATTTCGTGACTAACGACCCATGTTGCACTGCATAGTGAACTGTATGGAAATTGGGAGAAATGCATTGTGGGAAGTGTAAGATATCTTGTATGGTTTCACAGTAGGATATTCCGTGGACTAGAAAACATGTCAGTTTTTCAAGGAATTCTTTTTTTGGAAATTCTGAGGAAGAGCTCTGATTTTTTTAATCAAATTTTGCTGATTTAAGAAAATGCCTCAATACATTGTCAATATTATAATTGTGTAACTTATGTTTAGTGACTTGTTGCCCTCCCAAATGCCAAGTTATTGACCAATCTTATTTAATTATCATAATATAAATTTATATATCAAATGGTGAATAAATTTGATTCTGAAAGTTCCTGCAGTCTTATTGGTTCTTAGCCATGTGATATGACATGATATAACACAGTCCAGCATGTGTGAGTAATGTATATGCTTTATTCGAACCAATAGGAGGGCATAGCAACAATGGGACTGATCAATTCTAAGCCCTATATAGGTAATTCCTTATAAAATGTAGTATTTAAGTTGTTTAAAATTCAGTATACTTATGATTTATATTTTTATTTGAATTTAGAATGAGAATTTAAAGGTATTGTTTTAGCTACTGCCGTGCATCTATCGTCTTATAAAACACTGATGACATCATTATTTTTGGCATAAAATAACTTGGCTTCGCCTCATTAGTTTTACTTAAAATAATGGTGTTGCCCGTGTTATACGAGACGATAGATGCACTGCAGCAGCTTAAAACAATACCTTTATTTTCTAATTATTTGACTGATGCATTGTAATGTATACTGCGCCAATAAAGTATCCTTACACTTGGAAAAATAATCACAATTTCAAACTGGACAATATTGGGTTAAATTTGTTTTTTAATAGATGCACTATCTAATCCTGCACATTATGACACCACATTGAATCCAATGTGACCTCAAGAAATAAAGTTACAAGCAATTGAATAGATGAAGGTCCAGTTTTAAATGTGACAAACTGGCCTATACAAGGCGCAAAAAAGATACCAACAAGCAAAACAAAGAGACCATACAGTTTCTTAAATGAAGCGTTATTTAAAGCAGTTTTTATTTCAGTTTTTACTTCTCTGTACTTTCCATAACTTTCATTTTATTTGTAAGTTCTTTTGTTTCAGTTTTCTTTTGTTCCTTTTGTTTTAAATTAAAGCCAAACGCATAAATTAGCCATTCACCACTCTCAAACCAGATGTCTAGTCTGTGGAGTTTTGAATAGGCCAGTTTGTCACTTTTAAAACTGGACCTTTGTCTAATCAAATGCTTGTAAGTTTGTTTCTTGAAGTCACATTGGATTCAATGTGGTGTCATAATGTGCAGGATTAGCTAGTGCATCTATTAAAAAAACAAATTTACCCTATTTTGTTCAGTTTGGGAATTGTGATTATTTTTCCAAGTGTAAGGATACTTTATTGGCACAGTATATTTTAAAGCTAGTCATGTGTTAGTTTTCATCAAATTAACCAGTCTGTTTTCTCTTTGTTATTCTTTTGTTTAGATGTGAAGAAAGTGGTCATTGCACAGTCAATAAGTGGCATATTCTTTTCTATATTTGGTGGTCAACCACTCATTGTGATGCTGACTACAGCTCCACTGGCACTCTACATCAAAAGTAAGTACAATATGAAACATCTATTTTGTGAACATACCATTGATGAAGAAATAGCAAGGCTTTCCCCTTACCAAGTCTTGTACATAAAATGCTGCAATATTGTATGCATATTGACTGGATTCGTTGTTACCGGTGTCTGTCTGTCTGTCTGTCTTATCGGAAACTCCCGGAGGAACTCGGCAGGGGCGATTTCCATCACCATTTCACCAAGCTGACACAGGGTCAATTTCTACAAACTTTTACGTCTATTTGGAAACATCATAGCCTGATGGTCCATTTTTGGACGGTACAATGATTACTCTAGGGTCTGTTGAGTAGAAGCAATGGCCGAGATGGGGTTCGAACCCACAACCTTACGATCATGAGTCCAATGCTCTAGCCACTGCGCCACACGACCCATGTGGTGTGTTTTGTATGCAGGATTACAATTTTAAGTAACAAGTTCATAATATTCACTCTGGTTTATCACTCAGTGCATTGCTCTCAACAGATTCCATATATTTCAAAGTTTTCCAAATTTACTCTTTTACCCCTCTTTTCAAAGTAAGACTTGTAACATCTAAGGCAGGTCCATGCACCCTAATTGTTGAACATGCATGTGCTTTGCACTGACAAAATTATTGGCCCACACTTGCTGCTCAACTTCTGCAATCATCGTCGGTCACTCACAATGCATAATTGTGTGTCGGGGTGTTTTCATGAAGGATACATGTTTTGTATAATAAGTGTTGCAGTGCCAGTTTCTCACGCAATTCATTTGAATAATTTGATTCATTGTGCTATTCCACTTGAAATCCACACCCCCTATGGAAGACATAACCTTAATCTCCCACACAGGGGGTGTAGATATCAAATGGAGTCACCCATTCAGGTAACCTCATTTGAAAATCCCGCTACCTGTGTGGAAGATTAAGGCCATGTCTTCCATAGGGGGTGTATGGGTTTCAATTGGAATAGCCCTTTGCTTGGCCCACTCTTTCTCCCAAGCATGGTACCATCACTGCATGCAGCTGCATTGTGCATCTCTGTTTTTAAATACCAAGGGTGTGAGAGTTTCTCATGCATTTCATGGGAATGATTCGCAATAGCTGCCATGTGTAGATGAGTACAATATACTGTGTGTAAATACAAAATGTTCACAGGGCAGCTATTGCACCCAATTCTGGCACTGAGCAGTTGATTATCTTTCTATCTGCTTTGCTATTCATCTGGTCACTATTGAGGTGTCATTGGCTACTGATCCATAGATTTAAAAGATACTGCAGGTTGAGGTTGGCAGTGACCCTTTCTAAGGTGTGACATAATGGTGTATTAAGCTGTGTGATAATCCACAGATCTGTCTATGGTACTAACCTGCCAATAGGAATGTATGTGTTAAGGTAGTCTACACACACTATGGACCACAATAGCCTCATCCCAATGGCATAGTCCAATAACCTCAATTAAACACTCATAATGCAAAATTTGACCTCAAGTTGCAGAGTATGAGTTATTGTACCCAAATTTTCTAAGGTCATTCAATGAATGTACAAATGCATTGGGGTTAAAGAACTGTGAACAGGTAGATGAGCATGTTGTGGATCCTAGTGATAACATCATGTTTGAGGTTACAGGAAGTGATGGTGAACACAGGACAAAAGAAACAAAACTGTGTGTTAGGTCAGCCATATTTTGGCCTCTGTTTTCCCGTGTAATGAATTTAAAATATTAAATTTTTGGATGAGACTGGAAATCGGTCTACTAAATCAGTGTTTGCCATCACCTTCAGGTTAGCAACTATTTTAAACTGTTGCGATTTGGTAGTTCACAGTATCTTGCGAGTGGTAGTGAGCTTTGGCAAAAATTGCATTGATAATTTCATAGCAAGTGTGTAGAAGAATTAAAATATCACAGATATACTTTTGCACGTCTTATGTTATGTCATAAAGAGTGCTGAAACAACACTTTTGCAAAATGTACATAACAACAATATATCAAGCAAGTTTTCAAGTATGTGATTTGTAGAATGAACTTTTGCAAAACATCAAAGTGTTATATTTCAATAATATATTGATTTAGATAATGAAAATCTTTTTTTTTTGCTGCTCTTTTTACCGTGCATACCCTTAAAGGGGCACTTCGTGATCCACAGCCTCATCCCCCACTTTTCTCAAAAAAAGTTGAGATTTTTATCTCACTGGACTAGCCTGGCTACATAATGTTTATGTACAAAATATTTCTTGCACCTTAATTCGTTTAGCAAAGATATCGCGAAATTTGAATTTCGTTCTGGTGCACCAGAACGAAATTACAACGTATTGTCTATGGAGCAGTGTAATACACATAATCATGCATAACTCGCAAACGCAAAATCGGAATCAACTGAAATTTTGGGAATATGCTTTTTTTCGTGGATATTTACTGAAAAATGTCATAAAAAGAGGATGCCAGGATCACGAAATACTCCTTTAACATGGTGCATGCCAGTTTAACTCTCTCTCTAGAATTGAGTGGCCCAGTATAAAAACAGCCCATGTCACATTTTTGTGAAAATTGAGATATTCAGATGAAAGTGCTCTACTGCCCTCTGTTTATCTACCACAGAAGTTACAAAGCTGTAAACAGTCCCCTTTTATTGCTAGAAGTAAAAGAAAACACCCCTTTCTTATATTTCCCTATGAATCTAAGATGTGTCAGTCACAAACTTTAGCAAAATGACAAAAATGTGCCATGGCCCGTTTTTATACTGGGCCACTCAATTGTGGTGTGGCATATGCATTATTGTTTCTAATTGGCTCAATTATGGCAAGTTTTTGCTGCTACAAAATGTCAACTCTCTTGCACCAATTATCATTTTCATTGCACCAAAAGCAAGCCAAGAAAGAGTGGAATCAGGTGCTTGTCATTTGGACTGCAAAATTGTGGCAACACTGTGTATTATTAGTTGAGATGACTCGTCTATCTAAAGTCTGCACAAAAAGAAACTTAGCTGTTATAAATACGCCTATAGCTTCAGATCTAATAATTGTTTCCACAATATTTCTACATAGAAAGAAGGATGATTTATTTACGCGCATTTTGATACCCCATTTGTCTAATTTGGTTCAATATTAACAACACAGCAGCGTTTTAACGAAAAAATATCCGAATTTAAAAGTTGCAGTTATTTGTATTGATTTGAAGTCAGCGCGAAGATAAATGGAGGGTTCTACGTGCCACAATGCTTGCGTAATAACCATTGATCCCTGTAAACTGCAACTTTTAAATTCGGGTATTTTTCTTTAAAAGCACTACTGTGTTGTTAATATTGAACGACATTTGACAAATGGGGTATCAAAATGCGCGTAAATAAATCATCCTTTCTATGTAGAAATATTGTGGAAACAATTATTATATCTCAAGCTATAGGCGTATTTATAACAGCTGAGTTTCTTTTTGTGCAGACTTTACTTCATCATCTTGTCAATTTGGCATGTTCATGTTGTACTTAGACATGAGTAATGTTCTACTAAGCTATTTATATCTTTGTATAATCTAACACTTGAGGAATGATGGCACTGATAATTGAGATCCCCCAAAACAGAACTGTCTGGGGAATCTCTCTTTATTTTTTCTATTTTGCGGTACCTTTATAGAGGGTAGCCCAGATCAGAGAAACAAGAACTGCTTTCCACTAGGGCCCTGTTAACAGTATTAAAATACTCAAAATAGTAAATAATAAGAAAATATGCCTGCAGCGAAACTGTCCAAATTTGTCTTGGATTTGTGAAGCTATCTTAGGATTAAACAAAACTGTCTCTGGATTCTTGATGCTGTCTCAGAAGTGTGCTATTCCAGTTGAAATGCATACCCCCTATGGAAGACATGACCTTAATCTCCCACCACACACAGGATATAAATTTTAAATGCAGTCGCCCATTCAGGTAGCCCCATTTGAAATTCACACTCCCTGTGTTGAAGATTAAGGTCATGTCTTCCATATAGTTTGATCAGCTCGTAATCAGCGGGCCTTATAACATTGTGGATTAATATCAATATATTTTATTTGGAGAATCGTCTTGTGAGTTGTGACATCTCGCCAAAAATCACAAATTATTAATTTAAGCCCTATACTATAGGTACTTTCTTTAACACACAAAATATAGACCAGGCGAATCGACTATATCACTCTTAAAGTGGGTCTACTTTTCGGCATAGTGGTAAAAACCTAATAATTCCCGCCGATTACGAGCTGATCAAAGGGGTGTATGGATTTCAACTGAAACAGCCAATTCTGATTTAGGCCTGTTGTGAGCAGATCACAAATGTCCCAAAATTACCATCTCCAATCTTGGTTTAATATCGAAGACTGCAACTGATATAAAAGTGTCATTTAAAGTGAACCATAACGACGCAAAATATGGGACCCTTTTTTCGACACACATTGACCAACAAGTTCCTGGCGTCTTATCTTTGTCTTAACAAATCAAAAGAAAACATATCAATGAACCAAGCATATACAGGCACCATTTCATGTTCAGATTTTCTTTTAGTAGGGGCCTAAACCTGTTGTAAAAGTGTCATTCAGAGTGGACCGTAATGACGCATGCAACCAAGGCCTAATGGCAGTGCCGTTGACCAAGTGGGTGCATTACCCCTGGGCCAGGGGTCCTAGGGGGCCTGTAAAACAAAGAAAGCATACCTTAATGGGCCCATAAAAGCAAAAACAATACACCTCAGGGAGCCCGTAAAAGGGAGCCTGTGCGATCATTTTACACGCGGACACGTAATGGCTCTCGGCGGCACTGCCCAATGGTTTTCGCAATGCAAAAATGATTTGGTATGCAATTTATATTTATTCCACACACTTCTTAGCACTCTATATTGGCCATTTAATTATGGAATTATGCACATACTTTTTAACTCCCTATATCTGCAGTAACACCACTCCATGCCAATGTCAACATTTCCAGTACTGTTAAAGTACTTCATTTTGTGAGCAATTTATTTCATGAATTACTAATTATGAACATTTTTGCAAGGACTGAATGTTGTATATTCTGATATGCTAGGTTTAATACTTCAAAACTTTTTGTGTAAATATTTAAATTTCAAATCTTGGCACTTTGTGAAATTCCCGAAATGAAATTTATTGTAAAAATGAAGTACTACATGGTAATTCTTTCCTTTGAATTTTGTATCGTGATTAAAATACTGCAACATCCAAACTAATGTCCCTGGGCGAGTAATATGCTGTTGATCAGCGACACTAAATCATTCAGTCTTATCAATATTTCATGCTCTGATGAGATAAGCATTCCTTCTTATGTACATATTTGCACACAGGTGGAAACACATTGTCCAAATATTATCAATTTATAACTATCAATTCTTGATATTTTTGCAATGTGTTGCCCAAATTCAAAATAATAATGCAAAAAACTGAGAGAGCAAGTATTCCATGTCATGCAATTGCATCATCATGTGAAAGCATATGGGCACGGAAAGCTTGGCTGGCCAAGGTTTGGCTGTGCACGTGTCTAGCACGCGAGGGTCAGGGTTCAAAACTGCACCCAAGAAAATTATGAAAATTCCCTTCATCTTCTTCCTTCCTTCCTTCCCTTCTGCCAAAAAGCCTTGGTGGAGTTAGGGTTAAAGAACATTATTGTACACATTTTTCTCCACATCATAATGGCTTCAAAACATCTTGGATTTATTTTATATAAAAAGTGCAATGGGGTAAATATTGCCAAATGTACACTATTCAGGGGAAATTTATTGGGCTGTTCCAGTTGAAATCCATATACACTCTTCATCTCCCGCACATGGAGTATGCATTTCAAATGAGGTTACCAGAATGAGTGACTCCATTTCAAGTCTACACCCCCTCTGTGGGAGATTAAAGCCATGTCTTTCATGAATTTAAACTGGGAAAACCTAGGGACCGTTCACAAACACTTGTAAGGGGGGGGCCTGATGCAAAATGTTATCGCAAAAAAATTTTGGGGCCCCCCTTTACAGACCTCAAAAATTTCAGGGCCCCCCCCCCTTTTTGACATGAAAATTATGGGTCAACCCCATAGAAAAGCATATAAACTTAATTTTTCCAGTAAAATTTGTGGTTATTTTTTTTCAGGGCCCCCTTAGGAGGGTAAAAATGTTCAGGCCCCCCCTTTTGCATCAGGCCCCCCCTTACAAGTGTTTGTGAACGGTCCCCTAGTAAGTTTTTGTTTATAGTATAACAATATGAATGTACTGATCATATAAACTCCCACTGGTTCATCCCTACTTCAGGAATGCCAAATCGATAGATGTTCACATTTTATAACATTCAATTCTCGCTATTCACAATAAAGAGGCGCTGCCAGCAGTTTGCGATATGTAATCGTGATGTATCATGGGAAAAGGTCGACATCCAAGTCCAGCATAATCTGAATATTACCATGCTATTACATAGGAACACGTGACAATATTTTTTAGTTTGTCAATATAACGGTATTACACGCAAATCGATAGAGAAAAATTAATTGTGCACATTTCAAATCTCATTATTAAGTATTATTGAGTATCGATTCGCGTGTAACACCTTTATTTTGACAAACTAAAAAAATATTGTCACATGTTCCTATGTAATAGCATGGTTATATTCGTATTGCGCGGACTTGGATGTCGACCTTTTCCCATGATACATCACGATTACATAGCAAACCGCTGGCGGCGCCCTTATTGTGAATAGCGAGAATTCATTTCTCCAATTCTCACGTTGTATAACCATAACATAGCCAAATTAATAGCCCTATTCATTACATTTCCTCTCCATATGCTTAATAACAGTGTTGCCAAAACATTTCAGTGCCAAAGCGCAGCAAACTGGTTCACCTGGCCACAGTGAATGACTCCCAAGTAGCCATTTTTTTAATGACGAAAAAGATGCACAATAATGGATATTTGAGTGGTTTCACCAAATTTAGATTGTTAATGACCCATTTGGGTGGAAAAGCACTTAACAAAAAACTTCTGGTACTTAATAGGAAATTACTGACCAATCAATAAATGGTCACAAAAGCCTGTGTTAATTGCAATTTGGAGCTTCAGCAACTCTAAACTCAAGTAAAATACATCACATTATTGCCACAGCCTGATACTTAAGTACAGCCCAACTTAAGCCAAGTAGCCGCATGTTTTGTTTAGTTGCGGCAAGTGATTGCCAAGTAGCCCAATTGTGCTCTTAAGGCGCGGCATTGGCATCACTGCTTAATAGTGCAATACAATTAATAATTTATGTATTGATTACAAAAACGGTCCCAATGGTTCATTCAATTATACTGATATGAGTGATAAGTCAAGTGCAGTTGAGGCTCAAACTTTTTTACAGGCTTGGAATTGTAAATTTTCCTGAACCTAAATATCATTGCAAGATGCATTATTTACCATGAATGTGTGCGTATGTATGTTGATTAGATATACTCCAGTCCTATTAACCAAGTTTGGGGAATGTCTTTTTTCCTTCGGATTTTGACAGTTTTATAAACAGGGTAAAGAAGAATCATGCATGCATCGCACACTAGCACAATTAAACATGAAATTACAATGAGTAGTAAGTGTAGGCTTTTTTGTAGGTGAGGTCAAAGGTCACGATGACGTCACTTCCGGGTCAAAGGTCATCATGTGTCAAATGTCACGATGACGTTACTTCCGGGTCAAAGGTCATCATGGGTCAAAGGTCATCAGGGGGTCAAAGGTCATATTCATGAGATGGGCGTTGCTAATTAGCATATATGAATATTCATGAGGTGGGCGTAGCTAATTAGCATAAATGAATATTCACGAGATGGGCGTTGCTAATTACTGAATATTCACGAGGTGGGCATGGCTAATTTGAATGAATATTCATGAGGTGCTAATTAGCATATTCATGAGATGGGCGTGGCTAAAAAAATACAAAAAAAATAACAAAAAATTTGAAAAAAAAATTTTCACAACAAATTTGAAAAAAAATTTGAAAAATTTTCACAAAAAAAATTCAAAACAAAAATTTCAACAAAAAAAATTTGAAAAAAATTTGAAAAAAGATTTAAAAAAAAATGTGAAAATTAAAAATTTGAAAAAAATGGTGAAAAATTTTTTTGAGTTTTTGAAAAAATTTGAATAAAATATTTTTTTTTCAGAGTGATCTTTTTGTTCTAGAAACACCGCAATTTTAAAAATAAGTGAAAAAATTTGCCTAAAATAACGCGTCGTATCGGCCGTATTACGGAAGATATCGCCGTCAAATTCGGTACATACGGTAAGGGTCGAATAACAAAGTATCCGCGAGGGTCGAGGGGTCGAAAGGTCAATGCGCTTAAAAAATTAATTTTGTCTAGGGAAATATCGTATTTTTCGTTCTATAGCACGTATCGAGGTAAAACTCCCTCACCATGCTACACGGCGACCCTCGACCGCATGAGCGATGCTTGACCGGAGCGACCCTTACACGAGCGTGTCCATGTACCCGTATAAAAATGACTTAACTTGGTTATGATCGGTGTGACATAGAACTGGATGAAACCAGTTAGAACCGGATAAAACCGGTTCTCCTATCACCTCCCACCACCACCATCACATACAGCAAAATGCACCAATGCGTCGATCGCGTAATGAAATGCGTCAAAGCGTAACGAAATGCTTTGATTGCGTAACTAATTGCGTCAAAGCGTAACGAAATGCGGCGACCGTGTAACTAATTGCTTCAATTGCGTATTGAAGTGCATCGATTGCGTAATAAAATGCATCAAAGCGTAACAAATTGCTTAAAAATGCATCATTGCGGCGTGAAATGCGTCGAGGCATAACAAATTATTTCAAAATTTAACTCTGACATAATTCTGGCAAACGTCAATTTCAAAATGGTGGCACTTGACCCCTTAACTTTCGACCTCGTGAATCATAGTATTTTTATTCCGAAATACATCAAAACGTAACAAATTGCGTAACGAAATGTATCAAAACGTAACATATTGCGTCAAATTGCATTGATCGCGCGACAAAATGCGTAACGCGAAAGGGAGGTTTAAAATTGGGGCAATAAAGAGTAAGAGTCGATTGTATTTTTTCTCTATTTTATTATTGCGAAAAATACGGGAAATATTCGAGGGTTAATCTTTGTCATCCTCTCCCATGGCAGATTCCGAGACATTATCATCTTCATCATACTAGAACAGCCCGTCAAATTTAGAGCGATGTTTAGCCATCGTTCTCTTTCACGGCTTTGTCCACCTCGGCGCCATTCTCCATTTTCTCCTCAAGATCGTCCGCAATCTCCGTGTAAACTCCGTGCGTCTTTTAGCAGCGTGTGGCTTCAGAGAAAGCGTGCTGTACCGCTTCGAAAAAATCGCGTTTGACAGCCCATACCGTTTTCAAATGGGCCTTTTCCTCGCCATCTCCGGTTCATGCCGTCGCCGACGTACTTTTCGTATTTCTCCCTCCTCATGTCTTCCGTGGCTTCTTTAGCTCCCTCGTACCATTCCCGGTAAGCCTCGTTGTCTTCCAGTTCATCGCTTTCTCGGTCCGAGACAACCTCATCCTCGATTTCCGAGTCGGACTCCTCCTCCTCCTCGTCTTCATCATCTTCTTCTTCTTCAAGGTGTACGTGTCGCTTGTGTCTCTCAAGATCGTACTTGCGCGAGAATGTCCTGCCGCACACGGAGCAAGGATAAGATTTTAAAGTATTCATGTCTCTTCGGAAGTTTCGAAATGATCGAAAGGTTTAAAATGACCGACTTATATACTAGACTTTTGCGTTACGCTAATCATTACGCAATTTACGCAAATAGTTGCACAATTAGCGCATTTTAAAGCAATTTATTACGCTGTGACGCATTTCAATACGCAATTCGTTGCGCTTTGACGTATTTCGTTACGCTTTGACGCATTTTGTTACGCTTTAACGCATTTTGTTACGCTTTGACGCATTTCGTTACGCTTTGACGCATTTTGTTGCGTAACTGACGCAATTTGTTACGCAATTGACGCATTGATTCATTTTGTTGTATGTGGTGGTGGGAGGGGATAGGAGAACAGGTTCTATCCGGTTTGATCCGGTTCCATATTGCGATTCCCCGTCACTATCGGAATACGAATACTACACACGGGCCTACGAAAGAGAAATATTCATGGTCAAAATGCACTACATTGCCCAGCTCTTTGACTCATTTTGAAGCATTTTATTGTGCAACTGATGTGCGTTTCGTTACGCAAATGATGCATTTTGTTACGCAATCGGCGTCACTTCCGGGTCGAGGGTCGCTTCCGTGTTGCATGATCAGGGCTTAAAGCTTTACCTCGATACATGCTAAAGAACGAAAAATACGATGTTTCCCTAGACAAAATTAATTTTTTACTCGTATTGACCTTTCGACCCCCGCAAGTGGTTTGTAATTCGACCCTTACCGTATATATCGAATTTGACGCCGATGCCTTCCGTGTCTGTTGCGCGGTATATTAGGCAATTTTTTTCCCTTATTTTTAAAATTTCTGTTTCTAGAACAAAAATTAAGCCATTTGGTGGACCATTCTGGCACTATTATTGTGTAGGGAGAGCGGGAGTGTTTGAATTTGTCTTTTTTGAATTTTTTTTTTTGAATTTTTTTTTTTTTTTTTTTTTTGAATTTTTTTTTTTTTTTTTTTTTTGAATTTTTTTTGAAATTTTATTTTGAAATTTTTTGAAATTTTTTTTCCAACTTTTTTCTTCAAAACTTTATTCATACATGCTAATTAGCCACGCCCTGATGACCTTTGACCCGTGATGACCTTTGACCCGGAAGTAACATCATCGTGACATTTGACACGTGATGACCTTTGACCTCGGTTGACCTTTGACCCGGAAGTGACGTCATCGTGACCGTACCTACAAAAAAGCCTACACTTACTACTACAATGAAATCATAGCATGCATAGGCAGATAATCTAGAGAAAAAACTCTGGACATACATGCCTGTGCGGGGACTTGAACCCCAGACCTATCGCTTATGTGGCGAGCGCTCTAACCACTGAGCTACATAGGCTGTCCCTGATCCAGCATCCCACAGGTTGGGAGAAAGAGGGGAGCAATACTTTTCACTGGAGGGGTGGCAGCTTGCCCCTTGGCTATGCCAGTGTATTCAATACCATATTTGAACTGCCTATATCTTAAATGACACAATAGTATAGTTTATACTAAACAAAACTTGTACTTTTTCATTGTGTTTGTTATCTTTAAAATACTAAAAAGATAACTTAAAGAAATTGAATTTACCACCATGACAACTTCATGCAGGTTTAAGGGAAAGCAACGTTTACTGGACATGACATGTAAAAACATTCTAAATGGGTAAAATCATATCTTCCACATTGATGAATATACATTCTTTTTAATTCCCTGATTTTTTGTTAAAACCAGACTTATAGATGAGTGATAAAATAAAACCATCGCAGCTATCGCAGAAGACAAACAGCAGATGAAAGTATTAACATTCTACGACAGAAAGACAAATAAATAATAGATGAAGTAGTGTGTAAAAAAGGCCAATGATGACATAACAATGAATTATGTATGATCCGCAACAGTTCTCTGCATGTGTGTGTGTGGGCATTAACCTTTCCTTGTAGATGTCTTTGGCAGGTGGTGAAATTTGATCACTTCCCCAAATAAAATCAATATTTATTTTGTATTATTATCATATTGGGAATCTACATTGTAAATGCATTCAAATGAGTACAAACATGCCTAGTAATGGGCTATTCCATTTAAAATCCACACAACCCCTGTGGAAGATTTAGCTAAGGTCTCCCACAGAGGGAGTATGAGTTTTGAATAGAATCAACATTTGCGTAACTTCCAGTTGTGGAAGATATAGGTACAGCCATAAAACATAGGGAGTATGGGTTTCAAAATGACTAACCCTGACCAGTTACATTTGAAAAACATGCTCCCCCTGTGGAAGATATTTCCAAAATCTTCCACAGGGGTAGTGTTGATTTCAACTGGTATAGCCCATTGGGTCAGTGGTTCTTGTGATGGAATCTAATTTTTTTTTTTTTTTTTTGTCTTTTAATTTTTTTCAACTTTTCAAGAAACAAAGCAAAACACACAAGACATTGAACAGGAAGACAGAGACGAGGACAAACAAAACACCCAGACACTCACACAAATCACAATCTTGAAACTGCCATGAACAGTTCAAAAGATTGGCTTGAGAAAATTAATAAAATTCAAAAGGGCATTACGAAGGGGCATCAAGATCAATGGTCCATTTCTTAAAATGGAGTCCAAGTTTTCCTTTGCTTTCAGCAATCTTGAATTCAACTTTCCGTTTTACTTTAACCAAATTCAAAAAGGCATTGAAGTTGAGATTTGTATGCTGAAATCTGCATCTGTGGATATAAAATTTAAGGCACAAGAAAAGGAAATTAATACACATATCATGTTCTGAAGTGTCTCTCACACCGAACATTTTATCAAATTTTGAAAAATTATAAGATTCATTTGTGACATTAATATAAAAACACAGATTATCCCATAGGGGAGAAACTTCCTTGCATTCACAAAATGATGGAATCTAATTTAACAAACAATGATGAAACTTGACAATTTTGATAACAAATACAGTGAAACTTATGGGTATATGCCATGCACATGCATTATAAACATGCACATGTTTATATAAACTTGCCATTTTTGCAATCCATAAAGATATATATTTTACAGTTTAAGCCTCATCTTTAGAATTTAGATATGGAGCTATAAAGTCAGGCTAAAAAGTATATAAGGTCGCATGTCATAAGTTGGGTATGCTAAAAGGGTGGAGGGATTACACTTTTCTGAAAATTGCGATACAAATTTGATTGGCTTTCCGTAACCCCATATCCTACAGCAGTGGTTGATACCTCATTTTAACCTAATATTATACTCTTTCAGTCTGCTGAAGCATATAATTATACATTATTCAGTAAAAAAATCACATCAGTTGAAATGAAAAATGCCAGGGGTGGAGGAGCAGGCGGATGTGGAGCAGGCGGATGCGGGAGTGTACAATAGGGCCTATGTGAAAATTCACATGTCAGCATGTCAAAACTACTGGTTATTTTTTCAAATCTAGGGAGGGTATGATGTATTGACAGCTTTGAATGTTGAATTTGTACAATTAAAACAATTCCTGACTACTTAAGGTGGTACTACACCCCCTGATAAATTTTGTGACTAATTTTGCATTTTTCTCAAAAAGTAACTACGTACACACTGGTAACAAAAGTCATGTATATTATAGGGGCAAGGAATCCAATTACTTCACTGAAATTTCAGTGATTCAAGACAAGGGGTCATTATATATGTTAAGAAATGAGGTATGTTCTAGCGGTACCTCTTTTCTTATCATAAATAATGTACCGCTTGTTTTGAGTCACTGAAATTCCAGTGTAGTAACTGGATTCTTTACCCCTCTAATATACATGTCTTTTGTTACCAGTGTGATATTATTTTTTGAGAAAATGCAAAAATAGTCACAAATTTATTAAGGTGTGTAGTACCACCTTAAAGGGTTATATGTTCCATTTTTTTCATCTTTAATGAAATCCTAGTTGAATTTCAGTAATTTTAGCAATATGCTAATGTACATTTCTCTTCTTGATATTCATTTCCTCAATAATAGAATAACCATCTTGCTAATTACTCGTAAAAAGGTCATTGACCTTCACAATGTAATTAACTTACGTACAATTATTTTAAAAGGTTCATTTGAAGCATTAATGTATTGAGAACATATCCTCCAAATCTGATGACATTCTTGCATAAAATAAAAAATTTACAGTCATTTTTGTAATTGAGGTCCGATTTGAGAAAAACGCATTTGAAAATTGAGATTTACATAGACACCTGTGTATTAATTAATTACTAATTAAGCATTATCTCAAAAATTAAGCATGTGTTAAGGTTAAAAATGGTGTTAATTATTAGAGATTGTCAATATATACAACATATCCAAAAACACATTTTTTGTCATTTTTGACCATGTAATGGAAATTGTACCCAACTTATGACATGCGACCATAAGCATGTTGGGCTATATGTGATGCGATCAAGCCAAATCAGTCGGAACTCGGAAATATTGATTTTGAGATATAGCCAAAGAAAGGAAATTTTTCCTTTTGTTTCCTATTGTTTTGGAAACTCTTTATTTGCTCATATCTTTGGAACTGGTTGTTCAATTTCAATGGGATTTTCTGCAAAATCCAGCTTTATAAATACTTTTTACAATCCTATAGGAAACTGAAAATTTATTATTGCCGAGTTCCGACTGATTTTGCTTGATCGCATCACATATATGGAAAGATGGGAGAGACCTACTGCTTTAAAAAAATTTTATCAGAATGAAAATGGAGTGATATACACTCACATAAGATTGAAAGTACACTCTTGTAGATTGATCACTATTGACACTTCACAAAAGAGCGACTTGTTTACAATAAAGAGTAACGCAAGTTAAAACTTACTTCTTTTTTACACATCCATCTCATTGCAATTCCACTCATTTCTCGTCGCATGTTTGTAGTCAATGGCAGTTTGCAGACATAGAGGCCTGAACAATTTTAGGGGTTACAAGCAGTGCTGCAAATATTTGTTTCCGATTTGAGTCAAGTCAAGCTTTGCTAAACACTGTCAAAGGTGCATTCGGGGATCTGCTGGGAATGCAGAAACAGTGAAAAGGACCCTCAGTGGAAAGACCTCTAATTTGGTTGAATAGGGTAGACTGAAACAGGTGTTAGTTTAAGGTTAGCAACTATTTTAAACTGTTGAGATTCAGTAGTTCACAGGATCTTGCGAATGGTAGCGAGCTTTGGCTAAAATTGCATCGATCATTTCATAGTGAGTGGCATAGGTCCTGTGGTTCTTGAGTTATGTTGTAAAGAGGGCTGAAACAACAACACTTTTGTAAAACGTACATAACTCCTTAACAACAATAAATCAAGCAAGTTTTCAAAGTATATGATTTGTAGAATGAACTTTCATAAAACATCAAGGTGTTATTTTTCAATAATATATAATGAAAATCAATATTTTGGCTGTTTTGACAAACAATACCACGTCTACCCTTAAAGATTCCATTATGTTGCCAAAGAGGACGTCCTCAAGTTTGGTAAAAATTCTGATTTTTCCATGATTGTAATGTACTTTGGTAAACTAACATACCCTGCAAATATCAAGGCTTTAGGTGAGCATAGTTGTGACAAAAATCCAAGATTTTGAAAAAAATGATGGAATACATTGTTTAACCACTATGATTGAAATATTAGTCGAACACGTATGTGATACCCATATAACACTATGTGTAGACAGATTGCGGGAAGGTCATAGCACATCAAAAGGACCAAACTTAATCACAATAGATAGAGGGATGGTGGTTTTCTTTGTTGTGCCTAATCTGTTGGGGTCAAACTTGTAAATGGGCATATCTGACAGTGAAAACTAACATTTTGTGGACCAGAAATACAAATCTATTTTTTTAAGGAATTGTAACAATTGATATGACTTTAAGTAGAATATTAATGAGATCAAAAGAGTTTGCAGAAACTCGTGAACCACTCAGTAAAGCCTAGGCATGTTTGTGGTCATAGAGGTACCTGCTTGAAAGCAAAACACCTGTTCTTGTTGATGTTTGTGAAACACCCATGGTGGTTCTCTTTTGATTTAGGAGACAAGCAAGTCTCAACGTGCCGTTTGTTACCCAACAAAATCTTGCTGCTATCATTTGAATATAGTATGGGTAAACTTGGAATTGCCCAGCTTTATAGTGTATCTCAGGAAAGTTATAAAGAACAATTTGGACATGATGTATAGGGCAAATTTGAGACCCGCTCTGACGAAACCCGCCATAAGTATCACCCAGCCATTTCGAGATACGGCGAGTCAAAGTTGGGAAAGGGGTGAAAAACCTTGCAGATCCAAACCAAGTCCCTAAACATGTAATTTTACAACTTTAAGGCCATTTTTCTTGCATTTGTCTTTTTTCTTGCATTTGACTTTGCAACCATTTTCTGGTTGATATAAAATGAACTGCAAGTTATTCATCACTATGAAGCATAACACAAGTACGTGCGCAGTGAAGACGAGTAATGAGTTAGTCTATGGATACTCTACTACAAATTTCATGATCCTTTACACGTTCATGTGAAATTATAAAATCAGTCAGCCAAAAAGGGAGTATGCAATGCAATGCTACCCCAGGTTGCCCAGCTATGAGCAAAGATTGAATGATAAGGACATGATCAGACTTGAGACTTTGAAGAATTGTATAAATTTGAAAGCAAAATACATCCACATTCATAGCTGCTGATTGCGCACACAGAGTAGGAAACTTTATCCAGCATTACCCTACTTCCTGACAATGTAGTGCATGGTGGAAGATAAAGTCGCAAGAGGATCTCATTATCCTCATATGTCAGGCTCAGTTCTTTGACACCAGTACATTTGTACACTCATAAAATAACCTTTGGATGTATTGGGTATAAAAACTCATACTGTTTGATAAAGTCGATAATTGAGGTATCATTATTTAAAAAAATTGGCTAATCAGGCTTGGGCACAAATCATCATTAGGCTATATTTTAAAAAGTCTTTATTTATTTTGTACAAGTTGTACCTGTTGAACAAACTTCTTAAATAAAATAAAATAATAAATTTCGGAATTTATAAAGCGCATTTTCCAGAGGATTAAAAGCACTGTGATAGTTCTTGATAGTGTTGATTTAATCTACAAAATAGCAATGTTGTTTTTTGTTTTTGTTGATTTTTGTTTTCCTTGTTTTTCCCATTTGACTCAGCTATTGTTTCTGCCAAGTGATGAGAGTCAAGATATATATTGATAAATTTACTTGTTATGACTTCTGTGATTCCTCCCATTTGGATCTTGAAATCTAGGAAATAACATTCTTAGTCAGTGGGAGTGGTCTAGTTCGTAGACACATTTCTGATTGGACAATCGCATGATTTCGGGTGCCGTCTATCAAGCCGTAGACGACCCCACGTCATCATGCGTCTTGATAATCGTAACATGCGTGTAGAGGTGTGCGTATGTATCGCGCTGGATGCGTGACTAGTGCGGAATACGCGCGCGCTAGCAATACGCCGCAACAGAATACGTGAAGTTGTAAACAAGTTTCGTTCATTTTATAATGAGGGGAGTTTTTATGACGGTAACTTAGTTTTTGCTTAAAAAATTTGTTTACAGTTATTAAAATAATATTTAACTGACTAAGAATGAGAATAAGCGATAGGAATTTTTATTTTGCCTATCCTCTACCTATGATAGGCGACAGGCAGGTCCAATATTTTTATCGTAGTGGATACCGGCTGCGCCGGCATCCACTACTCAAAATATTGTTCCCGCTTGTCGTCGCTCACCCGGCAGAGGATAGGCAAAATAAAAATTCCCATCGTTTATTCTCTAACTGACAAACCCTCAGCCAGGCACAAGTGGCTGCCCCGCCATGACCAGATAAGTCACAGGAGAGCAGAATTGTTTTGTCCTGCGGGGGAATTGAACCTGGGACCTTTCGCATTAAAGGCAAAGACATTAAACATTGTGCCATACTGATCTCCATTTTTGCTTGAAAATAATACTACCAAATTTTTGATTAAATCAGTATGTGTACTTGAAACTACTACTGGATAACTAAAAGTAGTCGCCACTGAATTTTAATGCAAAATACTAACAAAGCAGCTAGCACTTCCTTACAATTATGTAACACAAAAGTAGTGCATTTTCTGACATAACTCTATTGTTTACTTGCACAGGTGAAGTATCCCGTTTCAAGTAAACCATGTCATATCACCACAATCTTGATAGATTTAGGTACCCTCAAGATTTGCACTTCCTGTGACAAATTGTATCACTATAACAAAATAAGGGTCTCATGGGAGTGTTACCTGTGGCTCATCAACTTTATTTATTCAAGAGCAGCAAACGTACATGCGTGAGAGGCAAACACACCCCAGTTTCTAATGTTTTTTCCTTGATAGAGTTGGTTATTTCCTAGATTTCAGCTGTTAATGCCAAGATATGCTTGACTTAAAAGACCCAAATATCAGTGGTTGGCAGGCCAGATTTGACCAGCAGGCTGTCTTGAGAATCCCTGCCATAAATTATATAGTACTATATTCAGATTCAAGACTTTGTATGAATATTTGTGATCTTTTGAATCTTATCCCTTACATGTATTATGTTTGAAATTATATGTTTCTTCCTTAGGCTAATGGAAATTGATCATTAGTTTACGATTGGACACCTACTAAAAAGATGAGATGGCTTTTCATTATTCATTATATTGCACTAGTCCCAGTCTTCCTCATTTACTAACTGCATGTTTTTTCTTTGATTTCTTCCAGTAATCTACAGTATATGTGAGGATTTTGACCTGCCTTTCACCACTATGTACACCCTTGTAGGCATGTGGAATACATTCTTCCTATTTATATACTCAATATTTGATGCTAGTAGACTCATGAAGTGGTCAACAAGGTAAGGCTATGTTTAACCCTCCTGCCGATCTAACATTGCCTCTGATTGGTCAATTATGTGGTATCTTCACTTAAATCACCAATCAGAATGGAGGTTTGCAAGTAATTCACCCCAATTTTTTGCATGATGAAATTATTCTAACAATGTTGCCAATTGGTCCAATTGATAGTGACATTTTTTTTGACCAATAGGCAGGTAGTTATAGTTCTCATAGGATTAAGATATATTGTGAATACTATTGTGAACTGCTCATACAAAAAACCTAAAATAAATCCCCACACATGTTTTGCACATGTGTTAATTAGAAAACTATCACATGATTGCAATGTTTTGAAGCGAAAAATAGGAGACACACTTCACAAAAGCATTCATATATTGAAATTTATTCATTCTGTAAATGTAAGATTGGTGTCTTTTTAAAGATTATTTTCAAGTGTTTTCTGCTAGATGACATGTTTTTGATTTGTCAGAGTGGCTCACAATTATTCTACCAATATCAACTCTTATAAAAGGACAGGTTTGAAGGACATTTCACATGCAGTTAATTGAGATAGATGATTGCAAATGTGATTCTGTACCCAAGAAGGTTGTCTTACAATGCTGTCTTCAGCAGATAGCATTGTCCTATAGTGTGGAATAATATGCTATCTTTAGTAGATAGCATTGTCCTATGGTATAGAATAATATGCTATCTTCAGTAGATAGCATATCAGCAGATAGCATCGTCCTATGATATGGAATATTAAGCTATCTTCAGTAGATAGCATATCAGCAGATCGCATTGTCCTATGATATGGAATAATATGCTATCTTCAGTAGATAGCATTGCCTTGCAATATGTGACTCCTCGCCACAACTGAGCCCGGATGTCGCCAGTGCCACTATTGAGATATGCTCCATCGAACTTAACAATAAACAATAGGAAAGAAAGGATTTATTGACTGTTTTATTGATTTTTCACTACTTAAATGTCAAGTACTATAGACATGATATACATCATTTTAAAGCTAATTTCAAGCAGAATATTTTGGTTGAATATCTCAAAAATGATTGGCGACATCCGGGCTCAGTTGTGGTGAGGAGTCACATATGTAAAGTTGCATGCTATCATCAGTAGATAGCATTGTCTTACAATAATGTAATGTTGAATGATATCTTCAGTAGATAGCGTTGTCCTATCATATGAAGTGATATGCTGTCTTCATTAGATAGCATTGTCTTACAATACTAGTGCAAATAGGTTCTGTGCCATCGTTCATCACAGATAGATGCTCTTACAAATCAAAAACATTGTTTGAAGTACACATATGTCTATAGCAATTTCATAAAATTGTCAAATGTAACACATCCTGATCCAATCAGTCTAAAGGAGATAATGTTGAAAATTGAGCTATTATCACTGTCAACTTCATCAGTAATCAAGCATACAATTAGTAATTACTAAGATCCTTACATTGCAGGTGTATTTGGTCTTGAAGTTATGAGCATTTATAATATTTATTTTCGTATGTATTTTATTACTTTTTTACTCTCTATTTGTTACTTATGTCAATTTTACAATCTTTGGTATGGTTAGATCAGATTTTGTTACACATATTAAAATTGTGACAGAGAAGGGCAATGGGCTATTCCAGTTGAAATCCATACGCCCTCTGCATAAGGAAGATGTGTCTTTAATCTCCCACACAGTGTGAATTACAAATGGGGTTACCTGAATGGGTGACTCCATTTGAAATCTACACCCCCTGTGTGGTAGATTAAGGTCATGTCTTCCATAGGGGTGTATGGATTTCAACTGGAATAGCCTAATCGTAAACCCAACCCAAGTTGATTTGGCATTTTCTCTGTTCCTTTTCTTTTTCAGATCCACAGAGGAGATATTTGCTCTATTCATATGTATAGCATTCTGTGTGGATGCCTTCAAGGCCCTTGCACACAGTAAGTAGTAGCTAGATATCATGCAATCAGTCTTGTTCAGTTGCTAGATTTATTTTACAAAACGGGCTATTCCAGTTGGCATCCATACACCCCCCTGGAAGACACGACTTTAATATCCTACACAGAGTGTGACTATCAAATGGGGTTACCTAAATGGGTGACTCCATTAAAAGTCCTCACCCCCTGTGTGGGAGATTAAGGTCGTGTCTTCCATAGGGTGTATGAATTTCAACTGGAATGGCCCAATATGGGGCATGATTTCATGCTGAATATTGGGGTAGTTTTATTGAGTAAAATCATGGTAAGAACATTTTGTTATGTCAATGCAAGAAAATGTGTATGTGTAATAGCTGCCATATGTTAGATTTTGAAATTCCATTTACAGAGGAATCCAAAAACTTGATAAATTCTAAGGCCAAAAAAAAGGTTTGTCTCAAAGCTCATGAGTGCTTTGAGAACAAATACGAAATGCGATTTTTATTTTTTTTTTATTATTATTATTATTATTATTCCTGACTTGGTATTTTGATGGTATTTTGAGGAAAAATATATGATTTTTGCTGAATTTTTCTGGCAAATTAAAAAAAAAAAAATTTGAAATTAAAAAAATATGCATTTTTTTTTTCTTCTTCAAATTGCACGATTTTACAAATGCGCGCGCGAGATTTGAGACAAAGCCTAATCCCATTACAGTATTGAGTTTGATATTGTTCATGACATGATCAAAGTTGGTCCTGGAAGCATCTCAAGTCCCGCTACCTCCAAAGTTGGCACCTTAACACTTTCCATGCGGGTGTCGACTGCAGATGACAAGTTTAATTTTTTTTTTTTTAAAATACAAAAATTTCAGAATTGTAACTTTTCATGACCCCATTTGGAATCAGCTTGAAAAATGCTTTATAATGAGTACAAACAAGCCTAGTATTGGTTCAATGGTTCTTAAGATAGCTCTTGATATTTTGAGAAAATATTTCAAAACTTGGGACTTTTTATGTTGAAGCGTATGGGTAGCATGCATAGCATTATCAGTGCTATTGCACATACGATTTTCTGGCACTCACATGATGATTTGAAGTAATAGTAGAATGGAACCAATGGAGTAAAAAAACATTTTTTAGTCAGTGGCTGTTGTTAAGCTTGTAAGCGCTGAATTTCATTGGTTTTGAATCTTGTCTATCATGCGGTAGACTGCAGTGTGTGCATCGTCACAGAACATGCTTTCGTAGGTGTGCACAAGCTGCATCTATGTAGCACTTTGTAAGCGTAGTGCGTAATATGCCATGTAGTATGGGCATCCACTACTCAAAATATTGTCTATCACATAATAGCATGAATAGAGGATAGTAAATATAAAAATTTGTATCATTTATTCTTATTTTAGTCAGTTGAATATTATTTTAATAACTAAAACTGCAAAGCTAGTCAAATGTCTTGGCACATTTGAATAAAACCCCTCAATCAATGTTGAATCATACTTTTTAGTTACGTGTGCCTAGTAGTACTCAACATTGATTTGTGGGGAAGGGGAGGGTTGGGGCCTTAGAAACGGATTTAGGCTTGACACCAAAGAAACCTTCATTTCTTCACATTAAAAATAATGGAAATAGGGCCATAATATAGTGTACATTTTCCATATAAATGTCCCAACACATTTTGATAATGATTGTAGTTTCATTTAGGAAAACGTAAGTTATCAACATGAAAATTCAGTTGCGGGTGCATTCTAATTAGACCCACAAAATAAAGTTAGTCTCAGAAGTAAATGGAAAAAGCACTTTTTTAAATTCTTAAACACACTTTTGAATCGATGTATTAATTCTTCTGGGTGAAAAGTAGTAAATGGAGATAAACCATCTTGCTTATATTATAACAACTTTCTATCTCCAACACAGGCTTCGACAGCTACTACCACGCCGATGGTTGTAGTGACCCAGCCATTCAGAACGCCCTCAACCAGACGCAAAACCTGACTTACGATTACAGCGATGCCAGCAAGGCATTCTCTAACGCAACAACTACAGAAGCATCCTATGCTCCAACTGCACATCCCTTCTATTATTGCCAAAGAGAGAATGCACTTCTCTTTCTTCTCTTGATGTTTGGAACTCTCTGGGTTGGGGTCACTATATTTAGGTTTACAAAGAGGTAAGAATAAAAATTCCTTTAAAAAGGAATGGAGTGCACATTGAAAGCTTTGATGTGATGTGCTGAAATTGCCCCCAAAAGATAATTGGGCTATTCCAGTTGAAATATGTGCACCCCCTATGGACGACAAGACTTTAATCTCCTACACAGGGTGTAGACTTCAAATGAAGTCACTCATTCAGGTGACACAAATTATAATTATTATACACCTTATGTGAATGATTAAGGTCAAGTCTCCCATGGGGTGCATGGATCACAAATGGAACAGCCTGTTTTCATTGGGTCTTTTGGTATATCATGCTTTAAATAATAATGTCATCCTAGTGTCCTGTAAAGGAAATAATTTTGTCACTTTGCACAAGTTTATGGATTCAAAATCATGAGAATAGGCCAAGAGTTTGCTCATAATTCTAATATTTCATTTTATTTTTGATAATCAGGTTTTGATTTAAGCAAACTTCAATCGTAATCAAAATTGTCATTGGCGTAATAAGTCCCAGAGTTCCTGCGTTTTCAGTCCTGTAGGTCAATTAAAGGTGGAGCCACTTGTTGCCTATCATGTGCCATCATTGGGCTGTCGACTGTATATAGAGTCATATTTGGGCTATATCATTTGTAATCTACACTCCCCCTGTGGAAGATTTTGGATTCTTCTAATATGATTTTCAATGAACACATCAGGCAGCTCCATTTGAATTTCATACACCCTCTGAGAAAGATTCAACTTGAATCTTCCACAGAGGGAGGTTGACTTTCAAATGGAGCTGGTTAATGTGCTAATTCCATTTGAATTTCATACTCCCTCTGTGGAAGATATTTCCAAATTCACCCACAGGGGGAGTGTGGATTTGAAGTGGATTAGTCCATTGTGAATGTTGATTTTGACATGATATATTTACATGTACGTGTGAGTAAGCTATTTTGAATGTCCTATTTGGACTCTGTTATGTATTTCTTTTATCCCAGTCCATTTCTAGGGGCGAGTAAGCGTGAAGTGGTCGCTGACTATGCATTACCAGTAGCTGTACTTTTTATGTCATTCATAGGATCCTATGTATTCAGTGATATTTTATGTAAGTACCTAAACAGTATCAAACAAATATATGCCTTAGAAGTAGAATGCATACCAGATTTAATGCCCGGGGGAGGGGGCAGTTAATTAGAGATAATTTTTAGGACGATAATTCCTGTTAAAATCATTAGGTAAGAAATGACAAACTACGAACTTAGACTCAATGACCTCCGGTTCACTTCCGAGTTTACGATGAGACTATTGCCAACTACCAACGGTTTTACCGATCTTGTGTTCACCATGGTAAGCATACTACACAAGATAGCATGATGGTAGACTGTTTTATTGGAAGGGGCGAATAATATAGTATGCAGAGTTGAAATTTCAACTCAATTCTGAGAAAGGAAGAAAATAAAGGTGGAGGGGTGTGTTAAAGATTTGCCTAATGGCACTGGGCTCCCTTGCCATAACTGGAGTGTCAGGCACAAACTAAAAGTGCCCTCCTGTAAAAATTCCACCAGCTAATAAGAGCATGTACCGGTACCCTTAATTCTTGTTGGGATTTTCAGAGGAAGGAGCTCTCTATTTGTACATGAAATATACCCCAAGGCAAAGGAGCCCATGTGCGCTATTACACTGGGTTTCAGAGAAGAACGGTAGTCCCTTGCTCTGATTGACGCGAGCGCTCTTTAATGAGCGACATACGCAGAGCTATGCATGTCCTTCAAGGGCCCCGATTTTCGTCAACCAACGTTTGGACTCATAATCTGCCAATCAGATTATCGGTCTGTTATGATTGTCAGATGATTGATTCAGCCAATCAGAAACCCACTTCCGTGTTTACGCTCTGCACGCACTCAAAATGTAAACAACTGCCGTTCTAATCTGACAAAAACTGTAGGCGAACCTTTATGGTACTTTTGTTTATGATAAGATACAATTGTTATTGTATATTTCAGTGGAACGTTTCCCATACACACCAGGTCCACTCTTCAAACCAACTCTGTTTGAAGGCATCAACATCTATGCCGTGCTTGGTTCCATGGCAGTAGGTTTCTGTCTATCGCTGCTATTCTTTATGGATCAGAATATATCCAGTGCAATGGTGAATAGTTCACAAAACAAGTAAGTTATTATAATTGAAGACAGAAAGACTATAGTTTACGTATGACGTCCTGTCAACCAGACCAAAAATGCTGTACTGTGCAGGTCAGCAACCAATCACGGCATGCCTTTGCCCTGACGTCAGACGCAACTAGTCTTTTTAATTCGGTCTTCAATTATAAAATATGAACAGTGAGTGGGACATGACAGTGTGTTTGAGATAAAAAAAACCTTTAAGAGATACATATAGCATCAAAGGTGGTAAAATTTTTAAAGTTTAATTTTGTTGCATGTGGCACTTATCAAATCATAAAAGTACTTACGAGAAGGAGGATTATAAGCTCTGTATTGAGTTTGGTCTTCCCTTTTTAATGCAGTATAATTTGAACTGCTTTATCTCAGAATTTACACTGATATCTTAAAACCTTTTAGTAAATGCATCATATTCTCAAAAGTTCACAGTTTAGAAAACAAATTTGGTATAATTTGAAAACTAATTGACAACAGCTGCAGCAAATTATCAAATGTACCAAAGTGGGCCATGTTCTTGGCAGGAAGCATTGGTAACACTACAGGGTTATAGGAGGCACCCCCCACTTTCACTTCACCCCTTCTCCACTTTGCTTTCACTTCATCACCTCCCCTTAGTTTTCCCAGACAGAACCAATAAAATCACTGATAATTCCACTAGTTTAGCCAAAATATGCAACTTTTTTTTTTTTTTTTCAGAATTTTGCCCCCGTCTGAAAAAAATGCTTATTCTTTCCACTAAATGCCTCACTCCTTACAATGATTATTCTATTCTGGTGTTTCACAACCAATAATGATTAAGTAGCTATTGTATAGATGAGTTGACCTCAATGTTTATCAACAAAGGCAAGGGACTGGTATATCGATATGCTTGAGTGAACCCCATGCAACCACTACACAGTTCAATAGCCTTATTGTGATGTGGCGGGAGTTTTAAAAACACAAGCCCTGGCATACTGCCAGGCAAAAACAATGGAAATTGTGATGATGCATGCGCATACTTCCAGGCATTGACATCAGAAGTCACCTTATCTTTATAGTAATTGTACTATTGTTTTTGTTTCCTTCACAGGCTACGTAAAGGTTCGGCGTACCATCTAGATCTGTTTGTTGTTGCCTTGCTTAATCTGTTTTTGTCATTGTTCTGCCTACCCTGGGTCCATGCTGCTCTTCCACACTCTACATTACACGTGCGTGCCCTAGCTGATATCACTGAAAGAGTTGATCAAGGACATGTCTACAGCATGTAAGTACATTTCAACTCCATAGGGAGCAATCTAAGCCAAAAGATTGATGGAATGAATCCTGGGGTCCATTTCACTAAACTTTACGACGCTTCGGAAGTCTCGAAATCATTTGTAACTTACGAGGAGTTGTAAGTTACATTTCAGTAAACATACTTACGAATGTTACCCTTTTTAAGTAATAGGGATTTACTACAGGGACCCTTTGTAAAGTTACGTCTGGTAATGGGTATTCGTAACTTTATGTACGGTTACTTGAGTTATGAAGGGTTAAAAGTTTAGTGAAATGGACCTTTGGTTGGGGGAAGATAAATTTTACTTTATAATAATGCATGCCCTTGCTGATGTTACTGAAAGAGTTGATCAAGAACATGTCTACATAATGTAAATGTAAGTAGATTACTCCTTGGGAAACAATCAGGACCAAGAGATTGATGGTATGAATCCTGGTTCTTGGGGGGGGGGGGAGTTATTTATTTGCATACTTAGTTACAGGTTTACGCTTGGTTTGTACACCTGTTAGCAACCCATTGACTTTGTATTGTCATCTTTTTTATATAATGTTTATTTCTTTTCTTCTCTTTTCCACAGCGTGGTGAGGGTGAGAGAGACACGTCTCACAACCTTCTTCTCACACATCTTAATTGCTCTGTCCATGTTTATGATACCCGTACCTCTCCAGTACATTCCTACTGCAGTACTCTATGGTCTGTTCCTATACATGGCCTATACTGCGTTAGATGGCAATCAACTATTTGAGAGGCTTCTGCTTCTAGTAACTGAACAGGTAAGGGCTATTCCAGTTGAAATCCCTACAACCCCTGTGGAAAACATGACCTTAATATTTTACACAGGGAGTGGGAAATTCAAATGGGGTTACCTAAATGGGTGACTCCAGTTGAAATCCCTACAACCCCTGTGGAAAACATGACCTTAATCTTTTACACAGGGAGTGTGAATTTCAAATGGGGTTACCAAAATGATTATTAACTATTTATTGAGAATATGATAAGAAAAAAGTCGTTGTTTCACATTGCATTCATCAGTCTCGGACATTTTTTCATGAAGTCAATTTTGCACCCAGTCAATTAAATTTGCGAAAAGATCAAATAAGAGGCATGTATATTGTTACAAAATATGTCACAGCAAATAAATGTTGTGATTTTTAAGACGGACAAAATTGAGACATGGACAGAAGTGCATAATGTTGACCAAATAAATCTTAATCTGTGATTCCTATTCAGGATATACATTGTGTAGATTGTAATGATGTAAAAGAGGCTGTGCATTAATATATAGCCGGGGAAGATACAGTTTTGAAATCCCAAAACAAAACATTTTTGCCCATTCCTCATTGTACCAAATATTATAGATCAGAAAAGGGAGTTTTTAAAGGAGAAGACTCCATAATGTAATGTTGATGTAAACAAATTAGAAAATATATCAGGGAGCTCATTATTAGTGTAGGCCTACCCAAATAAATAGTAAACTTGTGCCAGTCTGTTTCATGCTATCTACAGTAGATAGTGCTAACAAAAGTTACCTTTGCATACTACATATAAGGACAAGTGTTAAAATCATTCGTAATTTTCTTAATGTTTCGTTAGCATGACTAAGATTCAATAGATAATAGTGATACCAACCAGACAGTGGACCTATTGACTCACAAGTAACATTTTTACCTTTTTGTATTTCAGTCTGCCTATCCGCCCAACCACTATGTACGTCGTGTTCCTCAGAGAAAGATGCACCTGTTCACAGCAACACAACTACTTCAGTTAGCAATCCTATGTGCGTTGGGCTTCGCACCGTGGCCCTATCTCAAAATGGTCTTCCCTGTTATCATACTGGCCTTCCTTCCTATTAGGTAAGAAAAACAAAATAATGATTATAATTCACAACTTAGGATTCAAGTAAATGATTATGGCATATTAGGCAGGAGAAGAGATCAATCAATCAATCAGTTACATTCATATCATAGCGCCCGATTCATTTCAAAATGTTCAACAGCGCTCATTAGCTCAAAAACTACTCCTGATAAGCATCCTGAAATCGGTGGCTCTTCAGTTTATTCCACAATCTGGGAGCATAGACAGCAACAGCTTCTTGGCTCTACAAAAGAGATACCATTTGAGCATGATGACCTGAGCTGCCTTTGAGTAACTCAAACTTGAAGCATATCAATGATGTCAGATGGAGCTTGTTCGTGAAGAGCTTTATATATAATTGAGAGAATTTTGTAATCAATGCATTGTTTGTATGCTTTCTGTGCAATTTATACTTCTTGAATTTAAGTAAGTAGATAGGCTTTCACGACGGGATTCCATAACAACTGAATTTTATATACGGGTGCGCCGTCGGATATCACATTACCGGTGCAGCCTGTCAATGTGTGAGAACTACAGTACTGGTGCAGCCAGTCACTGTGAAAATGGTCAAGCTGTCATCAGAAGTGACTTCATCAGGAATTTATATCATTTGCTGTATAAAAAGATGGTCGGATCAAACCATGGACACAGATTTTGAAATAATTCTAATGATAAATAGAATAGCAAACATTTTAAAGAGGAAGCCCCGCCAGAGCAGTTCTTCTGGGGCGAACCAAACTTGTCTGGTTATCAAATTAATCAGTGACAAGGTTATCTCTGAATTTGACAGGTGCTAATTGATGCAATGATATTAAACATCAATTAGCACCCGTCAAATTCATAGATAACCTTTTCACTGATTAATTTGATATCCAGGCAGATTTGGTTCACCCCAGCTCTGGCAGGACTTCCTCCTTAATAAATTTTCATTTTCTTCCTGTTTTTTTTTTGCTCTGTCCAGGCACAAACTGATTCCGTATCTGATTCCGACCAAGTACCTAGATGCATTGGATCGCAGCCATTAACGACGATGCGAATTCAACCAAACATGGTTCCATTCCATCCATCCATTCATCCCATGCACTGAATAGATCAATTCCAAAACGTGTCTCCAATCCGGCCAGCCAAGTGATGTCTACATAGATATTATATTATGAAATGCACTATTACAGTATATCAGAGATAGAATAATATATGATGAAATATTGTATAAAAAATATATCTATACCGTAGAGGTGTAAGTGTGTGTCTTCTTGTTTTTCAACAAGCTACCTGTAATATTTTCATGTGTGATTCCTCGAGGATCTAGCCTTGGCCCCAACCTCCTGATAGGATTTTATAAGGTGTACCCCAAGGATTCAAACTTGGCCCCAATCTTCCTAGTAGGATTTCCACAATAAGCCTCAAATATATAGTGTTTTTCCAAGAGTGATTTCCTTTATCTTCTAGCTTAAGTTCAATTGTAGCATTTTACAAATTGCAGTTCCACAGGGATCAATCCTTAGCCCCTTAATCCTCCTGACAGTATTTTCCAAAGTCTGTCCTCAAGGACTCGGCCACACCACCCTGTGAATTCATTCAGCATGCTGCAAATATTGTGAATTTAAGACAATCAAGTTTTGGCCCATCTATATTTTTCTGCTAAAAGCAACACACCATGAAAGTAGCATACTGCAGCTAGTTATCTTGATGGTGGTTTACTCTGGAATATTTGGATTTCATCAATTATAGTTCATTCCTTTTATGGAAACATGCAGCTGCAGCAGTTTTATGGAGTGTAGCATTGTTGAAACCTGGGGTGGTGTCCGACTACCCTCTTGGACACATATTTTGCAGTATAATAGGGGCAGAAAGAATGAAATTTAATTTTCAATCGTCTCTTTTTGGACCGTAGTTCTTTGCCAACCAGGACAAACTTTTATACACTCCATCGTGCACTGATGTATTTCCACCTGTACCCAGAGAGGAATCAATTTACATCATAACAATAGGACATTGTTTGAAGTATGGGAAGAGGAACTTATTGCCTTGAATGGGATATTCCAGTTGAAATCAACACACCCCTGTGGAAGACACATCCTAATCTTCCACACAGGGCGTGTGAATTTCAAATGGGATTACCTGAATGGGTGACTCCATTTGAAATCTACACCCATTGTGTGGGAGATTAAGGTCATGTCTTCCACAGGGGTGGATGGATTTCAATTCTCGCTATTCGCAATAAGGGCGCCGCCAGCGGTTTGCGGTGTAATGGTGATGTATCATGGGAAAAGGTCGACATCCAAGTCCGCATAATACTGAATATTACCATGCTATTACATAGGAACACGTGACAATATTTTTTAGTTTGTCAAAATAAAGGTGTTACACGCGAATCGATACTCAATAATACTTAATAATGTGATTTGAAATGTGCACAATTATTTTTTTCTCTATCGATTTGCGTGTAATACCGTTATATTGCCAAACTAAAAAATATTGTCACGTGTTCCTATGTAATAGCATGGTAATATTCGATTGACATGCTGGACTTGATGTCGACCTTTTCCCATGATACATCACGATTACATCGCAAACCGCTGGCGGCGCCTCTTATTGCGTAATAGCTTAGAATTGATTAGCCCATTACGAAATTCAGTTGACTACGTGTCATAAAACAGAAACTTTGGAGCAATTGGATTCAATTTAAGACCCAGCGTATATTGTGTTACTTGATTCCTTAATAACTAGTATGTGAGGTGTGTGTTCTTATCATAAAGCAATGTGTACAATTCATGTATATCCCCAAGTGACCCTATATGCCGATATGTGATGCATTTAAACAAAAGAAGTCATTTCAAGCAATTGCAGTTCCACAGGGATCAATCCTTAGCCCCCTAATCCTTCTGACAGTATTTACTTAAAAGTTGCATTTTTCATTTGAATGGATGTCTCAGTTTGCTAAATAGTGATGCAATTGTTGTGCATCTGCTCTATTGGGCTAGCCGTTGAGGTATCACACTGGGCTAGTATTAGGCTATGTCAGAGGGTATCAGACACAACCTAGCCAGTATGACATTTTTTATAACATTCATGTCCATTTCACATATGCTAAATTTTTTTGAAAATCCCATAAAAATTGGATATACCAGATTTCCTGAGATTTGTTCATTATCATTTTGCTGAAACCAATTAAAAATACTTTTAAAAAAATCTGAACAAGACTTTTGATCAAAGTCCATTTTAGTAAGAATGGACTCATCAGCTTGTTTGAGGAGATCAAACCAGTGCAAAGTTTTTTGTCGAAAATAATTTTTTTATTACTTCTGTGGTCTGCGCTGTGCGCCGAGCGTTTACACAAGTGTAAACACAGAAGAGACGGACAACAGTCTTGAAAAGTTGACCACTGGTCGAAGGAAATACTAAAAAATTTTCTCTCAGTTGTGTTCAAAAGTAGTCCAATTGTTTCATATATGATTGTTTTCAGCAAATAATCAAATTAAAGACTTACCTGAAATGTTGAATTTCCAGTCTGGATGAAGGAATTTTCATGTCTGTAATCATATTTTCAGAGGAAAATAAATTTGAAGGGATTTTCAGCATATTATTGCTTGTAATAAACTGGACAATGATAAATGAAAACAAAAATGAAACTTTGTTTGAGAAATGACTTATTTTGTTTAATTGCATCCCATGTTGCCATAGTGCTATTCCAGTTGAAATCCATACTCCCTATGGAAGACATAACCTCAATCTCCCACACAGCATGAATTTCAAATGGGGTTACCTGAATGGGTGACTCCATTTGAAATCTACACCCCCTGTGTGGCAGATTGACGTCATGTCTTCAACAGAGGTTGTATGTATTTAAACTGGTACAGCCCAGTGTAGAAGGAGACGTATTGAACTGATTGAGAGTGACAACTATGCATAGCTATGTTATTATTGAAGTTTTCATTTGTAATTCTATTTTCTATATTTGAAGTATAATTATAAGTAGCCATTCATCAAATAACTGTTTGGTAACTATATATATTATAATATCATAACCATTTTCTTAATCGATGGCAGTATTTCCCATGTATATATTTAGATACTTAGAAGAAAGAAAAAGGCACTTTGATTATTTTCAGTATTCTAGTTAATATCGAGTCAGAGATGGATATGAAATCAGCATCTATTTCCATCATAATGGGCAAATCCAGTTGAAATCAATACACCCTCTTGGAAGACATGGATTTTATTTTCCTCACAGGGAGTGTGAATTTCATATGGGGTTGCCTAAATGGGACTTCATCTGAAATCTACACCCCCTGTGTGGGAGATTTAGGCCATGTCTACCACAGCTAGGGGGTGTGTGGATTTCAACAGGAATAGTGCAATGTAATATGTGACATAATCTGATCTAAATTTCAAACCAAAGTCTGCAATAATGAAATTGAGATTTACGCCAAAATACAAAACAAAAATTAACAAAAACATATAATAACAAAAAAACATGAAAATGGACATATTAAAAGTTCATAACTTTGTAATCAAATATGCCAGGGACTTACGCTGGTTTCATACTTTCCTGCTGCTTGCCACTTTGCCGCTCTGAAGATGATTTTGCTTCACTGCGCAGTTGCACCAGAAATGCTAGCCAGTGACCAGCGGCAAGCCGATATATCGATTACCTCACCGTTTTGCCCAAGCGCCAGCATCGCTGGGCATTGAATTCAAGTCAATATCATTTTGGAGCGTTGCTGAACAGTGCAAGCTGCATGATGAAGCGTCTCGAAGCCAGCATTAGGCATTTCAATATCAGTAGGCTAAGGCACTGAGCAAGCTAGAAATGGTAAAAACTAATTCTACAAAATTCCTGACTTTGGCCTGAGTAGATCAGATCAGATAATATTCCTCATAACATGCAGTATGCAAATTAGTCACAACTACTGATGTGCCCAGGGCTAGTAACTTTGCAAAACAGGCATTTATTAGTCGAATTTATGGTACTTGCATTCATGTAGAGAACCTCCCCCTTTTTTTATAGAAAGAAAAAAGGAAATACATTTTTTGGAATAAATATATAACTTTTGAAACTGAACATAATACATATTTCAGTATGGCATAATGAATTTCCGGAATATGAAGATGACTCCCCACCATAAAAAAATACGTGATTGGTAAATGAAAAGACAAAAACTTGTGGTATTAAATGTGTGTGAATACTAGTTTACATTATATCTATATACAAATCAGAAATGTTCAGCAATCAGTATTATACCAAACCAAGGAACAAGCTATGTGATATTTTTAATACATTGGTGGATAAGGTGAACTTGAAAGAGGGTACTTTTAAGTGGTGCTTCAGGAGAAATGCAATCATACTTCTGTGCAGTAATGACTTGTATGACTCAGTTTCAGATATTATGTTACCACTATTCACCCTTTGCACGGATCCACCATCTTGCTACCAAAACGAGGTTCTACCTGCAAACGCATGCGCAAAAAGTGCATTTTTGTTTCTCACACTTTTCTAGAAATGAGCCAGAAGGCTTTTTCAAAGCGTACACAGCATTTAAAGCATGCGTTTGACAGGCACACGCTATACGCAGCACTTTGCGGGTAGAACCTCGTTTTGAGATGGCCGTGCGATCGTCGAATACAATGACTCAACTAAATTTTGTTAATGATTGATACTGATAAATAAATGATTATATGACTGGACAAATTGACTCAACTTGCAACTTACTCAGGACACATAGTTTGAGACTAACTCAACAGGATTTACACATGCGGAGTATGGCTCAGAACAATGCAATGACTCAGCTATGGTGTTGTGGGGCTAAAAAGGAACATGCACATGGCAATTAGGGGGCCTTGGGCCCGGGCCCATCTGGCCCAGTGGTAAATCCGGCACTGGGTTCAAATTGCCTGCACAGGCAGGTTTCTTTCCTCTGGCTTTATATCTGCATATGCATGTAATCTTTCTATTATAATATTGTGTTAAAATGGGCTAGTGTGCCATACATTTTTTTTTATTCTCTTGTTATATATATATCTGATCAAAAGACTTCAGAAAACTCTTCCTTGATTATTGGCTCAGTAGGTAAGAATGAGACTTGGACTCGGAGCAGACAGCCTTCTGATCAGGTTGCTCACATTTTGTCAAAAGAAATGTGTATATTCATTTTCTTCTAGTAGTGGAAACAAAATATGTATGAAGATTTTCTTTAAAACTTTACAATCCTGTGACTTCACTTTTATTAGACTTGACTGGACAGAAAAACTGCACTACCCCAGTATTATCTGAAGATGGGACATTGGGACTTGGTTACCATGGTTATTATGAGAGGGGACCTTAATATATGACTCAATATCACTGTATGACTACTAAAGCCTTGTCATATTTGGTTGACTTAAATATCTTAACCCTATGAGAACTACCTGCCTATTGGTCAAAAAGGAGTTTTCATTATCAATTGGACCAATCAGCCACATTGTTAGAATAATTTCACCACACAAAAAAATTGGGGTGAATTATTTGCAAAGCTCCATTCTGATTGGTGATTAAAGTGAAGATATCATGTAATTGACCAATCAGAGGCGATGTTAGATCAGCAGGTAGTGCTCAGGGCGTTAACAGCTAAAGGAATAAACCAAATGATTGATGAAGCATTGTGATCAAAACTAGTTAGAGGGAAATTCAAATATCAACAAAATTTCTTGTAAAATATTGATGTTATTTTACCCCACTTGCATTTTAAGCTAAACTAGTAATGGTATTGATTAAGGGGGTACTACACCCCTGGCCAATTTTGTGCCTATTTTTGCATTTTTCTCAAAAATTATAGCGCATTGATAACAAATTAGATATTTATATTATAGGGGCAAGGACTACAAATACTGCACTGAAAATTCAGCAACTCAAGGCAAGTAGTTATTGATTTATTGATGAAATATGGGGGTTCCCTCATTTTTGACTGTAACTCCACAACTGTTGTCTGTGCTGAAATACAATTTCCAGTGCAGTAGTTGTAGTCCTTGCCCCTATAATAGACATATCTTAACTTATGACCGATGCGCTATAATTTTTGAGAAAAACATAAACATAGGCAAAAAATTGAGCAGGGGTGTAGTACCCCCTTAATGGCCTTCTCAATCTTTAGGCTTGTTTCATAAGTTTATTAATATCAAATACTTTCATAAGTCTTTTCAAAATGACAGTACTCATCAAAAAGACAGTACTATCACAGATTTAATTCATATAGTCAAACTTTTTATGAAGAAGGGGCTTGGTGGTCAGCATTTTATATTTATGCTTGGAATTTTCAACAAAAGAGTGACAGTACTGAATTGAATAGTTTGAATAAAATCTTTTTTCAAAGTTGCTTCTATTTTGGATAATATAACCATCTTTCATTGGTCTAAATTATTATATTTGACGGCCTCTTTCAAAACTCAAACAAGCTCACTTTCATAGAAATTGTCCCTGTATATATTCATGTAGATTAATTTGATACCATTTTATTCCAAAATATATATAGGCTCAAATACTATTTTCAGAACATTGAAGATATATTAAGCTATTTTTGCTCTCACAGCACTTGCCATTTCCCAATTCTCTAAATCTCAATGAGGTAGAATCAAAAGAGTACAGACTCCCCCATTTTTGTGTGTCACTCATGGAGGTAGAATCAAAGAGTACCGACTCCCTCGTTTATGTGTGTCACTCATGGAGGCCATTTAATGTACCTGGCTATTTTGCTAAGCACCCAGCAAACTTTTGATTCAATATATGTGGTCATTTGCATTCTATATGTAACGTGTTGTGCCAAAAATACACGCAAGCACTTCTACATGCTATTTCTAAAGATGCAAATTATCGTTTGATATGAGCGACAAACCAAGGTAGCCAATTTGCCACAGCGTTACTTATGGTGCAATGTTATGTCGGTAATCTTTGAGAATATCATCTTTGGTAAATTTTATTAACTGTCACAGCTTTTAGTAGAAAAGTACATCACGTTTTCAATTAAAAATATAGTCAACAATGTCAGTACTCCTTTTGCATCCAAGATTATTCACTTTTCAATTTTATGTCATTCCTACACTAAAAAATTAGTAGTACATTTCTTCACAGTACTTTTTCTAAATTTTAAAGAGTTCCAAATCTTCTAAATACCAATACATAGCTTGTTCCTTGGTTTGTAGTAGTGTAATCTTTTGGATGAAAAGAATGCAGGGGTTGAGCAGAATACTAGCAGTGAAAAAGAAGGGGCAAATTGTGCTCTTACATTTGAAATCCATACACCCCCTGTGGAAGGTTTGCCCTTATATTCATTCCTACAGGGATTATGTATGTCAAAGTGAGTTACCTGAATGGGCGACTCCATTTGAAGTATACAACCCCTGTCTGGGAGATTAAGGTCTTGTCTTCCATAGGGGGTGTATAGTTTCAACTGGACTAGCCCATTTCTTAAATTTTACACAAAAAGAGCAGTGTAATGTGTCTTTCCAGTGATGGGTGACCCCATTTAAAATGTACACCCCCTGTGTGGAAGATTAAGGCTTCCATAAGGGGTGTATGGATTTCAACTGGAATAGCCATTTCTTAAATTTACACATAACGAGCAGTGTACTGTGTCTTTCCAGTGATTTGAATTTGGCAATCAACTGGAATAGCCCATTTCTTAAGTTATGTGGTTGGAATTTTCCGGGGATGCCCATCGTCACTGCTGCTTTCTAATCATCACTGGTCATATTGGGCTATTCAAGTTGAAATCCATACTCCCCCTGTGGAAGATTTTGGAAATATCTTCCACAGAGGGAGTATGAATATCAAATGGAATTAACACATTAGTAGCTCCATTTGAAACTCCTCTCCCTCGGGAAGATTCAGGTTGAATCTTTCTCAGAGGGTGTATGAAATTTAAATGGAGCTGCCTAATGTGCTCATTCCATTTGAAATTCATACTCCCCCTGTGGAAGATATTTCCAAAATCTTCCACAGGGGGAGTGTGGATTTTATATGGAACAGCCAATTGGAGGGTTAGTGTTGAAATCTCAAATAGCTGCCAGGTGTCATATTTTCTGATGTGTACAATACAAAATGCAGAAATTATCAAATGTCTATATGGCAGCTATCACAGATAGGACTTCTTCACTCGCCCTGCGATAATTGCTTGATTTGGCAATGAGGGTGACACAAGTACATAAGAGAGGTTGAAAATTAATAGCCAAATGTGCTTTGTAATGTACGTTATTTTGCCATAAACTAGAACCAATTTAGACATAAAACGAGTGTGATGTGCCCTGATGATGCCTTGATAAGAGTGTACAATATATAGTTGATATTACAAATATAGATTTAGGAAACCAACTGAAATAGATTTCTTTTCTAAAAGCAATGTCCACAAATAAGTTACCGTATTTCGTCAAATAAACGCCCCGGGGCGTTACATTTTCCCAAGGGGGGGGGGGGCGTTTATTCAAGGTCAATTTTAGAACAATAATTCCCGTTAAAATCATTAGGTAAACTAAAAACACACGCTAAAATGACGAACTATGAACTAGAAACACTGACTTCTGGCTCACTTCCGGGTTTCTGATCCAGATTTTCGCCAATTATTGACGCTATTATGGACCATGTGCGCAACTTGGTAAGCTTACTACACAAGATAGCATGGAAATATCGGCATTTTTGAAACATCTTGGTTGAAAAAAGTGGTGGGGGCGTTTATTTGAGGGGGGGGGCGACTATTTGATTTAAATACGGTATGTGCTACTCACTAAATGTAAAATAGTGAAAAGAAATAATTTCACTTTAATAAAACAATTGCCTGATGGAATGACATTTGAGTAAATTTCACTTTGGAAAGAGTAAACAAGACAGCAATTCACTCTCAAAAAGAGTACAGCGTTACTCCATTGGCATGATCATTGCATATAGACAATCCATAAAAGAGTGTATTTTACATTTTAAAGAGTTACATGTAGATGGACACACATGTTTATATATTACATTTTGACAGACAATTCTGTCTTATTGTTTCATCAGTTTGGAAGCGTAACAAACTGTCATTGCAACGTTTTGACAAATCCATCTGTGAGTTCAAATTTGGGCAGAAATGCTCAGTTTGGAAAATAAAAACAGCAACATATTTTTACCCAAAAACCTGACACTTTGATCCTCAAATTATTTTTCTGAAGAAAATGGAAATTTCACAAAAATAACATTTTGTTATTCAACAGAGGTTGTATGTTATGAATCTTAATGAAATAAACTTTGACCATATTTCTGTCACCTAATGACCTTTGACCTGGTATATTTCTGTCAACTAATGACCTTCGACCTATGTGCCCTTATGTATTTATATTGCCAAGTGGCTGATGACTTAGTACTAGGTCTGCTTTAGCATCAGAAACATTGGACACATTTTGCACGCAATTTCAGCATGCTGAGAAGTGAAAGCATTCTCTTCAATATTGGCAACTTCATATGCATCATGCTCATTTTTGGTCAGCTTTACTTGCGACTGAAAGCCGCTGAATAGATACGGAGGTCCTTGTTTCATTTGTTTAACCGAAATATATGCAAATTACCAAACTGACCTTTGACCTAAGTTTGATGTGCAATTATGTTGACCTTAAATTTGTGCTGATACCAACAATGTAGTTGGGAAAAATTTCGATGAGTTGACCTTCGCACTTGAACTTGTAGATGTTCATAAGTAAAAGTCTGCATTTTAGCTACATATTTCATGAGATTGAATGATTATAAAACAATAACTCATTTTCATTCATCCAAACAAACAAACTAATAAACAAAAGAAGACACACAAGTACAAAGGTTAGGTTATTCTAGTTGAAATCCTTGCACCCCTTGAGGAAGATATGACTTTAATTGCACACACAGGGGGTGGAGATTTCAAATGGAGTCGCCATTCAAGTATTTGAATATTTGAAATTCACACTCCCTGTGTGGAAGATTAAGGTCATGTCTTCCACAGGGGTTGTAAGTATTTCAACTAGAATAACCGATAGCATTTTGACTGACCAGTACTTCCCATGATTAGTATATTATTATTACCTTTGTAGCTCAGGAATAAATGATTGTGTTTGTTTGATGAAAATCCAATAATTATTGCAAGACTTATCAATATTGTTAGCTTATTATTAGTTTTATCAAAAACAGTTCTTAATTAGTGCAAACAATGGCGATATTTAAATTGCATTTTGTGTTCTTTCAAAGGCATTGTATAATTATTATTAGTGTAGTGGGGTGTTTTTGGGGATTTTTGTGTGTGTGTGTGTTTATTTTTCATTATTAAAAGGGCATTTCGTGATCCACAGCCTCATCCCCCCATATTTCTCAAAAAAAGTTGAGATTTTTATACCACTGGCTACCTCTGGCTACATGTTTATGTACCAAAATTTCTTGCAGATTAATTAGTTGAGCAAAAATATCGCTAAATTTGAATTTCGTTCTGGTGCACCAGAACGAAATTACAACACATTGTCTATGGAGCAGTGTAATACACATAATCATGCATAACTCGCAAACGCAAAATCGGGATCAACTGAAATTTTGGGAATAAGCTTTTTTCGTGGATATCTACTGAAAAATGTCATAAAAAGAGGATGCAAGGATCACGAAATACTCCTTTAAACAGGCAGTTGTAGAATAAGTTAAACAAGTGGGCTATTCCAGTTGAAACTCACCCCCCCTATGGAAGACACAACCTTAATCTCCCACACAGGGAGTGTGAATTTTAAATGGGGTTACCTGAATGGATGACTCCATTTGAAATCTACAGTCTACAGGGGGTGTATTGATTTCAACTGGAATAGCCCAATAGACTATTCCATTTGAAAACCAAACCCCCTTGAGGAAATATTTTTGAATTCCAACCAAAATAAATAGTTAGAGCCATTCCAGATTCAGCACTTTGCATCCAAAGACTGGAAAAAGTGTTGGAAATCAAACAAAATTGCCTAAACATGGCCCAAATTGAGTTAAATTCAACTGCATTTTAATGTTTTGCACTGTTTTCAGGTGAATTTTAAGTTTTTGATATAAATCGCACAAAATAATTCACATGGGTTGACCATTTAGTTTCAAGAAAGGTGACATTTTCCATAGGGTAGAGTGGATTTAAATAGAATAGCCACAGCCACATGCAAGCAAGGTAACTTGACTTGCAGTATAAACGAATGGAAAAGGCTACAAGGACCGTCATAGCGCAACAAGTTTGAGAATTTGGAAGTTTTTTTGAAGATAAATTTTGATTGAAGCAATCGTTTGATTTTATTTCCATATTTGATATTGATAAGTCTTTATACATGTATGTATAATATATGAAATCAAGCAATGTAATGGTTTATTTTAGAATAGATTTTATGGCAAATTAGTATAGCATAGAAGCTTAGAATTACATAATAATGCCAAAGATATGATTAGGTTAGTTTATTTAAGTTGATGCACTGTCAGAAAATATATCTTACACTTCCCACAATGTATTTCTTCCATTCTAACATGGGTCGATAGCAACACATGAACAGTGCACATCAAGATCTTGCAAAACTATCGACCCATGTTTAGCCAGTCTATTCTCGGCATGAAAACAAAGGGAACCTGTACAAAGTAATAGGAGTTAGTGGAATTTGCTGTAATGAGGTGATGCATCATGTTGCAAAGGATTCTGGGAAGGGTTCGATATCTTTTCTGACATACATGTACTGTAAAGTGGGATGTATATAAGGCAGGTTTATTTTTGCGTTTTTCATGATTACCGTAAACACACGGGTTTTAGCCCACATTCAGGTATAACCCCATCCCTATTTTTCAAGACAATCTGGAAAAAAAAGAATGCACTTGGCTATAGACCACTTGACATCACTGTTTATCAACAAAGGCGATATGCTCGAACGAGCCACTACACTGATCAATGGCTTTCTTGTACTGTATGAAATGTGGCGGGCGATTTAAAATGCACGTGCCCTTAGCAGACTATGATGCAGGGCAAAGAACAATGTAAATTGTCATAATGCGCACGCATACTGCCGGGCAATGACGTCACATGCCAAGTGGTTTATAGCTTTTAAGCCCAGTAGTGATTTTGCCCAAATTCTTTAATCAAATCATAGCTTTGCTCTCATGTTTATGAACAACTGTAAAAAATATCCGTTAAAAATTGACATTCCATACTTAAAAACATTGACAGATGATTGAAATTTCCAGTACATCTGATCTGTAAGACTGTTATGCAAATTAAGAAGATTGTTTTTAAATTCAAGCACTAGCTCCTCCCTAATTATAAATCCACCCCCAGTTTTGGAATAAAATTGCTTATCTAGAGGGTGGGCTTCCCAAGTGGTTACGATGATTTTAGAACCATTAATTCAAAAACCAGCAAAAATATATCTGGACTCGCACGTTTAATGCGTAGCTGTTTGAAAATGGGAATCATAGACACCGTAACTGTTTACTGTTTAGAACAGTTAAACTGTTTAGAACCGTAAACTGTTAAGAAAAGTTAAAATTGCAAAAAAAATCTCACTATAATATCCTGCTTTACAGTACTATCATTAGATCATAGAATAGGCGATTCCTGTTGAAATCCATACACCCCTATGGAAGACATGACCTGAATCTTATACACAGGAGTGTGAATTTCAAATTGGGTTACCTGAATGGATGACTCCGTTTGAAATCTACACTCCCTGTGTGCAAGATTAAAGGCCCTTTCAGTGATTTCACAGGAACATTAAAAAAAATGGAAATTTGTCAGAGTTGCTTAGAAACAAAGAATAAGTCTACAGAATTTCATTAAACCACTTTTCCCCTGAATACATCGACAAATTAGTCAAAAACAGAAGTTTTAGAAAGTTTTTCTCCCTCAACTCAGATCGACTCGTGAAGATCGAGATTTTCGTACAGTGCGCCACTTAATCGACTGGAAAAACTTCCTAGTCCAGTGTTTCTAACACGGGGAAGTAGAGTCTAAATTGATTTAAAACAGACGCTTAATTTTTGTAGTAGAAAACAAAGTAAGCAATTAAAGGTCACCGAGGCAAACTAACGGTCAATTCAAATATGAAAAACAGTTAAAATTGTGTATTTTGTTTAAAATAGTAGCTACTGATGTAATAAGTAGTAGAAACAATACGCAACGCGTGTTGGTACGGTGTAGAGTGAGCTTCTTTCGATCTCGAGTCGGACTTTTGTACTGTCAGTATCAAAAGTCCAGAATCATGCAAATGCTTTATTTTGTCTAAAATACACGGTTTTCGAATCGAACCACTAGCAGGCTATGTTAGCACATCTATGCCAATTACAAAGGTACCAAAATCTGAATTTTGATGATTTTTACGATCGTCCGGATGAGCAAATCACTGAATGGGCCTTTAAGGCCATGTCTTCCATAGGGATGTATGGATTTCAAATAGAATGGCAAATAGAAGTTTAGAATTGCATAATAGTGCCAACAAATATGGACTATAGGGTAACACATTGAAGTTGATAATTATATTCATATATTTTTTACTCGTTAATTTGTTTCAAAAACTTTAATCAGTTGTGCTAAAAACTTAAGGAAGATTTGGTAATTGGGTAGTCTGCATAAGTGAATAACGTTTATATTTATAATGTTCTTTTTCAAATAATACAGTTTTACGCTTTATTATGGTTTTCTAGTATTGTTTTCTAGTATTACTTATAGTAAGTTTGCATTCACTTTTATCTGAAATGAGTTGTAAAAACTACATGTAGTTTAATATGAATAATTGTCAGGGTTATTGAGTTTACACACTGTTACCAGATATTAAGGCAAACCTGTATTATTTATTATTTAAGATAAAGACAATGTACATGTTACATAAATGTTGCATATATGTAAATAATTGTTGTTTTCTAAAAAAAACCATTAACTTATTTATATGACAGTGTTTAGTTAAAATGAATGTACATTGAAAGTGTAAAATATGTTACATAAAAAGAAAGAAAACTTTATAGAGAGTCGCTACAGGTGTGTGATTTTCAGTTGACTGGTATTCTCATACCCAGGGTGCAAGTGACATTATGCATAAGCTGATGTGAGCTTTAAGTTAGACCCTGTTGGTCCTTGGGTAATGTAATGATTTTTGACCCGATTATACAAAAAACATTTCATACAATATCTTTGAGCCACAAACTCTGACAATTGTAGCTCTTTAAGCTGAAATTTGAAGAAAAAAATGGGAAATTTTTGACTCCACAACCTATAATTTGCCCATAATTTCAGTTCCTCAAACCCCTATTTTGCCCGAAATCAGTTCTTAGTTAGGCACTCTGCGCCATACACCCCTACCAAAATCTCCCCACCCCCTGTGTTGGGAGAGTAAAGAATAGTAGAATAAAGAAATATATCAGGAAATACATCTGAGGGGGTTGGTGGCAGTTTAAGGAGTTGACTTCCCCACCCCACCCACCAGTAAAAAAGAACACCATATGCAGTAAATATCACATGATATGCTACCAATATTGACACTTTAAAGCCTCCTATGCTGCTGCATAATGGTATTTCAGAAAACAAGCTGCATGTTTCTACTGGTGAAAGGTTGGCGGCTGATGTGGTTTAGTTACCGGTTAATGTGCTCAGTGGAAACGCATCAGTTTGGAGCGATACGGTGTTGGCACTTTGCAGCCCAAGCCGTGATGCCAGTAGAAACACAATGGTTAACGGTTGCTGGGTGTTTTCTTTTATTTATGTACATTTTATGTATCCCATCATACACCTTAAAAGCAGTTGGGGGTTATGCAAAGAAAGCATTTGCAGTACACACCACAACCCTTATTTTAAGCATCAGTAGAAACGTGCTGGCTGTTGATGAATCGGATTGTGGGTTACCAGGTAATACTGAATCAAAAATAATAAAATATAGAGTGCTGAGTATAAGCACACAGAAGTATGGTTTTGGTCTAATTTTAAGCGTTTTACTTCATTTATATCATGATTATGTTGCATCATACCCAGGGTATTCAAATCACTCACATATGTGTTGTTTTACTTCTGTATTTGGGTATGAGAATAATGTGAGCCAACAAGAAGTAGTACAAACTTTGAGTACAAAGATAGTGTTATGATGTATTTTTAAATTGTTAAATGGTTAAGTGGTCTTACAAAAAAGTTTGAACATGATTCCAAATTGAAGAATAATTTGTAGTATATAATAAATTTTACTGTGTTTGCTTATAAAAGAATATTCAGTTTGAGATATTCAGCTTGAGATAGATTATTCAGTTTGAAAAGAACACAAAGTGTTTGGAATATTAAATCAGTAAAACATTTGTGAGTTTTTGGAAGATAAGAGAAGTTTATTTGGTTATTCCAGTTGAAATCCATACTCCCTATGGAAGACATGACAGTAATCTTGCACACATGGGGTACAGATTTCAAACGGAGTCACCCACTCTGGTAGCCCCATTTAAAATTCACACTCCCTGTGTGGAAGATTAAGGTCATGTCTTTCATAGAGTGTATGGATTTCAACTGGAATCTCTTAGTTAAAGAAACTAGATAAAGGCATTTTTTTTTGCATATTGCAATTGTAAGTTTTATTTTTGTAAAAAGCAATATAGCAATAATAACAGTGGCAATCAGCATTATCTTGTTTAAGCATACATTTTGAGCAGGACTCATGCATGCGTAATGTGTCATCAACTTGATGTTTGAAGCACATAATTAATGTGCAAATTTTAAGAAAAACAAAACACTGATTTTTTTTACTACAGGCCTAAAACTAAATGAAAACTGAGCTGATTGCCCAGCTGATAGTGCCCTCAATGACCACTCTCTTGAAGTGTTTAAGAATGAGAACAAAGTTACTGTTTTTAGCTGCTGCCGTGCTTCTATTGTCTCATATGCTATGGGTGACATCATTATTTTTGGTGTATTTTTGTTGCAAGTGGCCTGTCAGGCTGTCAATCAATTTTGTGCTATCAATTCTCTTGGTCGGGCTGACGTCACAAAGGGGAAATAGCCTTGTAAAACCAGTGTTCGCATGTGCAGCGCATGTGCAGTTCCCCTTTCTCGAGCTGGTTGCCATGCGCGCGCTTGTACAAAGGGCACAAAGGGGACAATGCTCCCGGATGTCCGACCGAGTGAATAGGGTCTGCCTATCAAGTTTAGAATTCCACAACATTATATCCTGAACAAGTTCTAAAGACTATTGTTTTAAGAATTTGAAACAATGATACATTATCTTTATACTGGATGTGGTATACCCAGGGCAGTGTACACATATTTGCACTAGATGACAGGGATGTACAGAAACAAAATCACAGGCCTGTAGTTGGTCCGTTTGGCTATTTTATGGTAAAAGTTTGGCGCAAAATTTTGTTTTTTGTAACATTATAAACTTCTCTTGATACGCAATAATGTGTGTTGAACATTATTTAACCCTCTACACATATGGGTGTCCAGTGGTGGCACCAGGAATTTTTGTTTGGGGGGGGGCATTGAGAGGGCAAAGTGAATTTCATGGGGGGGCAAAATCATCCAATTTTATGTAAAAATTACAGAAAGTTGACATTTTCGTAATTTTGCGTTTTTTTCTGGGGGGAAACACGGGAGCAAGAGTTCTGACTGGGTGAATTGCACCCTCGTGCCAGTACCCCCCCCCCCCAAATCATATTTGCACTAGATGACAGGGATGTACAGAAACAAAATCACAGGCCTGTAGTTGGTCCGTTTGGCTATTTTATGGTAAAAGTTTGGCGCAAAATTTTGTTTTTGTAACATTATAAACTTCTCTTGATACGCAATAATGTGTGTTGAACAGTATTTAACCCTCTACACATATGGGTGTCCAGTGGTGGCACCAGGAATTTTTGTTGGGGGGGGGGGGCATTGAGAGGGCAAAGTGAATTTCATGGGGGGGGCAAAATCATCCAATTTTATGCGTAAAAATTACCGCAGAAAGTTGACATTTTCGTAATTTTGCGTTTTTTTCTGGGGGGAAACACGGGAGCAAGAGTTCTGACTGGGTGAATTGCCCCCAGTACCCCCCATTTTAATATCAAAAAATTAGTGCTGTATTTTTCTGGAATAGTGAGTAGGGATAGAATAATGTTACATTGCCTATAGTGACTCAAATCCAACAAAAGAACAGATGGTCAATTTATGATTATCTAAATCAAGTAAAAGGTAAAGGCTGCTTAAAAACCCATGTGAATGTTCATCTTATTATGGAGATATAAAATCTCAAAAGAAGGTATAGCGTTTCAGAACAAAATAGTCCAATCCAACTTGTTGCCATAAAATAGTTCAAATTCTCTCATTTTGTAAAATAGACATGTAATTAACAAGCAGATTAATATATTTTCACAATTTGCATTTTACATTTGAAAATTGGATCGTTTTAGTGATGAGGTACATGGAAAGGTTCCTAGTGTGTACAAAGAGATAGGGATATTCCAGTTGAAATCCACATGACCTTAATCTTCCACACAAGGGCAGTGAATTTCAAATGGGGTTACCTGAATGGGTGATTCTATTTGAAATCTACACCCCCTGTGTGGAAGATTAAGGTCATGTCTTCCATAAGGGGTGTATGGATTTCAACTGGAATAGCCTATTAGGCCTAAAGAGAACCAACTCGGAATAGTGCTGTGCGTAATTAACGCTATGGTAAATCTGCCATGTATTGGTTGATCACACATAGCAAAATAGGTTACTGCTGCCATTTTTCTACAAAAAACAGAAATTGAACTACAAATTGCACTCGTAGCGCTTAGCGTGTGTTATGGGCAAATTTCATTGCTCACACAACGCAAACAAACACAGACTTTAAATTGAAGTTTAACCCCATGAGAATTACCTGCCGATTGGCCAAAAAGAAGTTTTCATTATCAATTGGACCAATCAGCAACTTTGTTAGAATAATTTCACCACGCAAAAAAAATTGGGGTGAATTATTTGCAAAGCTCCATTCTGATTGGTGATTAAAGTGAAGATATCACATAATTGACCAATTAGAGGCAATGTTAGATCGGCAGGTAGTGGTACACCATTTTGCCCTCCATGTGTTACACGCAAACATGGTGAAGTTGGTACTCCTTAACTCTAATCTCTTTGCCAATTCAATTTTATATTTACATAATTATCATTCTCAATTCTTATTAAATATTAACTTACGCTTGTTCTGTTTTGTTTTTCAATTATTATAGAGTAAGTGAATTGAGGGTGTGGCAACTGCTTTTGGTAATATTATTAACAAAAGTGAACATTTCCACAAACCTGTCCTCCTAAGTACAAATGCTGTAGAGAAGATATCCAGGACTTCCCGTAACCCATTTCTCCCATTTTAATTTCCTGTACTGATTTAATGCAACATGAGTCGATAGTGACAAAATGTACCGTATTCATTACAATAAGCGCCCATGCCCTAATATAAAGCGCCCACCCAGGGTATTTTCAATTTGCTAAAGGGTACCATTAATGTGACAGATAGATGTTGATACAGTGAAATAGCTGCAGGACTACAGGTACAAGTCCTGCGTAAACTTGCAATACATTTTCTGCATCAGAAAAGCTATTAGAACGTCTCAGGACCCGTTTATAACATATGTAAATTCGTCTCTAATAAATGCCCCTTACGCAAACAAGGTAAAAAAAAGCGTCCACCCAAAATGACTTTGTTAAGCGCCCTGGGCGCTTATTGGAATGAATACGGTACCTCAATCCTGATCTTACAAAATAAATTTCTTGACTATTAGACCATATTTAACCAGTAGATTCTCAAAATGAAAACAAAGGGAATCTGGGAGTGTCATTTGATGAAATGAGGTGACTGTGTTGCAAAGAATGCTGGGAAGAGTAAGATATCTTCCTTGCAAAGACATCATCTGTAGGTAATTTTACGTTTGGAGCAGACCTGGAGTCCATTTCACTCAACTTTACAAAGCTTTGCAAGTCTCAAAATCAATCCTAACTTATCGTAAGTTCATTTCAATAAACTTATGAACGTTACACTTCATAAGTAATATTAGGGATTTACTACAGGGAACCTTCTGTAAATTTACTTCAAGGAAAAGGGTATTTGTAACTTGCGAATGTTTACTTGAGATACGGGTCAAAGTTTATTGAAATGGGCCCCAGGTCCACAGCCAGGAATTACGACTACAGGCCTGGAACAGATTGATTCCTATACACCTGCCTCCCAAGCAAAAAAAGTACTAACTGTTTTTTAAGTTCATGAAGAAGCTTAAAGATATGGCATTTTTAATTACTGCTTCATACAAAGAACATGTCTATGGAAAAATTGTGGATTCCAGGAAAATTTGTGGTATTTGAAATACATGGAAAATGATGAGAAATTCAGTACTTTTTATGGGAAATTTGGCGTATCAACCCTAGAAATGCACATTTTTTCAGGCTTATTGGGCAAAATATGAGTGTGGTCATGGGAGTGGAAATGGTTACTGATATTACCAATTAGTATCAAATATGATATTATTTCTATTGCATTTGTAGGTCAAGGTATGCTAAGATTATCACGATGGTGTTGTTGTGTTTTTTGTTTTGATTTTTTCACTTGAATTATATATTATAAAAGTTTGCAATCCAGGAAAAGTCTTTCAATTGGATGCAATAAAAGTACAAGCACATACACAAACAAATAAACAAACACTTTGGGCTATTCCAGGTGAAACCCATACACCCCCTGTGAAAGATGCAACCTTAATCTCCCACACAGGGAGTGTAGATTTCAAATGGAGTCACCCATTCAGGTAACCCCATTTGAAATTCACACTCCCTGTGTTGAAGATTAAGACCAAATCTTCCATAGGGGGTGGATGGATTTCAACTGGAATTGCCCAACACAGTCACAGGTCAGGGATGAAAGATGTTTAAAAAAACAGGCGATATATAAAGTGTTTACGCTGGCGTAAAACTAGAAGACACAAAATATTTTTGTTTAAACTTTGACTTAAGAAAACACTGCACTTGATAGTAAAAAACCTTTTGGCCATACTTCATTTGAGTTAAGGAACTGTAGTTTGTGTCTAAATGCAGTGGCGGCGCAAGGGGGGGCCAGTTTTGAGGCAAAAACCCCCAAATTACGTAAATTTCCGCTTTTTGCGGCAATTTTACGCAATTTGTCGATTTTGCCCCCCAGAAATTCACTTTGTCCCCAATCCCCCCACCCCCGAAAAAAAATCCTGGTGCCGCCAATGTCTACATGTGGAACAGGGCGGTGAAGGGTCAGTAGAATAGTATGTTAGCAAAATCTTGCACTAGGATCCACAACATGCTCATCTATCAGGGCACAGTTCTTTAACCTCAATACATTTGTACATTCATTAAATGACATTTGAAAATTTGGGTACAAAAACTCATCTGCAACTTGAGGTCAAATTTTGGAATACAATTGTTTAATTGAGGTTATTGAACTAGGCCATTTGGATGAGGCCATTGTGGTCCATAGTGCTATATACTGTAAAACATGACACCAAAGCGTATAGAAGTGTACCTTGATTTATTATAGTCACTTTTTCTTATAGTACAATAATGTACTGTCATTTGCATTGCTAAATAATTGTAGATAAGTTCTATTAAATTGCAGCAGCATTAATAAAGATTTGTTTTAGTATTATCTAATACCTTGTGACTGTTGTTAGACATCTTTATTTGGTAGTGATTTGCCTTTAACTCTCTCCACGCTGGTGTCGACTGCAGACGACAAGTTTTAAAAAAATTCATAAATTTCAAAATTGTAAATTTTCATGACCATATTTGGAATCAGCATGAAAAATGCATTGAAATGAGTACAAACAAGCCTAGTATTGGTTCAGTAGTTCTCAAAATAGTTCTTGATATTTTGAGAAAATATCTCAAAACTTGGACTTTTTATATGGCTAGCACGAAGAGCATTAAGCTGGCCTAGATTATGTGACCCGTTCCTATAAACCTCAGTGGAACATTTCAAAAATTTTCTTTTTGAGATTTTAAATATACATGTAGTTATGAAGTTTAACCCCATGAGAATTACCTGCCGATTGGCCAAAAAGAAGTTTTCATTATCAATTGGACCAATCAGCAACTTTGTTAGAATAATTTAACCACGCAAAAAAATTGGGGTGAATTATTTGCAAAGCTCCATTTTGATTGGTGATTAAAGTAAAGATATCACATAATTGACCAATCTGAGGCAATGTTAGATCTATTTTTGCATCACCTGACAAATATAATGTCTATGTGGTCACTAACCAGTTCAAATAGCTTATTCCAGTTGAAGTCCATACACCCGCTATATGGAAGACATGACCTGAATCTTCCACACTGGGAGTATGAATTTCAAATAGAGTCAGCCATTCAGGTAACCCCATTTGAAATCCATGCTCCCAGTGTGGAAGATTAAGATCATGTCTTCCATAGGGAGTATAGAGTTCACATGGAATATCCCAATTCTGCCTGTATGGAATCTTAATGGATGTGTATGCATGCATTAATAGGTTCTCGATAGAATTTTGAAATTTTGTACTTTTCTGATGGGCCTTTGTGGATTTTGTTGGAGCACCTTGGTCTGGGGCGGACATTTTAAAAATGAATTTAGAAGAGCAGCAATGACATCACTTGCATTACATTCCAGATGTTTTAACATCTGGAATGTAATGCAAGTGATGTTAAATTCCAGATCTACATCATTTGCAAAATTTGAGGAAATTCGCACGAGTCCATTTTATTTTAGGGCGCTATAACCCCCATTTTAGGAACAAAATTGTGATTTAAAAAAAACGGACTCGTGCGAATTTTCTAAAATTTTCAGAGTATGTAGTACGAACGTGTAGAAATATAATCAAGTAGTTGCCCTACTTGCTCTTCTCCGAAAAAATAAAAAGTCCTATACCTCAATGATAATGAAACCTAGGTGGAGCCCTCTATTGTTTCAATGGGATATACCGTAATGCCATTACATGGTTATTCGATCAGTGGTTCATAACAAAGAAAGCGTGAGCCAGTTGACCTAGCAACGGTCATATTCTAACGTGCACTACGCCAACAAACTCTATTGGGCCTAACCTATTTTGCAATATTACTTATGTAGGGAAGCATCCTAGACAGTGCAAATTATTCTTTACTTGAATTATTTTTGCAAGAAAAAATTTAGACAATTTTGGTTAAATCATTGTTTAAGGTATTTTGACCTTCTGATAGGATGGTCCTATCAATCCCCATATTTTTTGTCTTACGCTATGGAATGGAGTAAGACTGTAAAAACGATGCTGTCCATCTTTCCGTCCTTCCGTGTGAAATTATAGGCCTATCCAAATTCTCAATCTGTGTTTGTAGTCGCTATTAAACAGGAATACATGTAATAAAGTTGGTATCATTGTGTGACGTTTTTGTTAAAGTTTGTTCAACGGAAAATTTATATCGGATTATGTTTTACTTTTGAGTGTAACCATCGTTTTTGTTAATTGGTTAAAAAGTTTTTTAAGCAGCTCTGAAGAAATCCGCCTGATCTAGATGGATGAAACGTCATTTGGTGAGTTTTTTACCACCATTTCACCACTAATCTATTGGTTTGATAAAACCAACCTGCAATATTTGAACCTGACGAATCGCTACAGTAATTTTGAATAGTGCTACTTTGATTGGTTACTCAGATGATTTACATGTGATTAACCAATCAGGTGCACCGTAAGAAAGGCAAGAGACATGTGATTAACCAATCAGGTGCACCGTAAGAAAGGCAAGAGACATGTGATTAACCAATCAGGTGCACCGTAAGAAAGGCAAGAGACCTATTTACATGTGATTAACCAATCAGGTGCACCGTAAGAAAGGCAAGAGACCTATTTACATGTGATTAACCAATCAGGTGCACCGTAAGAAAGGCAAGAGACCACGGGGTTAAGCAAATAATGTAACAACTATCCACGCCTTAGTGGCGTAGCGTGAGTCATCCTATGGGGGAGGCATGATTGAGTGGGTACCTCGCCTGATTGGGGAGGGGTGGGACGTCAAGCAATTTTTTGGCAATTTTCCTATGGGTATATTTGACTGTATATTGTAGGCTTAAGTATACTGGTATTTTTATGCTGTGGTTTTTAGTTTGTTAAGCGCCTTGAGACCCTCTGGGTTAAGGGCGCTATATAAGAGCCTGTTATTATTATTATTAATCGAGGGGGGGGGGGCACATGCCCTTTTGACGTAGGCCTACGCCACTACCACGACCTAACTGAAAACTGAACATTAAACCAAAACAGTTTCGCAGACCCAAATTTATTTCGGGCAGAGGCTAATGTGAGTACATCTATGGACGCTGGAAGATTTTCCAGCTCTTCTTGGAATTCGGCTGTTGCCTGCCATCTGGCTCTGGTCTGGAATTCGGCTTCACCACTCTGCCACTAGTGGTCGTCTCCTGCGTTGTTGGAACAAGCTGCTGTTGATTACCATCTGGATCTGATTGCACAAACGAAAAAGCACACATGTTATAAACCATTTTAGTGTATAATAAATCTCCATTTTTGTTGCTTGGATAGGCCTATGGTTGTTTGTAGTGTGTAAAATAAGGAGCAAATTTCATTGTCATTTCACAGCTCAGAGTTTGAGCTCATCTACATAATAAGGGACGGTATAATTTATACCAGGAAAATTCGTACAGGAAAGTGAGAGTGACACGTAAATATATAGAATCACACCCATTTATTTTTTGTGACATTAATTTTGTCTAAAACGGTTGAATGTTTTTAAACATACAACCGTTTTACACAAAATTAATGTCACATTAAAAGATAACATTTGGGTTATTTCATTCTATTTATATGTCACTCTCATGTACGAATTTCCTGGTATACCGTCCCTTACATGTGCTGAAGCAGGACCCTGGACTTGAAGTATCTGACCCTGGTATACCGTCCCTTACATGAGCTGAAGCAGGACCCTGGACTTGAAGTATCTGACCTCGGAACTATGATACAGGAAGGGAGGATATCAGAGGATGATTTAAGCACTTCCCAGCACTCCACTGGGGTCAACTTGCGGTTAGCAGCTGTGTGAGTGAAAATGACACCACTGCCCGGGACCACTGCATAAACGTGTATGGTTAAATTTGAATTTGGACTGATATATTTACAATAAAACACATTCAAAATGCCAGTCGATTTCACATTTTATGTTATCTACAGAAGGTGTGAATTATCCTTCATGCATGCATCACTTTAGATCTGAAATCGACCAAGTAATAATGACACACGGGCAATTCTAAAACAACATCTTTTGCACAGACTTCAATGCGATTTCAGAAGTTAAGTGGCATTTGAAACTCGCGTGATAACACTTTTACAGTGCAAGATGGGGCTTCCTTAAATCATCCTCTGGGAGGATATGGAGATCTCGCGGTTTCGGAAAACCACCCGAAATAAAAGTAGTCTTTTTGAAATCCACACTCCTGTAGAAGATTTAGCTACATAAGGCAGTATGGGTTTCAAACATTATTGTTGTGACGATAATTCATTTGCATAATTGAATATTGATCATAGCCCTCATACCCTTTCATCAAGTGAACGTGGTTTTGTCTCTGCGTCAATCTAGATTTGAAATGGAATAACCCCACACAGTGTCATCGACCCTATATCTTCATGGCAGGAATCGCCATGGTAGGTTGAATCCACAGCCACGATTAGCCATTTGGTTCAAACCTTTAAAGCTCTTTAGAACTAATAATTAGTCGAGGGACATAACTAAGGCTACTCACAATAGCCGGGTTATTGATCTTGGTTGTGCGTGAATAAGCTTGTATACTCCATTGAGGTCAATGGTCATCGACTTTTATACTGCCTACAGTGAGTGCAGCTGTACTACACGCTGTAGTCCATACAGGGTATTACAGGACCAACGCAATATAAAATGGTCAGATTTTGAGTTCAAAGCGCACGGCCAATTTTCAAAGCGCATTCTAGCGACTATCATATCTGTTCAACACGTATTTTCAAGTGTATGAGACCACATCTGGTTTCTTGAGAAAATTCATTTGCGGGAGATATTCATCAATTTCTAACCCAGTATTCGAAGATTTTCGTCTGATATCAAAATCGTGCATAGCAATTCACGTGTATCGATCCCGTGTATTCATTTTAGTGTCTCTGCTCCACCAAATAATTATTAGCCAGGCGGTGTCGGTGTGCCCCATTGACCACAAATTAATCTGGTTGCTACACACGGTTGTTTGATGGTATAGGTGTCGGTTAAAGAGGGGTAAAAAAAATGGTGATGTTTCGGGTTCCTTAGGGCTCAAGCTTATTTGATGCAGGATGGTCTCCTGAGCATTCTAATACCTTTTTTTTTTTTTTTAAATCGGCCAAAAAATGAGAAGGCGCCGTCCAAAAACCTTATTCGGCCAGGGGGGGGGGGTCTGAAAATTGTCATTTTGCATCAAAAATATTATTCTATGCCTTATTCTATTGATATTGGTGTTGTTTTATATGTTATTGGTGCCAAAGAATCCATATCATGGTTGTATAACCCAGTACTAATGGTATGTAAAACCGAGTCATTTTAAAGAAAAGTTGAACAATGATGGCGCTATTTATCTAAAATCTTGTTTGCATCTTCATCAGGAAGGGGTAGACACTTACAATACCAGCAAACAGATTAACAAATGACAAAGGAATTTTCAAAAAACTTTTTATCGTGAAATGTAAGGTATAAGTCATTATTTGGCTAATTTAAAGAAAAATATATGTAAAATCAATTTGCACACACATTTTATGTACAGTTTATAGGATTAAATGATTACCACAAAAAGTAGAAAAAATTATTTGATATAGGCCTACAAACGAAAATATAGTGTTAGAAATTGCTACAAAATATATGTGTATATACAGTTTATTAGTGTGATAGCTGTTCGTATTTAGGTCTAGAATTAAACATAATAATGTTTCGTTAGAAAAATTAATAAATGATCACATCAAACAACCGTGTACACAGTTTAGAAGAATAGACTTGCCATTTATATTACCTGCTTCTGTGTTTGAAATTATGGCTGAAATTGATATTGCATCGTAGACATAATTCGAATCATGATTAGTAGTAACGGTGTCACCTGGCGTCAGGGTCATAGGGTCAGCCAACGGAGCGCTTTCAACGTGCATTTCAGTAATATACGTGTTCCGTATTTTCGGGTTGTCTGCTTCACCGCAGAGGATGATTTAAGGAAGCCCCATCATGCACTGTAAAAGTGTTATCACTAGAGTTTCAACTGCCACTTTACTTTTCAAATCCCATTGAACTCTGTGCAAAAGATGTTGTTTTAGAATTGCCCGTGTGTCATTATTACTTGGTCGATTTCAGATGTAAAGTGATGTATGCATGAAGGATAATTCACACCTTCTGTAGATAACATAAAATGTGAAATCGACCAACTTTTTGAAGGTGTTTTTATTGTAAATATATCTATCCAAATTCAAATTTAACCATGCACGTGTGTGTGCAGTGGGCGGGCAGTGGTGTCATGTTCACTCACACAGCTGTGCTAACCGCAAGACTTGCTGGGAAGTGCTTAAATCATCCTCTGGCTTCACCGACTGCGACACCGATAACGTCACCCGCTTCAACCGATATGCGATCACCGTACGGAACAACGTATGTAGACTTATACTGGTATTTGGCTGTATGAGGAGGAATGTCATTGATACCGACAATGGTCCACTGTTTCGGGTTACCACCAGGTCTAAATACTATAGCTCGGAAAGCTGCGGACGTCTCTGCAAAATAGTCCCAACTAGATACAGATCCATTGCAATATATTGTATAATAATCTGCTGCTAAAATGTAAACGTATCCACCTCGAATCCCCTTATAGCCGTAAGGTGGCGTAAGGCCTGCCCACGGAAATTCGTCTTTCGGTGGTATTTCGGGTCCAACGTGACATGCTGTAAAAAATGTAACAATTGAATATATGAATACAAAAGCCACCTAAGTCCATACTTTGGCCAAATTGAGTTAAGCATGGGAAATTGTTGCTATACATAGGCCTGTCATATGCATGAAAGAACAACTCAAATTCATTCTCTGTGTCTATTGGGCATGTGAAAAATAGCATGTATGAAAGAATCACCCAATTCCATGATTTGAGTCTTGTAACACATTGATTGAAATCCAGTATGTATAAAAGTCCACTTGTAACACATTCATTGCTAGAGAATGACTTTTGAACAAAAAATGGGTTTAATAAAGGAAAGTGTGTGGTTTATATTACATGGCAGAATGCTTATCTACATTATACATACCTGTGTGCTTTATTTTGTATTATCTTACTAGTGGTAATCTCATTCTAACATTGTTGTCTTTGTATATGATTCAAAAAACCAAAAAAGTCCAAAATTTAAAATGAACCCCACGAAGTCCCTGAAATGCTAATCGTCATACCTAATACAGGTTAATCCACTCATTTGCATGTAAAACTTACCATATTGACCAGGTAAATCTAACTGAAGGAATTAAAATGATACACGGGTTTTTCTCTCAAAATAACTTCGCATGGACTTAGGTGGCTTTTGTATTCATGTATTCAATTGCATGATACCGTATTAATCTCTGATTAGAATTACCAACATTGCACTTGGACAATTTGATCTAGCTATTTGAGAAAGGTATTGTCGAATTATTGGAGGGAATATAAGATGGTATCAAGCAAAAAACGAACATGCAAGCATACGTTAAAAAGGAAAATGCCGACTTTTGGTCTTCTCGACTCAGAAGCACTCATTTTCTATCCTTAGATCCATATTATGAAGTTACGAATTTAGTATCATGTTTTATCACGTATCGTGTTGGTTTTTTTTTAAAATCTTTTGAACCTAAAAGTCCACTTTCTTCCTCAGTCCTAATGAAATAGTAGTAAATACTTTAACCGGGTGCTTTATATATGCTAAGAAAATGAGACCTGCTGTAAATAAGCATACCGTTTGCATACTATAATAAACTCTGAAATACTTTAGATACGAATGATTAAATAATGGTATATAACATGATAGGTTTTAAACTTAAAAGTTTTGAATTTAGAAAATAGTACTCTGTCAGCCTTGCAGCCATAATGTACGATTTTTATGGGGGGTTTTCAATGCAGTACAATTTTACACCTCTCCCACTGCAATATAATTATGCTTTACATTTACTCTTTCTTTGATGTGTGCATTTTGTATTATAAGATATAAAGTAGACTACCTCTTTGGTCGTGTTGGACTTGCACTTTGAATGTACACGAAATATTGACTGTGTTTTCATCGGTAACTGTAAATCGGACGGATGTTATTGTCCCAGCTTTGAAGATGCTGCCCGATGGTGGATTGAATTCCCTGTGATATCCCCCACTAGCACCTACGTTATTTTGTGCTTGGCGTCCGCGAAGGAAAAATACTCTTACATATTCTGTTGAAGACGTCCTGAATATATCATCACATTTCCAGATTTCAAGATCTGCAATAATATAAAGTCATGCACATAAGTACTCAGGCCACGAGTGGACTAATTTACTTGCACCGGCCCAAAATGAGACATGGAGAAAAGGACCACAGTCTGGCCAACACCTGTTATTTATTACACTAAATGCTGTATGTTGACAATCTAAAGTCTGCACAAAAAGTAACTCAGCTGTTATAAATACGCCTATAGATTCAGAACAAATAATTGTTTTCACAATATTTCTGCATAGAGAGAAGGATGATTTATTTACACGCATTTTGATACCCCATTTGTCAAATGTCGTTCAATATTAACAACACAGTAGTAATACCCGAGTTTAAAAGTTGCAGTTTATAGCAATCAGTGGTTATAATGCCAGCACTGTAAACACGTAAAGCCCGCCATTATCTTCGAATCAATACAAATAACTGCAACTTTTAAATTGGGGTATTTTTCTTTCAAAACACTGCTGTATTGTCAATATTGAACAAAATTGGACAAATGGGGTATCAAAATGCGCGTAAATAAATCACCCTTCTTTTTATGTTGAAACATTGTGAAAACAATTATTAGTTCTGAATCTATAGGCGTGTATATAACAGCTGAGTTACTTTTTATGCAGACTTTATGTTTACAAACATACTGCGATCATGGTCGTCAACGTTCATAGCCTACATGTCTATACAGTAGTGAGTCATTAAAATATTTCAGATATTAATGGGTAAGAACAAATTACAGCTTAACTAATGGAGAAGCACGTAAACCGTGCTTAATGGTTCCTGGTCTTCTTCAACAGGAGAAATGCATGGTATACCGACTAATTCTCAACTACCAAAGAAACATATGAATTTGTAAGCGCTCTTTAAGCAAAGTCATTGTTCATTGAATTTACAACCGCATGATAAAACAGGCGAAACTACTAACATTTCGCACAAGATTGGCAATTAAAGGGAATTGGCCATTGTTCATTGAAATGAATGTAGTATATGGACAATATAAGTGTGCTCTTTCATTTAAAGGGGCATTTCGTGATCCACAGCCTCATCTCCCCACTTTTCTCAAAAAAAGTTGAGATTTTTATATCACTGGCAACCTCTGGCTACATAATGTTTATGTACAAAATATTTCTTGCAGATTAATTCGTTTAGCAAAGATATCGTGAAATTTGAATTTCGTTCTGGTGCACCAGAACGTTTATAAGAGAATCGTTTTGTAGCTATATCTTTCCATATGCTTGCCAAACGTATAGTAGCTCGTAGTACCGCTCTTGATATAGTAGCGCCGCTCTTGACTTGTTGCTAAAGTACGCCCTACCCCTGGAGTGCAGTCACCGGTTAATCTATATGTAATCTCAGATTACAGTCACCACCAGTACCCAGTGGCGTAGCGGGGGGCGGGCACCGATCATGATTGTGGACACCGGGTCTGATGGGGGGGCAAGCCGTATTCGGCAATTTTCCTATGGGATTTTCTAAATTTTGCAATTGATTGGGGGCACGTGATCCCCGTGCCCTATGACGCTACGCCACTGCGGCAGTACCCGCCATTTCCAGGGATGGGGTGCGGAAGTACTTGAATAGTACATTAACACGATGGCAGGAGACACATTTTGTCCAGTTTTAGCAATTTAACTAAAAACCAGCTATGTACTTCTTATTCAGAGCTGCCAACCCTTCTTGACTTCTGCAGAAGTCTTCCACTTTTGCTGACAATCTTCTGTCTTCTGCAAAACATATTAAATCTTCTGCATTTGCAGCCGTCTGGCTAAATCTTCTGCATTTACAGCCATCTGGCTAAAAATCAAAACAAAATCAATTATACGCCCAATATCCTGTTTAAAAAGGTTGAGTAGCCTTGACAAGGCATTTTTAAGGTCTCAAAAAGCTAACATCCAGGAGCTTTTGTGGTGCTGATCCCACGCAAGGGCCGTTGCCCTTGGCGCGAGAGCGTCACATCCTAAGCTTTTTTTTACACTTAGCAGAAATCTTCTGCATTTACATATTCCAATGTTGGCAGCTCTCCTCTACGTTGACCTTGTATAGAAAATGAGTCGAAGAAGCTCATAATTTCTATTTCTATTTCTATTTATAACAAGTTTACTTTACAAGTGACTAACTTTGGAATTTAGAGTGCTCTCTAAATTCCAAAGAGCACTCTAAATTCCAAAGTTAGTCACTTGTAAAGTAAACTTGTTATAATACGCCCCCACTATTTTTAGTGGTTGAGCACTCTCGACTACTTTTGGAGTAGAGACTGTTCTGGTTGGCATGGTTTGTCATGTTTTCGACACCACAGAATGTATATACTTGTATAAACATTTCTGTAAATTTGAAATCATGACAAATTATCCGCCTGATGATCGGTTTAATGATCGTAAGTGAGGGTATTCCGTGAAACTTTAAGTAACGGTTGCCTTGCCAGAGGTCTATACTTTGAATTTGTTTCTATTTATATTTATATAGGTTTTGCGATTCTTGTTCCACATGTTATTCAACTTTATAGCATATTATTAAGTTTCCATTCATATAGATTTTTTTAAAGTGTACTACTACTACTACTACTACTACTACTACTACTACTACTACTACTACTACTACTACTACCACTACTACTACTACTACTACTACTACTACTACTACTACTACTACTACTACTACTACTACTACTACTACTATAGTATAATGAGCGTAAATCGGTTCCATTTGGTATATGAGGCTATTTTGGCTATTTTTCCGTGTGTTTTTTTAAAAATTATTATTATTTATTATTTTCTCGTCTTCAATAATGCGCTTGTCTCATTACCGTGTTCCACAGAGCATCTTGTTCCAGCAAATCCACTTGGACAGATACAGCTATAGTGGTTGACACCATCTCTACATCTACCACCATTTAGACAAGGACCAGAAGCACATTCATCTATATCTGAAAAATTAAAGGATATTTAGCTGTCATATACATGATCACATCTCTTCTATCTCTAACCGTCCAGAGCCTCTGAAATCTCTGAAAAGCACATTGGTGGGCAACGTTAGATCCCGTGGGTTGTGGTACTTTAATCTATATGAAGCCTTACGATCTCCTTTATAGAACTCATAGCATTCTTCTTGTGTGTCTGCTTTATAGGCCTATGTCTCAATATTTGAGTACAAACACACCCAGTTCATACTCCCTCAGAATCGCATTAAGTATGTATAATTTGGTTCATCTCAAGTTTCGTAGTGACGTATGTGTAACGTCACTACCAAACTTGATGTGAACCAAATTATAGGGACAGTTGTGATTTAGAGAGTTTAGTCGGGTCAAACGAGCAAGCCACACGAGTACCTCATACGCTGGCTAAGTTACGTAATAATCGAATCGGATTCACTACCATAGCAATAGGTGAAAACAATATTTGAATATAGAGTGTATGCAATAAACCCAAGCGGAACGAGAGTTGCTAAGTAACCGCTACCCGAACCATAAACACATGCATGATCAGACAACAAGTGTTCAATTCCCCCATAGCTTCCCACGTTGTACACATGTAAGTTGAATTTGGCGGTGTTGGTTTGTTTGTCCTCCAAGTTATAGCATTGTTCACTTTGTGTTGAACATTGTACGTGGGCCTCACTGTAATAACTCAAAGATAACTGTGATCATCATTTCAAGAGGTCACTCTCCCGATTAAGCTAAACAACCTATGTGGAGGAATTTTATGCATGAGCAATCAGATCAATGACGTAGTAATGAATACCCTCTATACCGCAATGCACTGATACGTTCACGCGGTACCTCTGCATTGAACCATATCATGCTGATCACTTGCACCTGTAAGATTAGTATCTTTGAAAAGACCAGTATTGATTGCAGATACACAGGTGATTAGTGTAACCTGCTTGTAGTGCAGCGCTATATGCTCAAAAATTTTCATCTACTATGGTTAATCCGATTTATTACGTAACTTCGCCAGCGTATAGTCCTGTGCTCAATAAAGGTCACATTCACACATACAGGGTGTCACTGAAAGAACTGTATAGTCGGGAACCGAATTTTTTGAGTATTTTAACGCATAAACCAAACATATATAAATAACCGATGTGGTTGAGGAATATATCCGCTATCACATACTTTGGAACTTGACAATTAACCGCTCCGTTTTTGAAATAAAGTAATTTACGAAACTACCTGATTTTCAATCAGTTCTACGGAGTCAAATATCTCATGACAACCGATGCCTCATGCGCTGATGATGCACAGTGATTAGCACTCCGAATACAGATCATCGATTGATATTTTGAATCCGTGGAGAGGTTTGAAAATGAGGGAGTTTAGTAAAATTATTACCTTTCAAGAACGGTGCAGTCAATTGTCAAAATTTAAAAAGTATGTGATAGCTGATTTATTCCTCAACCACACCAGTTATTTAATTACATTTATTTGTGGCATTAAAATACCCAAACAATTACGTTTCCAACGATACAGTTCTTTTAGGGACACCCTGTACAACAGATAATTGAGAAGAGTTCATGGCAGCCCGTCGTAAGAAGTGATCTGGTCAATTGATTCTATAAGCGTAGATCCCGTGGGAGAGGGATAAATCCCCCAATATTTTGATAGGGGATGGTCCATACAACCCCCCCATGTTGACGTCTGTATGTGGGTTTCTGACCAAATTAATCTCATATTTGACCGTTTCGGCCTAAAAAGTGCCCATTTTTTGCGCGCTTCGAGTGAATTGGTTCCATTTTGCACCATATTTTACCAGTTTAGCTTCAAAATGGCAAAATGTCGCGTATTTTTACCATCAACTTCTGTCGCCAAAAAGTGCTGGATTCACTATAGTGAAAAAAAATATCAAAAAGAATTCTACGCCACTTAAAGGGGCATTTCGTGATCCACAGCCTCATCTCCCCACTTTTCCAAAAAAAGTTGAGATTTTTACACCACTGGATACCTCTGGCTACATAATGTTTATGTACCAAATATTCCTTGCAGATTAATTCGTTTAGCAAAAAATATCGCCAAATTTGAATTTCGTTCTGCACCAGAACGAAATTACAACACATTGTCTATGGAGCAGTGTAATACACATAATCATGCATAACTCGCAAACGCAAAATCGGAATCAACTGAAATTTTGAAAATAAGCTTTTTCGTGGGTATCTACTGAAAAATGTCATAAAAAGAGGATGCTAGGATCACGAAATACTCCTTTAAGTGGTAATAACCATATCTAAATCAACTTTATAGCATATTATCAAGTTTTCATTGATATGGATCATTAAAATAAAGTTTACTACAACCCAGCAAACACAAACCGTTTTAAAAACGTTTTAAACGGGTTATATTTTGGGTTGTGGTTTTGGTAAAAACGTTTTTAATTTTATTTAAAATGTCAAAATTTTATTGAAAATATTTTATGCAAAGTTTTCAAAAAATGTTTTTGAATGTTATGAAACCGTTTCATAACCCTTTTTATACCCTTTTTATAACCCGACATTTAAACGTTTTTTGGCAACCTTTCTAACCTTTGCGAATAATGTCGAAAACGTTTTGTGTTTGCTGGGTACGATAGCATAATGAGCGTAAATCGGCGCTGTTTGGTATATAAAGCTATTTTTCCGTGTTTTTTATTATTATTATTATTATTATTTTCTCGTCTTCAATAATGCGCTTGTGCCTCCCTCATTCGTTATGAATATGGCAGACGGCCGAATCCGGATTCGTCTTTTGGTAAATTTATTTTACGAATGCATTACATTTGAATTAGAGAACAAGGGATCCATGCTGTACATGATAGAGGGCAGCATATCATTTTTTTAACGGAGACCAGATGATAAGTAATCAAAAGAGGGCGGCATACAAGGTTAGTTGACGGTGCATCACAGTACGGTCACCGACGGCAACCGTTAAAAAATCGATATGCTGCCCTCTATAGATATAGCATTGATCCCTTGTTCTCGAATTCAAATGTAATGCATGTGTAAAATGAATTTACCAAAAGTCGAATCTGGATTCGGCCGTCTGCCGTATTCATAACGATATGAGTATTATCACACTGCGTACAGACAAGCTGTACTTATTTTTTGCTCTGGAACCTACGGTCCCAAAGATAACTTTAACATCAAGGATGACTTCACTTGCACCACTAAGGACTGCATATATGCCATTACATGTCGAAAATGCGCTTCAGTGTACATCGGTGAAACTGGACGAATGATATCAGAACGTTTTCGGGAACATCTCAGAGATACCAACAGAGGGGACATCACCAAACCAGTTGCTAAACATTTTTCAACGAATGGTCACAGCCAGGAAGACATGCAAATTACTGGACTCAAAAAATGCCACGGTAATACGGCAAGTCGCCGCAAAGATGAACAGCAGCTAATTTTCAATTCAGGAACACTTACGCCTGCAGGAATGAACGTTGATTTTCCCGCTTTCCGTCGTTAGGCCCTTCACGTTTTTTTGTGCTTCCCCGTTCGCGTTTTTTGTGCTTTCCCGCTCGCGTTTTTTTTGCTTCCCCGCTCGCGATTTTAGTGCTTTTCCGCTCGCGTTTTCTTGTGTATGTTTTGTTTTCACAAGTATTATATCATGGCTATGAAAAAGGCCTATGGCCGAAAGCTCGCCCAATTTTATATACTTCACGGTAGTTTCCTACTTTTAACTTTTGTATTCAACCTATAGAGTAGATGAGTGTATTTTTGAAGTACAATCAACAGTACCGGGATGATCCCCTGCTCTTTTCGAATAGCCTGTGACGTTCTTTAACGTGCACACTACATTAATGTGAGAAAATATGCATGTACACGGGACCGACAGTTTAAAGTGCCTTCCGAAGCACTAAGCAAGTAGAGTGAAGTGCCTTGCTCAAGGACACAAAGAGCCAGCCAAGCTCAGGCGTACCTGGGATTCGAACTCTTGATTCACAATCCAACGCCATAACCGCTAGGCCACGCTCCCCCCATGCCGTAAAGCAATGAGCGTGTACTTACTTGTCATGCATCTTGTTCCAGAAAATCCACTTCGGCAGATACAGTTATACTGGCTGACACCATCTATACAAAAACCACCATTTTGACAAGGGTTGGATTCACATTCATCTGAAAAATTTAAAGGATATTTAGCTCTCATATACTTTTTCAGTAAATTAAATGTCCATTTGATCCATAAAAGAACAAGTTTAACCTATTTTAGATTGCAAATTGCAAATTCTTGTGCGCACGGTGCATATTTTTTCCTGAAAAGTTATCTATCAAAAAAAAATAAATCACTGCGCTTTTTATTATCTGTCAATGATCCCAATTGCTTTGGGCAAAAACCGCCTAACCCCCATTTGTAATTAGTTATTAGTAAACTTGATGTAGTCATTATGGTAATTTTGCTTCTTTTTAATGCTCTGCTTGCTAGCCATGCGCTTCAACGGAAAAAAAGTTTTGAAATGTTTTCTCAAAATATCAAGAGCTATCTTAAGAACTACTGAACCAATACTAGGCTTATTTGTACTCATTTTAATGCATTTTTCAAGCTGATTCCAAATATGGTCATGAAAATTTACATTTTTGAAATTTTTGATTTAAAAAAAAAAATTTGAAACATGTCGTCTGCAGTCGACACCCGCGTGAAGAGAGTTAAATACTTCCCGACGCTTCGTACGAAACCAGACGAGAAGGAATTTGTTGTGCGCAGTATGTCAGAAAATGATTTGTTTTGAGGTGTGTTCTTGAAGTATCTTAGGACTTCTTCATGCTTTGCTTTAGTGTATGTCTGTTTAAAAAACGTGATATTGTCTGTTAACTGCTGCGCTTCATTCGCTTCAATAACAAGAAAGGCGTCGTCTACGTATCGAAGCCAAATACGCGTTTTGTGGTCAGCTGTTTTAGCGCCTATTGTTTAAACCACTCCATAGAAAGGTTTGCAACAATATGGATGAGCAGAAGGCTAAGGTGGAATCACCACTAACCCAATGAGAACAAGACATAGTAAAGGATATGGCTAGCTGATGTGCCTGCTCTGGCTACTGAAGATACTCGGCTAGGAACAGTTGGTGAATGCATATGAAAATTAATTTTAATTAGTCATTAAACTTATACTGGTTTGCTGTATCGGGATGAAGAATTAAACAACTGACAGCATAATTGCGATTTTCCAAACGCAGCACGTGGAACGTACGTTTTCGCGTACGTTTTTGCGTACGTTAATACGATGTTAAATATTGCTAGTCTCGGTTCCAGACTGGATTGTGCTCATTCGTCACGAAGGAGAACAAGACAGCTAGATGAGAATAAAGACTATTATATTTGATCTAATCTAACAGCTTCTAACCTAGGTCGATAGAGGGCATAGTGATTGAAAAAATAACAGTGAGCTGAGTCTCTGCCTAAATTCAAACAGACCGCTTTTGATTTTGATTAAAATTTTGACCTACATGCTGATTAAACCTAATTGTTTTTTTGTGCTCCACAAATATTATAGTTGCCCAAAAACATATATTTTGGTAGATTAAAGATCACTACATACATACATCATGACTTTACTTTTAAAATGAGACTTTTTCGTCCTGAAAATTGGGCGCGTTGCATGGACTTAAACATGAGGTCAAATCAGCATATTTCAACGTACCATCTGCGTTTTTATTCTACGTTGGAATCCAAAATGGGAAACCGCAATGTCATTTTCCAACGCAAAGTATCACACACATTTCAATGGGCAATCTCTGCGTGTGAATATTGCGTTTAAAATAAATCCATTTTTAACACATCGCTGTACCTTTATTATAATGATTTGTTACAAACAAAAAGGATCATAATAATAATTAGACTTTCCTTCATATGTTCATTATCTTTGACTGTCTTTAACATATTGTGAAATGGACAAATTTTGTGCATTTTCAACGATGTATCTACGTCGACTTCGCACGTGGAATATCTTCCAAAATAGCTAAATACGTGACCTCGCTTCGATACAGGAGAGTGGTTTTGAATAGATCAACGTACGTCCGATGTCTACGTTTGGAAATCGCAATGTCTCTATCATAAAGTTTCCACTGATGTAGGCATCACATAGTGGCGTCACGATACGCCACTATGTGATACACTTTTTACGAAGAAGTGTATCCCATAGGGGCGTTACTGGGATCACGTAATCAAGATACGCCACTATGCGCCTTTTTCGTAAAAAGTGTATCGGGGTAAGACAGGGGGAGCTACCCCTCCTCCTCTTGGTCACTTAAAATCATATAGGCAGGAAGATTTTTCACATGCGGGTCGAGGCCGAACTCATTCAGGCGCGAAGTGCCGAGGCGTTGGTGGGTGCGTTAGTTGGTTAGTTTAACCATACATTAATAAATACATAGATTGGAATATTCCCTATATGTGCCCGGTGCCCTCTAGGGTGTATGAATTCAGCTGATGACGCCGGTACAGCGTTCGGGTCTGGCGGCATCCCTCATCTGAGCGAGCACTCAACTGGCGTACGCGAGAACTCTCTTTTCTGTACGCTCGTACTACTTTTGAGTTCGCTAACGCACCCCTCACTGATCATCGACCGTCCTTCCGTGACATGAGTTTTTTTTTTTTAATTAAATTTTTCCTACTACTTTCTTTTCATCTTTCAAATTTTACCCAATATTGGGGTGTGTGGGGGGGGGTCTAAAGAGAGTATTATTTTGGACCTATATTTCATGCGGAGTATAACTGATCGCAATCGAACGCTATGGGAGTAAAACGGACCAAATTCACGGATTCATTCTTTCCTACCCAGAATCAAAAAGTGGTATACCATTCAATCAATCTTTTATTTTTCATCAATCTCATAAAGCATACAATGTAACAACAGAGGTAAATTAAATTATTGCACATTAACAAGTATTGATGAAGGCAGGCACATCACAAGGCCAAGAGGCCTGAAAACGATGTACCACCTTATAACATATAATTATAATTGTACATTAAATAATCAAAACATTAATTATACAAAAAACCATCATTTTTTTTCCTTGGTATCTCCGGAAATACATTGATTTGGGTCGTCAAATTTAAGGATGGTAATGAGAAAACTATAAGTGACCGTTCACAAACACTTGTAAGGGGGGGGGGCTGATGCAAAAAAAAATTATCGTGAAAATGTTTCGCCCCCCCTTTACAGGTCTCAAAAATTTCAAGGCCCCCCTTTTTTTTTTGACATGAAAATTATGGGTCAACCCCATAGAAAAGCATATGAACTCAATTTTCCAGGAAATTTGTGGTCATTTTTTTCAGGGCCCCACTTAGGAGGGTCAAAAGATTTCAGCCCCCCTCCCCTTTTTTTGCATCAGGGCCCCGTTACAAGTGTTTGTGAACGGTCCCTAATGTATTAAATAATATCAAAAACTCATCAACAATGAAAACAAGAAATGTCTTTAAAAAAGACAATGCCTCCAAGATACCAGTGGGCACCTTTTGTTATTAGTTAAGGAGACACTTATAGTGCTAGCTTTAAGGTAACGCTATTGGATTGAAATATGTGAGCCCATTCTCTCCTGATTACAAGACTGAACATTTTATTTTAATCGGATATTCGGTTACCAAAATATGGCCTGTCAAAATGGCACGTAACCAAGAAGTTGGCAACAACTTTCTTTTATTTTTGTTATGCAATGTTGTCAGGTAGGCCTTATTTTCTAATTATAGGCCTATATGCAAGAATTATACAAAGTAAAATGTTCAGAACGGCTACAAAATAAGATATAAAACCCATGGATGCCTTTGGCAAATTTCCATTTGCATAATTAATTAGGGCCCTAATCAACTTTTCTAATAAGTGGCCCTAATTAATTATGCAAATTGAAATTTGCCAAAACGCAACCGTAATTTTGTAGTAGGCCTATAGTGTGTGTTCTACCCATGTACCATGCCTCAGTGCCATAGCTCTTTTAATTGTATGTGGTTATCTGAAATCTTTACTTTGCATAATTCGTGCATGTAATTAGAAAATCATCTGGCAACTGGACTTGTCAAAATATAGAAAATAAAAAGAAAGTTGTTGCCAATTTTTTGTTTTGGTTTCGCGCCATTTTGACAGGCCATATCTCAAGAACCGAATGTAATCTACAGGGCATAAGCTTTAACATACTATAGTATTATTTAAATAGAAAGAAAATCTAAATTTGTGCATTAGCCAATAGGGCCACGGTCACCTAAAGCCATCTTGTAATCTTGGAAATAATTCAGATGTATGAAATAAAACCTTCAAACTTTCAGATATGAAGAGTTCCAGATGCAGGCAGCCGTTTCTGTTTTTTTAAATATAGGCCTAGGCCTAAGTTGTATCAAGAGTCATTTCTTGTGGATTTTTTGACTGAAAATTACGATTGTAACGTTTCAGAGTAACAAATTTTCGTATCAGATTCTTTTATGCTTGTTTATTATATTTTGTATTCAGGACTAAAATAATATTAATATTATTATATTTATGGGGATCTTTTCATAGGCCATTACTTTTTTGTATGTGTAATTGAATAAAAAATCAAAAACATTATTGTTTTGTTTTCTTTCCTTCATTTGTGCTTTGTTTTGCATCGAAAGGGCCAATATCAACACCTTGTTTGTAAGCGGTATTGTGTGGGGAAAGATGATTCTTGCATTTTATTTTTATTTTTTCTCAGTCATAGTCTTGAAACGGTCATGGGTATGCATGCAAAAATATTGCAACAGTACTCAGTAGAATGTAAAAACTGACATAGGCCTACATACCACCAACATGACCAACCACGCATGGGAATTGGGGAAGCAAATACTTTAAAACGAATTATTCCGAATTATATCAACGCAATAAAATTGCAATACTTTAGTACATGTATTTGAACAGCAATGAAGCCGGCCATAGGCGCGGCTAGGCGTATCATACCATACAATACATTGCAGTTCAAATGAAACATCATCATGATCATGACATGCCGTTTGTACGTTGAACACGGCACAGCACATAGGCCTACATCTCGTATGCAGAGAAATCAAATAGCTATAGCCGGTCTTTTCAATCCCATCATTTCAACCTATTATTATGACGTAGACACGCATGCACGATGATTGCGGCCTAGTCGAGCCTAGCCTGCATGCCAGTCGGCCTGCTGACTCACCGCGTATTAAATGGCACAAAAATACCTCAAATTTTGCACAAAACAATCCATGATGTCAAATTATCACATCCAAAGTGTCGCCATGAACGTCAGCTTCAACTTCTCCAGCCAAAGTTTTTCCATTGATAATCAGATTTCATGTAATCATGAAATTAAACCTTGTTTGATGTGTATTCCCATTGTCACAGCATAACGGTTTTCCAACTTGTCTTCAACGATAAAGCTGCTAATGAGCGCTGAGGCTACAACCTAATAATTAAAGACCGAATTAAAAAGACTAGTTTGCGTCTGACGTCATGACAAAGGCGCGCCGTGATTGGTTGCTGACCTGCGCAGTATGGCATTTTGGTCTGGTTTACAGGACGGCATACGCAAGCTAGTCTTTTAATTCGGTCTTCAATTATACAACATATGAGTTTGAAAAAATTCTAATGCATAATTCATGAACTTGATATACCCACACCATTGTCGCCACGTGCTAGGTGTTTCTAGAATACCTATAGAATAAGATTAATTTTAATGCTAATTTATTGCACGTGCTGAGGAAGCGTGATTACCTTTTTGAACATTCGGAAATGGCGATAGGCGAATTTATGTATGGCGCAGAGAGGTGGGGGATATATATTGGGCTCTCGATATTGGGCGGAAATTAGAGTACTTGTCGGAATATAAATTTGTACAATCGGCCTACATGCCGCGCAATGTGCGGCATTTTAGGTGTCAATTTCAAAGCATACTACCTCCTGCGGAGGCAGAAAAATCGGGGGGATGATGCTGTCGATCGGGTTACGGAAACTCTTTAATCTTTGGAACTGGATTTTAAATTTCAATGGGGTTTTCTTCAAAATGCAGTTTTGTAAATGCTTTTTACTATCCTATGATAAGAAACTTTAAATAATTTAATATTTCCGACTAATTTTGCTTTGATTTTTGCTTTGCTTTGCCGGTCATTTTACTTGTCGAAAATTTTTAGACACGTCTGTTTTGCCCGGTTTTTTTAAGTTTGCCTTGCGAACTAAGTTCACATAGCAAAGCGCGCGGGTATCGGAGACAGACCTTTTTATGCCTTATATACAATAATATTTTGCTTTTATTTGTCTCCATTCCCACGCCAACCTTGCAAAACCATTGTGGCTGCTTTATACATCGGAAGTGTTTGTAGATGAGATCCATTAATAACGGAAATGTTTGGACTATGACAGGAATTCCAATGGCCTATGTACACCATGCATCACTCTAAATTACAGGGATTTAAATTCAAATCCAAAATACTTACTTTCAAAACTTTCAGAGACTGTAGTTAGGGACCAATCAATATTACTCTCTAAATTCCAGGGACTTATTAAAATGACAAAACTTTGAAAAGACTTAAAATTAAAATCTAATGGATTTAAATTATACTCTAATAAAGATTTGAATTTTAAGTCTTTCAAAGGTTTTGTCATTTTAATAAGTCTCTTGGACTTATTTTTAAATCTTAGGAATTTAGAGAGTACAGCATCTGTGATGCCATTCCGCAAAACAAATTCGTCCATATCACTTCATTCAATCGCTCCCCACCACACGAAATCGCAAAAGAAAGATGACGGCTGAGCAGTCCAGGAAAACGTTTCGATTTGATCACGTGCACACACCATCGCGTTGTGATTGGTTTAATTTTTAAGTCTTTCGAAAGATTTAAAAATACATTTTCTTTTTCCCGATCCCAAAGAAAATTAAATCAAACCCCGCGTAAAATAAATCTTAAAGACTTAAAAATTTACAAGTCTCAACTAAGATTTAAATTTTAAGTCTTTCTAATTTAGAGTGTGCACCATGTAAGATTGAATGTTTACAACTTTACTTGAACTCATAATAGGCTATCTAAAGGCCGTGTCTAAAGGCTTACATGGAATTAGTGGCGTAGCCAGCACTGTTTCAGAGGGTGTGCAAAGGGGGGGGGGGGGGCCGGGAAAACCAACTTCTAATGAGGCCGAACTCATTCAGACGTGACGCGAAGTGCCGAGGCGTTGGTATGTGCGTTAGTTGGTTCGCGCGGTAGCCCTGCAATGTCTGATTGTATGGATTTTAACTGGAATACGCTGGCGAAGTTACGTATAAATCGGATTAACTACCATAGCAATAGGTGAAAACAATTTTGAACATATCGCGCAGCACTACAAGCAGGTTACACTCATCACCTGTGTATGTCTGCAATCAAAGATTGAATACAATACCGTAAAACCCCGTCTACAAGGATATACCTAAGAAACGCCCTCAATAAAATTGGTTGCTTGTTGTATTTGGAGTTTGAGCAAATATATACTGGCACTGGGTGGCTATGCATTCCATCTAAGTATGTTGTAACACCAATCAATTGTATTGACATAATAACGACTGTTTCGTATATCAGGATCGTATAGCTCAATTGATAGAGCGTCAGACTTTGGAACTGAAGACATGCTGAAGAGAGCATGGTCCGGTCACCGGTTCCGTTTTTTCATTCTCGTTTAATTTTAACTTTTTTACATGTTCTTTTTATCTTTCTTCAAATCTACCTTTCTACTTTAAATTTTAGGTGCGTTTTTTTTTTTTTTTTTTTTTTTTAGTTTTTTTATAGTTTTTTTAGTAATTTTGTGGTTTTATAGAAACTAGTAAAAGCATTTATTCTAAATAATAGCGAAACCCACGGTTAGACAGATGTGTTGTAACCACTTGTCTGTCCTCGTCTTTGCAATAAAAACCTATGTTGCACCTTTGTGCCATCCCAATTCTTGAGGTAGGGTGCGTTTTTGGCTTAAGCACGATTTTGTTTCTACTTGAAATGAAATCAAAATAAATATTGTTCTGTTGCCACAATTGCAGTTTTTTCAATAAAAAAAAAAAGATGACGAATAATAATTATTCCATATTTGAATCTATTGTCCCATCAAGAATAGAGTGTCTTCAAAAACTTCAATCAATTCATCTGACAAAGGAAACTATTCTGGTCATTCAATTTTGTTTCGCTTGCACCTGTTATATCACAGGCGTTGGTAGAGAAGGCACACTTCTCTTGTCTTCACCGAAGTAGTGATGTAAACACTAACATGATTAATTACCATAGCTAGCAATGGACATACACTATTTTTTGTTCCACTTGAACCCATACTATGGGCTATTCGCTGTCGATGTGACGAAATTAATCGGATTAACTACCATAGCAATTGATGAATACAATTTCGAATATATAGCCCTGCACTTCATCGTTCACGTGGCACCTATGCATTAAACCATAGTGGTCAAAGAAATGCTAATCACTCGCCATGTAAGATTAGTATTTATGAAAAGAGTGGTATTCAATCTATGTTTGGTGACATACGCGGGTGATTAGTGCAATCTGCTTGATGGTAGTTATTGCGATTATTACGTCACTTCGACAGCGAATTGTAGTATAGACGAATCCAACAAGCCAAGTGATGGTCAGAATTTATTCGGCCATTATACGCTGGTGAAGTTGCGTAATTAATCGGATTAATTACCATAGCAATAGGTGAAAATAATTTTGAACATATCGCGCTGCGCTGCAAGCAGGTTACACTCATCACCTGTACTGTGTATGTCTGCAATCATAGATTGAATACAATACTGGTCTTTTCAAAGATCTTACAGGTGCAGCATGATATGGTTCAATGAAGAGGTACCGCCTGAACGTATCAGTGTATAACGCGGTATATTCAAAAATTGTTTTCACCTATTGCTATGGTAGTTAATCCGATTATTACGTAACTTCGCCAGCGTATTGAATAAAACAGGAGGATGTGAGTTCATAAGGGCAATGTCGGGGATTATAGGTCACAATCGATGTGGAGAGATGAGAGGTCCGACCAACAGCCATAGCGAATGGTTCATGTTCAACTAATTCCAGCGGACGGTCTGTGGCTAGTAAGGAATCGTCTTTGACCACATGCGCAGATCTGTCTCGTCAGGAAGATATTTAATATCCCGAATTTATAATAGGCCTATGCCTACCAGTTCCATCGTATAACCGATCTGCTAGAGAATATGTGTTACCATGTTTAATAAATTCGTATTTATCGTATAATAAAATGTAGCCAAATGTATATTATGTGTCACACGGTTTTCTGCTGAACCACTAGCAGGCTATGTTACCACATCTATGACAATGACAAAGGTGAATTTTGATGATTTTTACGATCGTACGGATGAGCAAATCACTGAATGGGTCTTTAGTTCCCTCCTCTCCTTATCCTGCCAATATTATATGAATCAAAGAAAAAAAAAAAAAAAAATAAAATTAAACAAGAAAAAAAGACAAAGAAAAGAAACAATAAAAGAAAAACAATAGAATAAATTAAACTAAATATGAAAAAAAATGATCACGAAAGGAGTCTTTAGAAAATGCAAGAAAATATAAATGAAAAGTTTGAACAATATTTTGTTTATAAAAGTTTGTGTGACCGTGATGAGGCTCGAACTCACCATCTTCCGATCTAAAGAACCAAAGTCTTATGCCTTGCCAAGTGAGCTATGCTCGTGAGATGCGAAATAAAGATAAAATAATACATTGTATACCTGCTTGTGTCGGTAAATGATTTGCTCAAATTCCATAATGATATAATATTGTGGAGGGCGCTAGCGTGAAATATGCTATCATCACAGTCTCTTCTATTCCTTATAGACGGGTTTCTACGGTACTGGACTATTATAGGAATAACATGTAGGCCTACAACTTTTACTTGAACTCATAAATAGGCTTTGAAGGCTTGGTGTTTTCTTCAAACATGTTAAACAGTTTGCCGAAGGGGTATTTTCTGATTTTTTGGAATCTTTTATTTGTGAAATTTTCCTCTGAAGGGGTCCATAACATTGCCCAAGGGGTATTTTTATTTTTTATTTTGGAAGACATTTTTGACAATGTGTGTGTTTTTGGAGACAAATTTTAGTTATATTCGTCTTAGGTCTCATCTGTGCTCCCGGTGGGCCGGTAGCAGCACTACTTTGGAGGTGACGTGTATGCATTACTGTCACCAAAAGACGCCATTTTTGTTGTTACCCAAAGACATCTTATTTTTTCCCTTTTGATTCTTCACCCAAAGACCCTTGTTTTTCCATTTGAACAGCAACGGGTCACTAACAACTGATTTTATTTACTTCTCTTGATAACCTTTCGGATTACGGGCTCGTTGACGCAGCGGTACGGGCTCTGTCTTGTAATCAGTGGATTGCGAGTTCGCGCCCCAGCGGTGCCATCGTGTTGTGCTCTTGGGCAAGGTGCTTTACCTTACTTGCCTCTCTCTACCCAGGGGTGAAATGGGGAGCTGTTATGAATATTGTCCATTGAGCGCCGCCCAAAAGTATGAACATGCCTTGGGCATTGTATGGCAGCTGACATAATTCTAACGACAGCGAAATAAATGTAAAGCGCCTCGGTACATTTACACATGTGAAAGGCGCTGTATAAATACCAACATTTATTTATTTATTTATTTATTTATGAAGATACACATTTTTTCCACAAAGGACCTAAATATTTTATTTAGGCCTTTTGGGGGAAAAATGTGTATCTTAGTGCTTCCGTAGTATCTTTAATACGAAAACTTTTCAAATGATCGTCGGCTCAAGTTCATACACTTTAAGTAAATATCATTAGATTTATAAATTTTACTTTGAAGACTGTTTATAAATATTAAAAATATCAATTTTTAATAATTTGCCATAAAATTTGTTGGACTATTATATTGCGAATTAAAAAAATCAAAATTATTTGATATCAGAAGGACATTCCTCGTATTCAGAATATGATTAGATACGTCTTTTGTGCTCTCAGGCTCAGGCCCCACAAAAAAAAACTGTTCAAAGGTGGTTGAACGACACCTTAATCTTACCTCGATAACGATCCCAATCCCAATCCCAGGTGCGGGTACGGGCCATCACCAGCGCACGAGTTGAACAATAGAGTTGCAACAACGAAGCAAAATGCAGAGTACCTGCATATATCCATCATGTTTGCATTTATGAGCGCGTTCGACAATATTTTCTTTTATCATTCACTTGACATAACATAAAGCGACATGTTCAGTATGACCATATGCAAATATGGTCGCCGCTATAATGCCACAAGTTCAAATGTATTTCCTTGCAGTTTGTCTCCACAGCAGCCAGGTTCCGCTCCCTCTACACAAAGGGTGCGTAACCAAACTGGCTGCGGAGGAGACTAAACACAGGGCTTGCAAAACATTTTTTCACCACCAGTTCAAATGGGTTATTTCAGTTGACATCCATACACCCCCTATGGAAGACATGACCTAAATTTCACACATAGGGGTGTAGATTTCAAGTGTTGTCGCTAATTAGGAAGCCCCATTTGAAATTTACACTCCTATGTGGTAAAAGTCCGGGGCAAAAGTGCAAAAACAAATTTGGGCAAAAGTGCCTTAAAAGCACCACATTAAGGCAAATTTGGGTGCTTTTGGGCGCTTGTTGTGAAAAATTGATATACTGGTAGATAACGAAGCATCATAGAAGGTGAGAACTATCCTTTATATGTGATGCGGTCAAGCAAAATCAGTCGGAACTCGGAAATATTGAATTTGAGATACAGCCAAACAAAGGAAATATTTCTTTTTGTTTCCTATTGTTTAAGAAACTCTTTAAGTGCTCATATCTCATGGATGTTCAATTTCAATGGGGTTTTCTTCAAAATGCAGCTTTGTAAATGCTTTTTACTATCCTATGAAAACTTAATATTACCGAGTTCCGACTGATTTTGCTTGATCGCATCACATTATGTTCATTACTTGACGAAAAAATTTAGACCATTTTCATTGAAATCGGAGCACTTTTAGTTTTTGACTACTTTTTAATTTGGGAAAATCATGACTGTTATTTGGAACTTCAAAACGCTGGTTAGGGTTAGTCCTGGGCGGTGGCGGCACTACGGGGGGGAGGGGGTCAAGAGGGGGTATTCCACAAAAATATTTCCCCCCTCCTTTTTTAAGGCAAAAAAAACCCCCAAATTACGTCAATTTCTACTTTTTGCGGCAATGTTGCGCAAAATTGGTCGATTTGTCCCTCCTCCTCCTAAGATTCATTAATGCCCTCCTCCCGAAAAAATTCCTGGTGACGCCGCTGGTCCTGGGGAGATGCAAATCCAGTGCTGCAAGCTCCCTGTCTAGTACTGTTTGAGGGAATTTTAAATTGAGTGCTTTGGTATAGGCCTATGTCTACTGTAGATTATATAGTGCATTTGTTAAGGGATCTGGAATGAGCGTTTTGAGCGTTTCGACAGTATTTTTTGTGGGACATGAGAGCACATCAGACTTATCGAATTGCATTCTGAATACGAAGAATGGCTTTCTAATATCAAATAATTTTTTGAAATTCACGATTATAATACAAATTTTATGACAAATTAATAAAATTTGATATTTTTCACATTTTCGATATATATAGTCCTCGAAGTAAATTTTATAAATCTAATGATATATTCTTAAAGTGTATGTAGCTAGAGAAAAAGCCGACGATCAATTGAAAATTTTGACCTTTCATATTGAAGATATGGATTTTTTTCCCAAAAGACCAATTTTTTTTGTGTTTTGGGGAAAAAAATCCATATCTTCAATACGAAAGGTCAAAAATTTTCAATTGATCGTCGGTTTTCATCCCACCTACATACACGTTAAGTATAAATCATCAGATTTATAAAGTTTACTTCGAGTACTGTTAAATATCAAAAATATCAATTTTTAATAATTTGCCATAAAATGTGTATTACATTGCGAATTTCAAAAAAATCTAAATTATTTGATATTAGAAGGACATTCTTCGTATTCAGAATGCAATATTCAGAATTCGATATGTCTGATGTGCTCTAATGTCCCACAATAAATACTGTCCAAACGTTCATACCCCATCCCTTAAACAAATCACCCGTAAAATCATGTTTGCATATAATTTAAGTCAATTCATTATGGGCATTTTTTAAATCAAATTCACCCAATGCACAAAATTGCCGAATCCATTGAATCCTTTACACTGAAATCGCACATTATTGCTTTAATTATTTCCTTACTAATTGACCTTTTCGGTAAATCCCATAAGCCTTTGCGAGTGCACCTAACAACTCGTCATTTGACATCACGCCGACTTGCAGTGCGCAGTAACGATGTTCGATAAACGATGTGCGCATCGGCGCAGATCGACGTGACGTCATATGACGACATCTCAGGTGTACTCGCAAAGGCTTATGGGATTTACCGAAAAGGTCAATTATTTCTTGAAATTGAGAACAAAATGCAGCAGGTAAAACATATCAATTTTTAAGCGCTCTTTTAGCAAATTCACAGTTCATTGAATTTACAACCGTATGACAAAAACAGGCGAAAATAGTAACTTTTTGTACAAGATTTGCAATTTAAAGAGAATTGGCCATTGCTCATTCGAGTGTCGCTAGTATATGGACAATATGTGACCAACAGCTCGAATGAGCCGTAAATTCCCTAAATTGTATTCTGAGTTACAGTGTAAAATGTGTATGCAGGTCGTATTCATCGGCATCTCTAGCTGGCGCGACATCTATCTCATTTTGATAGTCAAACACCAATCAATAATCCTATTATTGAAGAGGATAATAAGTATAGATGGCAATAGAATTTTTAATACCTCTGGTCTTTGTTTGCTTTGGCTAAATCCTGTTCAAGTGGTGGGTTACCAGGCATTGTATTTTGTATAGGTATGTATAACCAACAATTAACAATGAGAGAACTTTCTTGAACCTCGTTGACTTGGGGATGATTTGATATGACCGCCAATTATGACTGTTTGATATTTATTGACAGCAATGTGGAAAAAGAGACACACGTAGAAACGACAAAAGCTACCATTTTGTTGGAGGAGTAAAGTTCAACAAACCATAATCCCGCTACTGGATATCGTTTGAAGTCAAATAATATACCATTTCAAAGCTTATGATGTATATTTTCTAAACACAAAATAAAACAATTTTGACCGGGGGAGGAATTTACGGCTCATTCGCCGTGACAGGTCACATATACAGTCATGGACAAAAGCTTGGAATATTTTTTTGCATAACCCTGTTTTTAAGTGCAGATTTCTTACCATCAATGACCCATAAGACATGCAAAATGGATCACGGGTGTCTGCTAAGGTATCATTCCATATCACACAATACCTAGTGCAGCTTTATTTTGTTGCATCTGTCTGTTGTATACGATATTTCTGATCATAGGTACGAGTCGAGCACATAATTATTTATGCGCCAAAGTCACCGACTTACGTAATCGCGGCTACAAACAGAAGGATATAGGTGTCGCTTTAGGAATTACATAAGATGCAGTCTCTAAAATTTTGAAGAGACGTCACGAGACCGGAACTACTACACCTAGACCAAGGTCAGGTCGGCCCCGAAAGACAACCGCCAGGGAAGACCGATCTCTCCTGAGACTTTGCCACAATGGCCGCACGGAGTCGGCAAGTCGGCTACGAACAGAATGGCTGAGGTCCATAAAAGCTCCTGTTACCAGGAAACTTGTGAACAATAGACTGGTTAGTGCAGGTTTTCGCGCAAAACGACCAATAAGAAAGCCGATACTTCTGCAAAGACATCGGCATGCGCGCTTGCTTTGGTCACAGAGACATAGGGATTTGACAGTAGGCCACTGACGTAATGTGATCTTCAGTGAAGAGGCCCGGTTCCTCCTTTACAGACAAGATGACCGATTCAAGGTCCGAAGACAGGTTGGTCAAGCCCTGCTTGCGGATTGTATCCTTCCTAGAGTCCAGGGAGATGGTGGTGGAGTCACAGTATGGGGAACATTTCAGAGTAGGTCGAAATCACAACTCAACATGCTAGAAGGACACGTGAACCAGAACCAATACCTCTATGTTCTTGATACAGTTATGCTTCCGTTTGCAAGAAGAGACTTCGGGAACAATTTCGTGATCCAACACCATGGCGCACAGAACCCTACGCGTGAGGGAATTCCTTGAAAATGAGAATGTAGAACATCTGGACTGCTCGGCTTTGAGCCCGGATATGAGTCCAATAGAGAACTTATGGGCAGAAGTATCCCGCAGGATAGGTAACATGGACAACCAACCAATCACCCTGCAGGAACGTAGACACGCCTTTATTGCTTGCTGGCGAGATATTCCACAAGGGACCTTGGCAAACCTGGACGAGGGAATGTCACGTTGGCTAAATGATCTTGAGCTGACAAGGGGTGGACACACCAAATATTGAGATGTGTTTTCTCAAGCAAGAGACTTACCGGAACAAATTACAGAGACAGTGGAAGTTTTTGTTTAAACAATAAAGTTTTATATTGTCTTTAATTTCATTTTGTGATACAAAGAGACCGCCAAAAAGTGTTGCGATTGTGTGATCCTTCCATTGTAATGCGCTTCCTCAGGAAATTCTTTGTTTAATTGACAAACTGTGTGATGTAAACATCAAATGACATTCATAACTTTCAAATTAATTCAACTGAGCACTACTCCAGAACAATGATTGAAAACTGCATTTGATAAAAAAAATAAAAATATTCCAAACTTTTGTCCATGACTGTAAGTGTGCCTTTTCATTTGATGACATAGCATTTGAAAAATATTGTAAGGAATACTTGAGGTTTTGACTTTTAAAACCTACATTTTGGTCAAAAAATGTGCTTGGATAGGAAGTTTTCAACAGATTTACCACAATCGCCTTGCTATAACATTAAATTGCGTTATCTGTTGACCTAATGACGAAAACTGTTTCTAGGGGGAAGTGTTAGCTTTCGTTTGATATAAAAAAAATCTGATTGGATGAAGGGAACACTTGAGGTTTCGACAAAAACCAATCAAAGAGGCCCATTTTTCAGCTAGAAGCTTCACAGCTCTTCGATGCTATGCACTCAACCGTGTAGTGTAATCAAAGACTGTAGTGGAGACAATCACTGCTTGCTTGAAAGCTCTTGGACGAAAATGTGTGCGCAGATCGATGTATCGAGGTGGAAACTGTGCGCATGATGGTTTATAAGAGAATCGTTTTGCATAGAAACCTTTCCATATGTGTCCCACCGTAATATTTGCAGCTGTTCCCCTGGTAAGCTGTATGATTCTGGCACAGACTACGAACAGACCATGTATCAACAGTCAAAGTCCCCGTGTATTGTATAGTGTGATTTCTCCCATATTCATGAGGGCCGATTGTTCGATCGTGCCGTGTCTAACAATCACGCCAGCGCTGCGTGTCTTTGCGTATACGCGATAGAGCGTTGCGTGCTTTCGCGATTACGCGATAGACCGTGAAAATAAGCGGAAATTGCGTAGCAGTCTCGCCTGTCGCCCGGGCATGTCGCATTTCACCGAACAATCGGCCCTCATTATCGGGTGATGCGGAGACTTTGGTGGTATAGCCTCTGTTTTTCGCTCTCCTCTGTGGATTCTGGTGACAGACGGGCTGTATCATAATCCACACGACTCAATATTAAGTAGACGTATGACGAAGTGATATGAATATTATATTTTTTTTCGTCATAACATTAACCACTTTTTCATAAGAGGGACTGATCATACGTGACCGGCGGGGGTGTGTTCTTCAATTATTTTTGTAAGGGATGTGCCGCACACATTTTCGAAAGCTGACTTTCTCTATACATTCTTTTTGCAACACAGGAAACATAAAATCACATAGCTTATATTTTTCTGCACATATTTTCTGATCTGGAAACGTTAATTAGAAGTAAATAAACAAATTAAAGCGAGTATCTGGTTCAATCACAGATCAACACAGGGATCAAATTTCAAACTTGCTCAAATTTTGCAAACAGCCGTAGCAAAGTTTTCCTCTCATCTCAAGGATTCAGAAAAAAGTCTAGTTTGACCTTTCTGCGACACATATTTTGAGTTTATATAATATAAGCATAAATGTCAAAACCGATATGGTCAGGTTTTTTTCAGACCACGCAGGGTTATCAACTAAAAGTGCTCCGATTTCAACGAAAATGGTCTCAAATTCTTTGTACAAGTGAAACTTTGTATCTATACCGCAACTGTAATTATTTTTCGTCTGTGCCCCCGAAATTTTATTTTGCCCCCCCCCCGACCAAAAAAAAAAGCTGGCTACGCCACTACCCACCACCCCTTAGCTGGGAGTTGTCAGAACGGCGTTAGATAGGAGTGACGAGTTGGCATGGTTGGTAACCGAGGAAGCGGACAAACATAAAGAGGAGAATAATATCCGCGAAGTTGCAGACACACAGATTGGTCAATTAAAAAAGTCAAAGAAAACGGATCCACCCCTCAGTTACTTACCTTACTTACTTCAGAGCGAAATGATGACACGGTTTTTCTTCTTGAAGCCACATCGTATCATCCACAGTATGCTCGTTCACCCTGAGGACAAACATTTCCCTCAACAAAAAGCGCGCGGAGGCGGCCATTCCCCTGCGGTGACTGCTCGAGTTCCTACATCGGTGAAACTGGCTTTCCCTTTTACTTTCATCGCGTTATGAGGTGAGCATGGTTAATTAGCATATTCACGAGAATTAATATTATGAGGTGTGCGTGACCTTTGACCCGGAAGTAGCATTTGACCCCTACCTGACCTTAGATCCATATGTGACCCTTACATGACCTGTGACCCCCACGTGACCTTTGACCAATAAATGATTGACCCCTATGGCCTCTGACCGGGAAGAGATCTTCGACCCTATGTGACCTTTGACCTTCAAGTGAACCAGGAAGTGAAGTTGCACGTGCATAGTGGGCGCTTTTCTGATCGCTATTTTATTTCGGGGTGTAACAGGTGTTTTGGGCAAGTTTGGGGGCGAATGCAACTCACAACATTTATTCACTCGAACGTTCTACAATGTCAAATAGGAGTCAAAGGCTACGTAGGGGTCAAAGGTCACTTCCAGGTCAAAGATTACTTCCTGGTAAAAATGTCACTTCTGGGGCATAGTGGTCAAAGGTTAGGGAGTCTAAAGTCACTTCCGGGTCAGAGGTTATGCAGCGGTCGGAGGTCTTATAGTGTCATTGTCACATATGGGTCAAAAGTCACGTAGGGTCAAAGGTCACAAAAAGGTTTCAAAGATCAGAGGTTAGAGGTTCAGAGGTTAGAGGTCAGAGGATATAAAGGTCGCGTGCGGATCAAAGGTCACATAGGGGTGAAAGGTCATGTAGAGTCACATAGGGTTCAAAGACCATGTAGAGGTAACTTAGGGGTCAAAGGTCACTTCCGGGTCAGAGATCACTTCCGATTCAAAGGTCACTCCTGTGTCTAAGGTCACGTAGTGGTCAAAGGTCATGTATGGAGTAAAAAGTCACTTCTGGGTCATAGGTCATGTATGGGTCAGAGGTCATATAGTGTCACTGTCACAAAGGGGTCAAAAGTCACATGGGTTAAATGTCACATAGGTTTCAAATATCACTTCCGTATAAGAGGTTATATAGGGTCAAAGGTCATATCCGGATTAAAGGTCATGTAGGGGCCAAAGGTCATGTAGGGTCACATAAGGGTGTGATGTGGGGTCACATAGGGTCATATAGGTCAAAGGTCATATAGGGGTCAAAGCAGCGGTGTAGCCACATCCACCTCATTAATATTCATGAGGAGCTCATGAATAATTTATATAACTCGATTAAAGTCTACTACTCGTGAAACACCGATATGTTTATTTCTACAGCTTTTATGACCCAAGGGAACAAACTAAAAGGTTGACGAAGCCTTGCGATGGTACGTCGCTATTACGGAGGGAAGGAGGGTTTTGAAAATGCATTGAGGGAGGGTCCCTATAACACTTCTCGAAGCCTTGCGGAGGGAGGGAATGTCCTAAAAGACATCGCTATCACGCTTCTCAAAAACTCGTACAAAAACATCAATGTTGTTTTGACCACTTCTGCATGGCTCCGTTACATGGGTGGGGTTGGAGGGGGTACCGGGTAAGCTTTGTAACTAGCTTTACATTTGCTTGGCTTCATCGGGTCTTTAATTTACTAAGGGTACAAATCAAAATAAAGAATGCAATATTACTGGTTTTGTAACTGGCTCTTCCCTCAGCATCTGTGGGTCAAAATAACATTGATGTATTGAAAGCGTTATCAATACGAGAAAATGTATGATCGACATCGATCATTTGGATTAACCCCCTATTCACCGTTGAAGGTACGTAATAATCGGATTAACTACCATAGCAATAGATAAATACAATTTTTGAATATATCGCCCTGCACTACAAGCAGGTTGCACTCATCACATTTGTACTTTATCCCTGTTATTTGACATCTATGGTTCCAATGCAGAGGTACCGCATGTACGTACTAGTGCAGTGCGATATGTTCAAAAATTGTTTGAACCTATTGCTATGGTAGTTAATCCTGATACATCATCGCTTCTACGGCGAATAGTCCAGGATACGGGGTTTAACGTGCATCCCCCGTGACTCTACAAAACCAACCTTTTTAAGTTCCCTTTAAGCCGCATCCAATTTAAATAAACACACTCTCAACACATAATGGTTTCATATTCATATAGTTTTAACGGAATCTTTAATCTTTATAAGGTTAACATGGTTATTATAATACGGATATTATATAACCTTTTTTCCCATCACCGGGGTGTATCTCAAAAAATGGTACAATTCTAAATCATTTTTGTCGACTAGAAGAAAAGGATTATCGAAAATACTTTTTCACTGGCGGTGTGCAGTGTGATGTCGGCAGTGGTGGTGTGTAGCATGTTATCGGCACTGGTGGTGTGCAGCATGATATCGGTCAAGTCATCTATTTTTTTTAAATTTCTGTGTTATGTTTTGAGTGGGCATGATAAGTCACTTATTACCGGTAATAAGTGACTTATATCCGACCGTGTGAACACGACTTACATCTTTGGATTTAAATGCTTAAATGAGATGGGATTGTTGAGTAATTATTCAGTTTTCTACTGACATATAAGTTGGGTAAACAAAGAGTATTTTTACTATTTTTTCTTTGGATTAATATATCATTAATTTTTGAGATTCACCATTTACATCCCATAATATGCACACTGTCCGCAATACTAATATCACCAAAATAGAGGTTTCCTGATAAGGCGGGTCGCAGGGGAGCATGACCTAGTGATGTCCTGTACCCAATATCGAGACAAATAAAGCTGACAGTTGCAAGAGCTTAAGTTGGCAGAACTTGTTCAAAAATTCGTACTTTTGGTCGAAAGATTGCTTCGGTATTGGATTCAAAGAGTTTATTCGGTTTGGGTTAAATGTATATAGATTAGGCTGCCGGCAGAAAGTCACAAGGAAGCGGTGGTCCAAAGAAAACTACAGGGAAAGAAGGTACGAGTCTTACAAAGATTACGAGACTGAAAAAATAGACTGAAAATTGTCATCTGCAATTATAGTGCATCTGACTACAACGAATGTCACAACAAATTGATATAGCGCTTAATGTGAACTCTCCCGATTCCTGAAAAAGCGCCGAAATTGACATCATGAACATGCTCTAATTGTCCACGGCATGGTTAAAGTCGCTAGTGAGTCTTTCGCGATAATCACATGACATCATTGACATGAACATGGCAGTTTCAGTTTTTCAGTCTTTTCCAATCTCGTAATCTTTGGAAATCCTTTCTGGCTTTCTCTCCCAGTGGTTTTCTTCCGGCCATCATTTCTAATTTTAAACTGAAAAACTCTATTATGAGGATGTTGTAATATTTACCGTCAGTGTGTGTAGAAGACTATTAATTATAATAATAATATTGTACTTCTTCAAGACTTAATAATAAAACGCCAAGTGCGTTGTCTCTCCAGCGGTGTCCGTGCTTCCACCGTGTCACGTCACTCACCATCTAAAATGTAAATGATGATGATGATGATGATAATAATAATAACAATAATAATAATAATAATAATAATAATAATAATAATAATAATAATAATAATAATAATAATAATAATAATAATAATAATAATCATAATCATCAGCCCATTCTCATGATACTCTACAAATTATGTGTAGGCCTATATAACACAAAATGCAAGGTGGAATATTTTGCGTTATATTTGCATTCATCTGTGTATGGAGAGCAATAATTGTACTAGAAATGCCTTTTTTAAAGCTCAACTCAGTAGTGACCAAAACAAGAGTTCACTGCCCATAACATGTGACAGGCTTATCACTCAATGGAGGATAGTCTCCTCCGCGAACAATTTGATTCCGAGGGAGTAGAACCAAACTGGCTGCGAAGGAGAATACGGAGGAGTCATTTTGCCATGCAAATTACGGAGTGAATGTACATCTTAGAGTAACTCGTTATTCGCCGTCGAAGTGACGTTATAATTGGATTAACTACCACAGCAATGGATGAATACAATTTTTGAATAGAACGCTCAGCACTACAACGTTAACGCGGTACCTATGTATTGAACCATAGGCCTAGATGTCAAAGAAAGGCTGATCACTCGCACCAGTAAGATTAGTATTGTATTCAATCTATGTTTACAGACATACACAGGTGATTAGTGCAATCTGCTTGTAGTGCAGAGCATAGATAGTGAAGGAGAGCGATCTATTCAAAATTGTATTCATCCATTGTTACGGTAGTTAATCCGATTTATTACGTCACATCGACGTCGAATTTAGTACTTACTAATTGCAATCTATATATGCATGGCGTGCTGACGCACAGGTTTGAGGTTCACCTTCATGACTGCATTCATCTAAACTTTTTTCTGTACCAGTACACATTACATTGGTCATCGATAATGGTCCAGTTACTTGTCCATAAGAACTCACAAATGGCGCTGGAAAGAATCCAAGTTGACGACATGCTACAGTTGCATCGTTTTTATCCCAGTTGTCAGCACACACTGCACCCCAAGCTCCATTGTAGTATACTTCCACTTCGCCGTATTTGGTACCACTTGAAAGACCAAAAAGGCGGACTGAAACAAGTCCAAAATAAGACTTGTAAGGAGCAAGATATCTTTTGTGGAAAATAATAATAATAATAATAATAATAAAGCGCAGTGATTTATAGTGCGCTACGCACAGGCACAACAACGCCTAGACGTTGATCCACAAGCCTCAGCACACTTTACAGGTTGTCGCTGACCATATACGGCCCCACATCATTCCATAAACCATTAAACAACAAATCAGAGACTTTGCTGCTTCAAGAGCGCACACCCTAGACATTCCACAAATAACCATCGCAACCAGGATCAGCTCCCCGTGTTTCGTACGGGTTACAACGAGAAAAATTAGCAGTAAGTTCCTTGTCCAGGGGAATTTCAAGCTTACTCAATTTTTCCACGAGAGCATACTAGGCACCGCAAGGGTTCGAACCCGCAACCTCTCGCACTATGATAGTCGAACGCCTTAACGATTGAGCTAACTTTACTACTAGTCTATGCTGGTCTCAGTGTAGACTTGCTAAAGTCTTTTTGGACCTGATATCTGTAATATCTTAACTCTTTTCTGGCTCTCAACCCTCGATATACATGCATGCATAGTCGTGACACATCATGGGCTGTAGAAGCCCCTTTTGGAAATGTATACTTCAATATCAACTCATTTCAGAATGAGAATCGCTCCCATCCGAAAACCGCGGTACCCGAGCTCTGGGCACAGGGGATCTAAATCCGTTGAAGTTAAAGCCATATTATAACATTTTCAAACAAAATAGATTAGCATTTCTTTGCCATAAAATGTTAGCTTTTACTGTCAGATATATCCCCTTTTATTTTTGAGCCGAACAACTACGGCAAAGCAAAGAAAATTGGAATTTACTACCAGCGCACATGTCGCCAATACGTACCACTCCTTCGGTCATGTTGTGGTACGACCCTTTGTTGTGTATATCACCGTCGCACACGCCGTGTACGCACTGTGTGTTATGAACACCGTGTATGCGTTCGACTAATAATTCCATCGTAATAATAAAGCGCCGGTTCCGGCGTTTTATTAAAAATCTCGGATTTTGACAAAACTACAGCACCTAGAGTCTTCATTTTTGCAGGGTATATTGGTTTAATAAAGTACAATTTAATCGTGACAAAAAAGGAATTTTAAAAATTCCGTGAGGGCGTCTTCCTCAGGAAATGTTATAATATGGCTTTAAGTTAACTCCACTATAGCTCTGATTTCCAACCTTCTTCGCACACGGCTACGATATATTATGTATCTAAGATTTCAGGGCTTCTTTTCACGTGTCCAGTGGTTAGGAATCGCCTTTTTGTTTTGTTTTTCTTCTAATGTTGAATTCAAAATTGATTTTAATAATTCCACCACAAGTTATTCTGAGAGCGAAAGACTGCTTCGTGGTTTTTACACCACCGTCGCCCCCAATTTTGAAAAGAAATCTGCGCTACTTACTACTACTAGCACTAGTGGCGGTTACCGTGGTTTCCTGACTGCTGCTGCTGCTGCCGCATGCGCAGCCGTTGGGGTTGTGACCGCTAACCTCGCAGATCAAGATAAGCACAAGGCAAAGCAGTACAGCCTTGCGCATGTTGAAAATGTCCATCTATAAATTTATAGGAATATAAAAGGAAAATTATTCACACCACAGAAACTGCGAAATGGAATAACCCAAAAGTTCGATGAATTCCTATTCAAACGAAAGTCCTTTCGTTTAGGGAGGGAGGGGGTCAAAAAGTCCGATTACGTTTGTAAAAAAGTAGTTAAAACATCGCGTCGGTCGAAGTTGATAGTTTTTAAGGATTTAATATATCATTTTCAAATTTTAGTATTTTCCCAAGTACAGTGGTTGCTTCAAAATGATTTCAAATCAACATGAATAAAAATTTGTTTCTTCCGTAAACGTGATCAATATCTAGCATTGTCCACAACCCCATTCACCACAGCGACGGCCCCTGTATCCTATGAACACCGGTTGAAATAATACTACTGCTGCTACTGCTACTTGGGTGACAAAATACATCATCAAACTTGGTTACGATTTATCTATAAAATACAGTCTTCTATAGAAGCAATGATACGTCTGGCAAAGAATTAATTTCAACTAAAAACGCAATAATAGGGCAAAGAAATCAAATAAGTTATAACACTTACCATGCTAATTACGTTCTAACTTCAACGTTGACTATTAATGCAAAAAGTTCCGATTTGCCGTTCTACGCGAAATACGAACAGAGCACCTGCTTGTTAACGTGTTGTTTGTAGGACCGTTGACAGGATTTGTAAAACATCGAGGAAACAATTCCAGTTGATATAGGCTTTTGACTATCCAGTGTCCAGAGCCCGGGAGGAGGCGGTACTCATCACTCTACCAATATCCAAATAAATATTTGACCAATCGCTGCAACTAGCTCTCAACCAAATTTGCATAATTACATATCCTGCACAAATCTGTGATTTTTAAACTAAAATTGCAGGGACGGAATTGATCAACTATCAGATTATCTGACACGTGGCGATCTAGGGAGAGAGGAAAACCCAGGCGGTATAGGACACGGGACACGTGACGTTAGAGGCTGGCGAAAATACAAGGCTGACAGCCCCATTCAAAATAGACGGTTAGCAGTTATAAATTGAAAAACAACATATTTACAGTGGGGGTACTTTGTCGTACCCCAACGGTTTTAGAGTAAGATAATTTTGCCTTGACACACCAAATTTAGAATTGTTTGTGAAGATTTCATGATTATGTGTTAATCCAATGGCGACGTCAAAATGGCGATATCGCATCCGCCACCGCCTGGGAAAACCGTCAATGGGTGCAAATACGAAATACAGACCGCAAAATAATTAAGGTACCAGTTATGTTCACCCCTGTTTATCCTAAACAAAGACAAATATATCACCAGCAGCCACGACCTGTACCTTTTAGGTCGGATTTAAGACCTCATTTGTTGAAATCGATTAAAGAAACGGTGATCGAAAACCCAAGGAATGATCAATTGAAAAGTTACACCAGTGTTGTTATTAATGGAAAGCACGGCGCTCGTTCTCTTGTTCGAGAATACACCAAAAAGCGCAGTGATTTATAGTGCGCTACACACAGGCACAACTCCTAGACGTTGATCCACAAGCCTCAGCACACTTTACAGGTGGTCGTTGACCACTACGGCCCCACATCATACCATTAACAATTAAACAACAATACAAGGACTTGCAGCTAAGAAGCGCACACCCTAGACATTCCACAATAGACCTTCGCAGCCAGGATCAGCTCCTCGAGTTTCGTACGGGTTACCACGAGACAATTTGCAGTAAGTTCCTTGTACAGGGGAATTTCAAGCTAAATGGAGCAAACTGCACCTTTTGAATTTGCACCTTTCTTGGGATTTCGGATAATTTCATGACCGATTCAACGAATCAGGTCTTAACTTATGCTGGTTTCATACTACCCTGCCGCTTGCCGCTGAGCGGCGTGGCACACGCGCATTACAGACAAACGGACACAATAAAGGCTTGTCATTGGTTGAAACGCCCTGCTGCTTGCCGCAGCGGCAAGCGGCAGGAAAGTATGCTGGAGGCTTTATCTTGGTTTATTTAGGCTGCATAACCAGGGGGTGAACATATTCCGAATAATCAGTCCCAGAATAAATTATTCATTTACTGACGTGATCGTGCTCTGGGGTGAGCATACGGTACAGTAATTTTATTGCAGTCTATCCAAGTATGGTTCTCCAAGGCAAAAAAGAGTAGAAAGACACTGAAATACTAATTGCACAAAAAGCGCTTATATGAGTAGTGAATTGCAGTGGCGTAGCCAGTTGGGGGGGGGGGCAGGTGGCCGTCGGTTCATGAAGGCGTTGGTGAAAAAAAAATTGGGTTAACAATAGACTATTTTATAGCCAGGGTAACAGGAAAAATTATAATAGGCTAATAATGATGAAATTTTACATTAAAAAAATGTGTGTATTTATGTTGTTAACGCCTAATATCCTTTTTTTTTTTTTTTTTGCTCTTCACTTTTTCAAACCATGCCAAAAATATTTGGGTCAACAAATTACAACTTCTGTCGGCAAAAAATATTTCCGTCGGTACATTTACAAGTTGTGCCCCCTCGGTTCCAAAATCCTGGCTACGCCACTGGTGAATTGTAAATTGAACAAGTGTAAAACAACAATAAAAGGGCAAAACGTAAAATCGGAAAATGAATAGGGCTGAAGCTGTGTGCAACACGTTTCTTGCATTGCGTGCGTAATAAAAACAATAAAATACAATAAATTTTCCCCTAATTTTTCAAAAACAAGATGGTAATATTTGTCAATCAATTAAATCGGTGTGATTTTGTCATTAGTAGTATCACGAGTACGATCAGCACACGCAAATGCGATTAGTTGGAACCATATGCCCTAATGTATTTGGTATTCATCAAACCAAGATAAGTGGTAAAATAATAATTTATACTTGATAATATCACAAATAATCACCATTTGCAAGATAGAAAACAATGGAATATAATATTTGAGAGGAAATGCATTATTTTTGTGATTTAGGTCTATTTTTGAGCAAACAATAATTAATTTCACATGTTAATTGTTTAGAAATTTGAAATAAAAGTATACCAATGTATTGCAACCGAAAAAATGTCGGTATCGCCGCCATAAAATTTACCGATTTAGTCATTAATTTACTGTTTCCAACGTGCAGTATCAAACCTGTTTTGGATAATTTTTAGTCATGTTAGTCCTACTCCTAGCAAAGTAGTAGGCATTCTTTCTTAACTTAAAAATATTAAATGATGTTTGCATTTTCACCATAAAAAGTTATCTATATAAATAATATACGCCAAGTCTGTCGGGGTATCTGTCAGTACGTCGGGGTGTCTGTCTGTTTGTCAGGCTATTTTCTCTGAGATTGGGGGTCGCATGTTCCTCAAACTTGGTGGGTAGGTGCGGCTTGGTCCGAGCCAGACCAAGTTTGCATTAGTTAATGGATTACTACCCCGGGGACCCCGTTCTGGGGTCTTCTCTTTTACTCCCAATAGGTTGCCATGAACACATGAAATTTGGTGGGAACGACCAACGATGCCAGACAAAAAATGTCGAGATCATTTTGGGGTCATATCGCCATAGATTGTCGTAGGTTTATGACATTTGGTGAGAACGACCAACGATGCAAGTCAAAAATGTCAAGGTCATTTTGGGGCCATACGGGGTCATCCGGGGGCCAATCGCCATAGCTTGTCGCAGGTTCATGAAATTTGGTGGGATTGATCGCCGATACAAGACCAAAATTGCTAAGATCATTTTTGGGCCATTCGGATTTATCCGAGGTCAAAACGCCATTATGTTCTCGCAGGTTCATGAAATTTGGTGAGAACGATCAACAATGCAAGATAAAAATATCAAGGTCATTTTGGGGCCATACGGGGTCAAACGGGGCCAATCGCCATAGCTTGTCGCAGGTTCATGAAATTTGGTGGGATTGATCGCCGATACAAGACCAAAATTGCTAAGATCATTTTTGGGTCATTCGGATTTATCCGAGGTCAAAACGCCATTTTGTTCTCGCAGGTTCATGAAATTTGGTGAGAACGATCAACAATGCAAGATAAAAATATCAAGGTCATTTTGGGGCCATACGGGGTCATCCGGGGGCCAATCGCCATAGCTTGTCGCAGGTTCATGAAATTTGGTGGGATTGATCGCCGATACAAGACCAAAATTGCTAAGATCATTTTTGGGTCATTCGGATTTATCCGAGGTCAAAACGCCATTTTGTTCTCGCAGGTTCATGAAATTTGGTGAGAACGATCAACAATGCAAGATAAAAATATCAAGGTCATGTTGGGGTCATCCGGGGTCAAATCACCATAGATTGTCGTAGGTTTATGACATTTGGTGGGATTGACCATTTTGATGCGAGACCCAAAATGCCAAGGTAATTTTGAGGTCATCTGGAGTCAAATTGCTATAGATTGTAACAGGTTAATGAAATTTGGTGGCATTCACCAGTGATGTGAGACCAAAAAATGCCAAGATTATTTTGGAGTCATCTGGGGTCAAATTGCCATAAATTGTTGCAGGTTCATGAAATTTGGTGCGATCGACCACAGATACGAGACTAAAAATGCCAAGGTCATTATGGGGCCATCCGGGTCATCCGGGTCAAATCGCCATATATTGTCGTAGGTTCATGAAATTTGGTGGCATTGCCCACTGATGCGAGACCCAAAATGCCATGGTCATGTTGGGGTCATCCGGAGTCAAATTGCTATAGATTGTCACAGGTTCATGAAATTTGGTGAGAACGACCAACTATGCAAGACAAAAAATGTCAAGGTAATTTTGGGGTCTTCCGGGGTCAAATCGCCATAGATTGTCGCAGGTTCATGAAATTTGATTGCATTGACCACTGATGCGAGACAAATGCCAAGGTCATTTTGGGGTCATCCTTAGTCAAATTGCTATAGATTGTCACAGGTTCATGAAATTTGGTGGCATTGACCACTGATGCGAGACAAATGCCAAGGTCATTTTGGGGTCATCCTTAGTCAAATTGCTATAGATTGTCACAGGTTCATGAAATTTAGGCATTGGCCACTGATGTGAGACAAATGCCAAGGTTATTTTGGGGTCATCCAGTGTCATTCGGTGTCAAATTGCCATAGATTATTTCAGGTTCATGAAATTTGGTGCGATCGACTACAGATGCGAGACGAAAAATTCCAGGTTATTTTGGGATCATCCGAGGTCAAATTGCCATAGATTATTGCAGGTTTATGAAATTTGGCGCCATCGACCACAGATACGAGACCAAAATGAGAAAGTCAAAAATTGTCAAGGTCATTTTGGGGTTATTCGGGGTCATCCGGGTCAAATCGCCATAGATTATTACAGGTTCATAAAACTTGGTGGGATCGACCACTGATGCAAGACCAAAAATGTCAAGATCATTTTGGGGTCATTCGGGGTCAAATCGCCATAGATTGTTGCAGGTTTATGAAATTTGGTGGGAAAGACCACTTTAGCGAGAACTAATTTAAACTGACTGAAAACTTCCACAAACCACCCAACCCAAACCAAAATATTTCTGTTTTTAAACTGTAAAAGACTGGTGACCTCCTAGTTTTATTTATTTACTTTAATTAATTCAAATTTAAATGTTCGCGTCCTACACGCGCATTTCAAATGAAATTATGGGAACCACTTTAACAAAAAAAGTAAGAAAAGTGCAAATTATTCTTTCGGAGCGCGCAATTTCTTTGAAAGTATTAAAAAAGTAATAAGTATTATAGGGAGAGGTCAGTTGGATGATTCATTTTGCCATATCCACCTTTTGGCCACTGTGTTGCTAGCGTGGGTTTAACAAAATGGCAACCAAACATGCCAAAAGACTCCTTCACCCCCCCGGAGTACCAGAGTTGAAATTTAGACAAAGAGGTCCGTAGGCAGGATTTTTGTTGTGAATGAAAGGGTGAGGAATTTTCCAAATGTGGACCATTTTTGCCCTGAAAACCCTCATTAGAAGTGGGCTACATTCATCAATTAACGTTTTGGGGCATTTTGACCACGTCAAGTTGTCTTTATTATTATTATTATTATTATCGTTTACATTTTTACTCTGAAAAGCAATATTTTGTTACGGTGCTACGCACCTCCCACACCCGCCCGCTTTTGGTGGATTTAGGCTCCCGCCTATAGGCTTTCCCCCGGCAAAAATTTCAGCTACGTCACTGCGTCTCTTGATGTTTCTTCTATAGCCTCATCATGTTGAATTTGGCTCAATTTGTTCTTGATTTTTTTCTGTGAAACACCGTTGTTAACTCTTTCACTATGGACCACAATGGCCTCATCCCAATGGCATAGTTCAATAACCTCAATTAAACAATCATAGTGCAAAAGTTGCAGCGTATGAGTTTTTGTACCTACATTTTCAGAGGTCATTCAATGAATATACAAATGTATTGGGGTTAAAGAACTGTGCCCTGATTAGATGAGCATGTTGTGGATCCTAGTGTTTGGTTTAGACAGTTTTACTCTCATCTTTGCAACCATCAAAATTGTCGTGAATAATTAATTCAGTTAAATTGTTGCAAAATAATAAAAATCAAAAGAAAAGGATGGGCCATATGGTTCATCGCAATCAAGTTACCACGCGCTAGCATTTTATGTGTCTGTTTATAATATTTTAAAGTGTTTATACGCCAGTATCTAAATTTTCTCTCCAAATTGCAATAATTTGCTTCTACTAATTTGTTTTTTATTCAACTCAATTGTTAAAAGATAATACAGAATCTATGCAAAATTTATACAGAAATTTATATGCAGAATTAATACAAACTTTTATACACAAGTTTCATGTCACACTGCCAAAATTAGCGCAAATAACTAATTTGTTTGGATTAAAACTCCTGTTTTACCAAATGAAACATAGCTAAATCCTAATCCTTTAGTTAGTCCTAACTGGCAATGAAAGTAAAATTTTAATATTTGGTCAATTTTTAAAATTTGACTTCTATTGCCAGTTAGAACTAACGAAAGGATTAGGATTTAGCTATGTTTCATTTGGCAAAACAGGATAATATTTTTTAATCCCAAAATATTAGTTCTGTATTTTTCTGGAATGGGGAGTAGTATCCAGAATTTTCAAAGGCTGCTAGAGCTTTAGCTTCGAATCGCTATCGCACTATTTTTTCAGGTCCCTTTAAAATATACCCCAACATATTTTGAGATACCCTGTATATAAATTCTGAACCCCATTTGCCCAAAAATCAGGGTTCACAATTCGTATATTCTTTCCGGACTACATCACTCATTCATAGGCTATTCGCTATCGAAGTGACGTAATAATCGGATTAACTACCATAGCAATGGATGAATACAATTTTGACTATAGACGAATCCAACGAGCCAAGTGATGGTCAGAATTCATTCGGCCATTATTGGGTCCCCGTAGCACCTATTAAACTGGTGTTGTTACTGCCCAATTTGTCGTCCGTATTCCATAGTGGCGTATAGTGGGGCGCCGCGAATAAACAACTTTTCGAGAAAATCGGGTTTGAAGAAATGCCTATTTAAAATCGAGTTGTGTAAATCAGACATTTATTATATTTTGTAAATGATGTGAAATTTCTGTAGTAAACTAAATAGATTTTATTGTTATTATATTTTTCAAAAGAAATAAATACATACTATTGCTGGCAAACTGACAATAAAACTATACGTCACTATGGAAAACGAACAAAACGCAATACCCTAACCTTACGTTAACCGTACGCCACCTCGGTCGCCGTGTAATCCCTATGGCGTTACTTTTTCGTCGTTCGTATTCCATAGTGGCGTATAGGTCCGATACGCGTACGCCACTATGACATACGATGTTTTTCATTTTTGCCGATATTTCATAATTATAAAATGTAGTATAAAAAGTGGCGTATGGTCGATACGCCACTATGGAATACAAAAATGTCACTTTGTAACTATACGCCACATTTAATTAATTAATTACTAATTAATTAGCTAATTATGACTGATGAGACTTAGAAAAATGAAAGAGAACATCATTAAAAACATATGTGCCAATTTTTAAAAAAATGAGCAAAAATCACTATACGCCACTATGGAATACAGCCGACGAATTGGGTGGATTAAATCCGCTTAAACATTGATGTTGAATTGTATTGTGTTGTACACTTTCATCATTCTTTTGTCTACGTGTAACACGGGTGATGGAATGCAGTTTCCCCGCCAAGGCCACATCATTTCACATTTTAGGTGGAATACACCTAAGGGGGGACCCAGCTATGGCTGCCATTGAGGTATAGGAATGCGTGAAAATGGATTCGTCTATATCTCCCAGATGATGGTGGATGCGATATCGGCATTTTGATGTCGCCATTGGATTAACCATGAAATCTTCACGAACAAATCTAAATTTGTTATGTGGTGTCAAAGCAAAATTATTTTACTCCAAAACCTTCGGGGTAGGGTACGACAAAGTACCATACTATTAGTATGTTCATTTTCCATTTGTAATTTCTAACCGTGTATTTTGAATGAGGTTGTCAGCCCTGTATCTTCGCCAGCCTCGTACGTCACGTGTTGCGTGTCCTTTGCCGCCTGATATCGCCTTGCACTACAACATTCACGCGGTACCTATGCATTAAACCATATCATTCTGATCACTCGCACCTGTAAGATAAGTATCTTTGAAAAGAGCGGTATTGTATTCAATCTATAATTGCAGACATACACAGGTGATGGGTGCAACCAGCTTGTAGTACAGACTGATATAGTCAAAATTGTATTCATCCATTACTATGGTAGTTAATCCGATTTATTACGTCACTTCGACATTTTTAATAAGATGTTAAACTTAGTGCCTACATTTTCACGATGTTGACAATTTCAAGGTCATCAGATGTCATTTCAATGTTACGGCCGGACTTCGTGGTCTTACAAGACCGCAGCATATCTAGTTTCTTCTGTTGACATAATTTGCTGTAGCTCCTTAATTATTTGACCGATTTGCTTTAGCTCCTTAATTATTTGACCGATTATAACCAAACTAGGGCAAAAGCTCCACTACTACAGCCTTTACATTTGACATGACCCATTAGGGGCCAAACGTCACGCATGAGTAATTTAGCCTTAAATGATTTCATGGTAGAGTAATGAGATTTGAACATTGACCTTGGTTATAGCCGGTGGAGCATATGGGTTAAACACATATTTGGGGTCAAAGGTCATTAATATGATTTTTTTGGCACATAACCAAATACCTCCAAAATGCTTCTTTTCCTACAGATGACATAGTACAGAGATGAGATTGACATGCATTGTAAACCCAAATTTAAAGTTCAAGGTCATGCAGGGTTGATAACTGAAAATCACCTTGAAATTCACTATTTGCTGCATATTAAGAAGGTTAGGTGTTGGGACCATCAGAATAATGCCAAAAAGGTTCTAGCATTAGGTGCATATAAGGTTATAATCAGAATTGGCTTAAACATAGGAAGGGGTATGTTGTGGGTAAAATGAGTAAAATTCTAAAGTTTGTCCAATTTGAAAGAGAATTAGTATAATATGATATGGTATGATTCGGCCTCACATTGATCCTTTACTGAGAAGCAACCAGGCTGGCTTTAGATCAGGTCGCAGCTGTGCTCAGCAAATACACATTTTGAGAAGGATCATGGAAGGCTTCAAGGAGTACCAACTTCCCTGAACAGTCACTTGTGTAGACCATAACAAAGCCTTCGACTCCATCAACAGGTCCGTCATGTTTTCAGTGCTGCGGCATTATGGAATACCAAAGGTTGTGTTAAATGCCATCCAGGTGCTCTAGCTCTGCAAGGACTCCAATAGTGCCGTTATGATAGATGGAAGTATCTCAGAGCCTTTCCAAGACACAATTGGAGTGCTTCAGGGTGATGTTACCTACCCACGTCGGTCAAGCAGGTATCCTTCTAGGATGCTGAATGGCTGGGATTTTGCTGATGATATTGCCCTGTTGGAATCTTCCAAAGCCCGGGCCCAGTCGCAGCTTACTAGGACTGCAACTGCAGCAGTAGATCTAGTCCTTGTCATCAGCGCACCTAAGACAGAATATATGACTGCAAACTGTAATGCCCCAGCACTTGACGTCTATGGTAGTACCATCAACCATGTCACAGTCTTCAAGTACATGGGTTCTAAGATGGGCCCTGGTTCTAGAGACCTAAAAGAAGAAAAGCACTAGCCTGGATAGCTTTCTGGAAGCTGGAACGCCTTTGGAGAAGCCCATCCCTGCCAATCAAAACAAAAATCAAGCTGTTTGAGACAACTTGTGTTCTGTAGGGGTGTGAGTCATGGGTAATCACCAAGGACATGGAAAACAAGATCAATACCTTTGTAACATCTTGCTACAGAGTCGTGTTAAACATTAAGTGTGTGGATCGGATTCCAAATGAAACCATCTACAATCTGACCAACACCACTGCACTGGTTGCCCGAGTCAATAAGATTCATCAACTCAAATTTCTCGGCCATATACTGCGTCTTGAAGACAACGAGCCTGTGAAAGAATATGCCATTTATATTCCACCACATGGGAGGGGAAACCGGATACTATACTTACGGTATGCCCAGCACCTCCTTAGAGACACTGAAGGGAAACCAAACAAAATTGTTTCGCTTGCCCAAGATCGCATTAGTTGGCTTGTGGTCGCCTGCTCCGCAGCCGACTGATAATGATGCTGGTATGATTCAAAACATGATGAACGTCAGCAGAGGTCAACCAAAGGTCAAATTATTTTATATGATTGTTATTAAACTCAGTGCCGAAATTATTCACGATGTTTACAATCCCCGGCAATAATTGGAGAGTATAAAACCGCAAAGGTCATCTAAGGTCAAAGATCAGGTCAAATTCAAAGTTGAGCCGATTGGGCTGCAACTCGGGGAAAATGATCTTTGACACTTTGGGAGTATGAAACTACAAAGGTCATCCGAGGTCAAAGGTCAGGTCAAATTCGAAGTTGCTCCGGTCGAGCTGTAACTTGCTAAAAATGATCCCTGACACTTGGGGAGTGTAAAACGGCAAATAGTTAACCTGAAGTCACCCAAGATCAAAGGTCAAATGAGTTCAAATGTTGACCTCAATTTTACACAGATTTTGAGTTAAAGCTCATTCGGGGGTTAGATATTGTTGGTTACTGAAAATCACCTTAAAATTCACAATTTACTGGGTATTAAGTGCTGTGATCGTCACAATAATGCCAAAAGGATCTAGCATTACGTGCATATAGGGTATATTCAGATTTGGTTTAAAACATGGGGAGTCAAAAGGGGTAAAATCCTCAAATGTGTCCGATTTAAATTAAATTTAGTATATGTGATCTTGATATGATTCAAAATATGACGGAGGTCATTTCAAGGTCACCAGAGGTCAACCAAAGGTAAAAAGGGGTGAAATTCCAAAATTTGTGCAATTCAAATGAAATTTGTATATGTAATGTTGATATGATTCAAAACATAATAGAGGTCATTTCAAGGTCATCAGAGGTAAACAAAGGTCAAATGATTTGATCTCACAGATTTCTTGTGCTGGGTGCCAATTATTGGACTGTTAATGTGGTTCAGGAAGCTGTTCCATGTCAGTGCATTTTGTGGTTGTGTCGGTTGGACAACTGCTTAGTTAGTGACATGTGTTTAGAGTAGAGTATTGAAGTAATCCTGTATGTAATTTTAGTTCATTTTGATGGACAAGATTTTAAGATATGACATGTGAAAAAATTATACGTTTCTTTTTGAGCTGTTTATTTACTTTTGAATTTGATAAGTAATTGACATTTTCAAATAGACGTGTAAGTGGCGTATATTTGATTACTTAAGGGCTTCGATAGCGACGTTTTCACGCATATTTAGTGGGGCCTGAGAGCACATCAGACATATCGAATTGCATTTTGAATAATAAAAGGACCAACCCAAAACAGTCGAAAAAGGAATAGGGTCGAGAAAAGTGCAACAGTAATTGTACCCTTCTTTTTCCAAAATATCATTATCAGTATAATTAAATTATTATTCGCTTGACTTTTTTAAAAACAAGATAAGAATATTTTGTCGATCAATCAAGTTGATGTGTTTCTGTCACCATTAGTATCACGAGTACGATCAGCACACGCAAATACAAGCCTAATGAGACAGATGTCCATAAACCTATTAACGAGATTTGACTAAGATAATGGGACAATTGCTTTTGTATTTTATGAAAATGCAAACTATCAGATATTTTTGTGAACCATATGCCCATATTTGATGAATATTTCAGCATATCATGCATATTATCATCAAATCGTGATAAGTTGTACATGCTTGATAATATCACAAATAATCACCGTTTGCAAGTAAATTTGTTAGAAACAATAGCAGATTACCCGTTTTTCGCGGTCCAGGATCTGTGGTATAATGTATAGAGTTTGGATTTGATTGTTAAGAACTTTTACTGAAATCTTTGCACGCTGTGGCCAATAGATATACGTCCCCCGACAAATGCATGCACAGTAACTAAAAGGATTACATTGACCGTGGAAAAAGACCTCCCTTCCTCACTGTTAGATGTACACAGTAAAACAAATTTGCCATGTCGGACTACTTTGTACCTCTATTCTTGTAGGACTACACAGTAAAAAGAAACCCCCACCTCATATTAAATAACATCTCTCCATGTAGGACTACACATTAGAAAGAAGGAAGAAAAAAGAAACACCCCACATAGGGTCTATAAATCTTACTATAATCCACCGGAATCATGTGTTTGTCTGTTTGTCCATTTGTATGTTTGTCTGTCCGTCTCTTTTCTCGGTAACTAGGGGTCGCATGTTCCTCAAACTTGGTGGGTGGATGCATCTTGACCCCCAGACAGAACAAGTTTGTATTGGTTAGTTGGTCATCCAGGGGTCATCTGAGGTCAAATTAGCAAAAGCAAAAACTGTCGTATGGCCATGAAATTTGCTGGGCACAGTCACCGTTTAGAGCCAAATTTTTGAAAGGTCATTTTAGGGTCATCGATGGTCACCCAGAGGTCATCGAAGGTCAAGTTACTAAAAATTACTAAAAACTGTCGTATGGACTTGAAACTTGGTGGGCACTGTCAACATTTAGAGTCAACATTTTTGAAGGTCATTTCGTGGTCATCCGATGTTACGCAGGGATCATCTGAGGTCAAATGACATGAAACTTGGTGAGTACGGTCAACATTTAGAGCCAAATTTTTGGAAGTTCATTTCGGGGTCACCAGGGGTCATCTGAGGTCAACTTAGTAAAAACTGTCGGATGGGCATGAAGTTTGGTGGGTACAGTCACCATTTAGAGCCAAATTTTGGGAAATTTCATTTCGGTGTCACCAGGGGTCATCTGAGGTCAAATTAGTAAAAACTGTCTGATGGGCATAAAACTTGGTGGGCACAGTCACCATCAGCCAGGTAATCGTGCCCAGCCGAGAACCGCCAAATACTGGTAATTGCCTAATCTTAGTATAATTCACCAGAATCTGTTGCTTGTTCTCAAGAGGCTATGCTTGTGTGTCTTTTTCAGTACAAAAATGCTTATGTGTTGATTTTTTCCTGTGTGTCTAGGCACGCAAGAAAGATGTTGCTGGGGGGTATAGAGGGGGCATATATATCATTTTTAAAGGTATTGCAAAGGCACATAAGCAACAACCAGTGACAAAAAAAAAGATGGAAAAAAAAGACACAGAAGATGTCCGTCAGGCGTCCATCACGTGTCCGTCGGGTCAAAAAGACACACAAGAAAAGTCACACAAGACATATAATACAGACACACAAGTATACTTGCGTGAGTATGTCTGGGTGGGTGTCTGTCTGTCTATTTGTCCGCCGCTTTATTCGGAGACTAGGGGTCGCATGTACCTCAAACTTGGTGGGTGGGTGCATCTTGACCCCAGGCAGAACAAGTTTAAGGGTCAAGATCACCCGAGGTCATCCAGGGCTCATCTGAGGTCAAATTACCAAAAACTGCCGTATTGGCATGAAACTTGGTGTGTACAGTCAACATTTAGAGCCAAATTTTTTGGGAGGTCATTTTGGAGTCACCAGGGGTCATTTGAGGTCAAATTAATAAAACTTATGTATGGTCATGAAGCTTGGTGGGTACAGTCAACATTTAAAGACATGTTTTTGGAAGGTTATTTTGGGGGTCACCCAGAGTTAACAGGGGTCATATGAGGTCAAATTAGTAAAAACTGTCGTATGGGCATGAAACCTGGTTACAGTCAACATTTAGAGCCAAATTTTTGGAAGGTCATCTCGGGGTCATGAGGGGTCATTTGAGGTCAAATTAGTAAAAACTGTTGGATGGGCATGAAACTTGGATTCGTCTATAGCTAGTTTCAAAATAATATGATAAGGAGATTAACGCTGGGTCCCGACATAATCCATGTTGAGTGGTATCGCGAGTTCATTCGTGTTTACTCAAACGAAGCTCTTAAGGTAGCGTCTTTTGTCTTGAAGTGGGACTAATAACCACTTGACTATACAAAAGAGAGACATTTTGATGTAGTCGGTTGCAAGTTCTTACACATGCCCTTCTTTTGAACGCACATTGATACACGTGTCCCGAGTTGTTGCAGTAACCAACCATACGTTCGCGTTGGAGTAAATTTGAGCAAGAAATCCAATCGATATTTCTGAAGTTGCCGTTCCATTTAAAGTAAATTTTCAAACTTCATTTCGCAAAGTCTCTAATGTTTCTTTGTACGTTAGGGTAGGAATCACTTCTGAATCGCTCGATGCTTAAGATGACCTTGAGGCTACTAAATTAAGCCTAGCTCGCTCTCAAAGCCCGAGTCTTAACTCAAGCCTAACTTCTTGAAGCGGCATGCCGCACAAAACTGTTTGCAATGTTTTTGTGTCGTTCCTTAGCCAACGTGCAGCATTTGCTGAGGTTTGGTTTTGCCGCGTTGTTTCTGTCAATCAAATTAAGAGCCATCGTAGCCATACGCTTTGAGCCATTGTGACCAAAGTTGACCAAATGTCGTGAAGTAACGTCATCGTGTAGTCTCGGGCCAGACTGTATGTGGCTATCACGAAGGAGGATCGACGAGTGTCAGACCGACGCAAACTGGCTGTGTAGGAGACTAGTATTCCTGCTATGTATGTGGAAGGAGTAGCATTTAAAAAAAATAGAACATCGCGGTTTTTTCTTGGTCCCATACCGAAAATGACACCTAAATGACAATATAATAGATATTGGCTCTAGCCGATGCATATGTGCGAGTGGCTTATTTGTACTATATAATTTGTGGACGCAGTAGCATTTTAAAGGTATTTGGCTATGGCCCGGAAGTGGCCCTTTGATGACATTTGACCACAATTCTGTGTTTACCCTATAGGCACTGGGGTGTGTTGCTATTCATCGAGTTTCGAGTTTCGAGTTTCGAGTATCGAGTTTCGAGTTTCGAGTATCGAGTTTCGAGTTCGAGTTTCGAGTTACAATTTCGAGTTTCGAGTTACAAATTTCGAGTTTGGAGTTACAAATTTCGAGTTTCGAGTTACAAATTTCGAGTTTCGAGTTAAGAATTTCGAGTTTCGAGTTAAGAATTTCGAGTTTCGAGTTCGAATTTTCGAGTTTAATAAATAAAATTACAAACAATAGTTGAACGGAAAGTAGAACGGTAGTATTCAAAATAATACACGCTAGACTTGGCGAAATATCAAAAGTCTTATTCGGTTTTAACTTTTATGAGATAAAATTGACGGAATGTTAAAACACAAATTAGTGCAGAGCTACAAGAAACCAAGGAAGTGCCAATATTTAAGGGGAAAATGCATGGATCTTATAAATGAAATTTTGTGGTATATACGACGAGTATATTGTTTTAAAAATCATTTAAAGTTACATATTCTGATTTTTTGAATTTACCTAAATGCTTGTGGCTATATTTGGTGAAGTATGTCAAACATCGATCGGATGAATTGATAATTCGGTCAAAAATATACAAATATTCCTCGAATATCAATTAAGTGTTAGTGTTGAATTGTGCCTTCATCAAATGACATTATATTTTTACTTATAATAAGAGTTATATTCAAGCCCTATAGTCGTGAAGGGTAGTAAGGTGGAGCGAGTGTCTTCATATAAATATCTTGGCACTAGGATTGATAACAAACCTAACTCGATATTTTTGACAAGTCAAAATATCGAGTTCAAATCATAATGTAAATGAGAATTATTAAAGCCATAATGTACGATCTTATAATATGAAATTGGTTAATCGTACATTTTGGCTTTAAGAGTATTTTGCTTACCAACGACTATACGTGATCTGGGGCAAATGTAACTCCTCTTGCTATCCTTTGACTCTTATTAGGTAAATGAGGTTTCATTAAGAGTATTTTACTTCCCTACGTCTATACGTGATCTGGGGAAACAAGTACCTCTCTTCAGAGACATAATAACTTAACTCGATATTTTGACATTTTCGAGTTATAACTCGAAAATGTCAAAATATCGAGTTAAGTTATTATTTCCCAGAAGAGAGGTATTTATTTTCCCATATCACGTATAGACGTTGGGAAGTAAAATATTTTTCATAAAATCTCATTACATTCTGATTTAAGTCAACGGATTGCAAGAAGAGTCATATTTTGTTCATTTGAAATTGAAAATTATGGATGAAACATCATTACTACTAAATTCAACATTTAAACGTGAAATAACCGTACCAAACATCACAAAACCACAGTTCACAAAGCATAGGCACAGGCAGGTATCCCACGTGATGTGATTGTGTCATCATGCGAACAGTCATATGGTCACGGAAAGCTTGGTCGACAAAGCTACACCCCGTAGCAATGTCTGGCGCCCGAGGGGTCGGTGGTTCGAAACCGCACCCGAGAAAAAAGTTTTATCCTCTTCTTCTTTTTTTCTTCCTGCCTTCTTTCCTTCCCCCTCGCCAAAAACCAGCGAGGGCGTTTGGGTGAAGGCTCAATTCAACACTCACTTGACATTCGAGGAATTATATAATTTTCGACCGAAATATCAATTCATCCGATCGATGTTTGACATACTTCACTAAATATATATGAATATATATCACCAGTATTTGAGGTACGTCTTAATTTTGTGTTGAGATCATAAGTTTAAATTTACAATTATTAAGTATTTAGGTCAATTTAAAAAATTAAAATATGTAACTTTAAGGGGGTACTACACCCCTTGATAAATTTTGGACTATTTTTTGCATTTTTGTCAAAAAAATAATAATAACACACTGGTAACAAAATGTTATGTGTATTATAGGGGCAAGGAATCCAGTTTCTACACTGGAATTTCAGTGACTCAAGGGTACGTTATATATAAGAAGAAAAGAGGTACCACTATAAGATAAAGATGTACTACTAGAATGTACCTCATTTCTTCTAATGAACGACTTGTTTTAAATCACTGAAATTCCAGTGAAGTAGGGCCTAGTGGAATTTCTTGCCCCTATAATATACATAACTTTTGTTACCAATGTGTAGTTATTTTTTGAGAACACTGCAAAATTGGGAACCAGGGGAGAAAAGTGCCAGTGCATTGATTGGTTACCCCAGGTTAAATAAGAAATAAATAGATAAATAATTAGTCACAAAATTTGTCAGAGGTGTAGTACCACCTTAAATGATTATTTAATTAATATAGGGCCTACTCGTCGTACATCACAAAATTTATAAGATCCATGCATGTTTTCCCTTAAATATTGGCACTTCCTTGGTTTCTCGTAGCTCTGCGCTAAATTGTCTTTTAACATTCTGTCAAATTTATCTCATAAAAGTTACACCGAATAAGACTTTTATTATTTCGCCAAGTCTAGTGTGTATTATTTTGAATACTACCGTTCTACTTTCCGTGTTCGTTTAACATTGTTTATAATGTTCAACTAGTTTCTGATTTTATTACATTTTTACTAAAAACCTCTGAAAACCTAACTCGAAAATCCTAACTCGAAACTCGAAAATCTTAACTCGAAACTCGAAAATTCTAACTCGAAACTCGAAATTCTTAACTCGAAACTCGAAATTCTTAACTCGAAACTCGAAAAACCTAACTCGAAACTCGAAATTAGTAACTCGAAACTCGAAATTTGTAACTCGAAACTCGAAACTCGAACTCGAAACTCGATACTCGAACTCGAAACTCGAAACTCGAAATTTGTAACTCGAAACTCGAAACTCGAACTCGAAACTCAAACTCGAAACTCGAAACTCGATACTCGATGAATAGCAACACACGGCACTGGGTATCGGTTTATACTTCATAGCAATCCGTGACAACGAATTATATAGGCAGTGTAAACGCGATTTTATAGATTTGAGTTACAGGTAAAAACATATTGACAAAGAAATTGGAAATAAACCCATCTCGCTGAGTTCTAAATGAAATAACAACAACAAAACAATAACAACAACAGCAATAATAATAATAATAATAATAATAATAATAATAATAATAATAATAATAATAATAATAATAATAATAATAATAATAATGCAATAAAACAATCCTGCAGTAAAGAATAATAAAAGAACACTATTAAATCTATTTTCGTAGAATTGTCCATATGGATCCAGATGATCGAGATTTTTAAATGGCCTTGAATTTTACGTTCTCTCTACTTTCTGTTTATATTTTGTGCGTATACCAGTATTTCAAACAATATAACAATATTCACTTCAAATTACTGTGATAGATTGATTCAATTGAAATGAAATTATTCAAGATAATAACAATTAAATTAGTTTTAGACAAGATGGTAGCAAACGAAAGTACCTGTATTTTAAACAATTAATATTCACTTTATCAAATTACTATATTGATCAATTTCAAATTCTTTTGCAATCATATTTTCACTAAATACTCTTAGAAAGATGGTTTTAAAATATATAACAACAAGCTGAAAACGTCTTTTCAACTTTTGAGTGATTAACCTTTGAAATTGGGTAAAATTGTTATTGGACCACCCTGTACAATATTGACAAAATGATATCGCCGTTATTCCGCCTGTAATTTGTAAACGAGCTAAATTTCATGTCGACATATCGACACGTTGAATGACAGACAAATTTATGATCAATAATCTAAAAAAAATTGCAAATACAATTCAGATAATTGATTTAAAATTCAGCAACACATTTCCTAAACGCAATTTAAGTCTATTTTGACAGGAAAAATGAACATTCACACAAATTTCGCGTATGGTTAGCGGAATATTCGTAATCTATGCTAAAGACGCATCTGTTTAAGCGCTGACATGTACTGATGTAGTCCATATCAATATGTAAGCGCTCTTTTTATAGGCCAGTTTGTCACTTTTAAAACGGGACCTTCGTCTATTCTATTGCTTGTAACTTTATACTTCTTGAGTTCACATTGATTATATAGTGCATCTATTAAACAAATAAATTTACCCCAATAGGCCTATGGTTTGAAATTGAGATTATTTTTCCAAGTGTATAATTATACGGATATATTTTGCACCAACAGCGCTATTAGGCCCTATAACTGAATTTAACATATTAGGGCCTATAGGCCTATAAACAATACATTTTAATAAGCTTTAATATAGGGCCTACACCAGTAAACATTACACCAAGAATACCTATCTAATGCAAATTAGTTTGTATTATGTAGGGGCGGAGGCGAAGGAGATGAGAAGGAGACACTTGGGAGAGGAGGAGGGAATATGGGAAGAGGAGGTAAGGGCCCAGCAAACACAAAACGTTTTCGACATCATTCGCAAAAGGTTATAAAAGGTTGCCAGAAAACGTTTAAATGTCGGGTTGTATAAAGGGTATATTAAGTGTATAAAACGTTTTCATAACATTAAAAATCATTTTTTGATAATCTACTGCTCAGCAAACAAAAATGTTTTAGAGAAAACGTTTAAATGTCGGGTTATATAAAGGGTATAAAACGTTTTAATAACATTCCAAAAACAATTTTGAAAACTTGATACAAAACATTCTACACAGAATGTTATTTTGAGGTTGAAAAAATATTTTGCGAAAAATATTTGCCCAAAATATTTTGCAATAACGTTTTAAAACGTTTTCATGACCTTTATATAACCCGACATTTAAATGTTATTAAAACGTTTTGAAAAAACATTTTAAGAACATTTCTGTGTTTGCTGAGTTCAAATATTTTAACATAATGTTATTTAAGTATTGACACAATATTTGGCAAAAATGTTTGCAAAAATAGTTTATAATAACATTTTTGGAAACATTTTAAAAACATTGTTGTAGTGTGTTTTCATACAAAACGTTTTAAAACGTTTTCATGACCTTTATATAACCCGACATTTTAATGTTATTAAAACGTTTTATGTAAACCAAAAGCCAAAATATAACTTATTAAAAACGTTTTTAAAACGTTTTTGTGTTTGCTGGGGGAGTGTTCAGAAATACTTTGGGTGGGGGGGGGGGGGGGGGCCGGAAAATATTTTTTTTCATGTCGAAATTTTTTTAACCCCCCCCTCTTCGCGAACCCAAAACTTTTTGACCCCCCTCTTAATGGACCTAAAACTTTTTTGCCCCCCCTCATATAGGTTCAAAACTATTTTGACCCCCCCCCCCCATCATAATGTACCATTCTACATCAAATGGCAGAGGAAACATATTTTAAAATGATACTAAAATTTGTATTCATGTACAATGAGATTGTACCCATGTCATTGATATAAAATTATAATATGTGGAATTGAGGAAATGTTTTAAAGTAGCATAAGTATGTTTAGGCCTATGCAACCCAGTATTAATAAACCATACATTTATGATTGGAATCAGTGGCGACGGAAGCATTACAATTTAGGTGGGGGTTGGGGGACGAGTATAATTTTGTTCTGGTTTTACTGGGACATTTTGTTGCGGCGAAGCGCGCACAAATCTTAGACTATTTTAGCCCAATGGGCGTAGCCAGTTTTCTTGGTCGGGGGGGTAAAATTTCGGGGCACAGACGAAAAAAGAAATTGCCGTTGCAAATAGGCCTACATATACCGGTTTTGATTTTAGAGAGACTGTACATGTATTTGAGCTTTCAAAAAAGGCTTTATTGGGACAAAAAGCGTGCAAAAATTGTGTATTTCGCCCATGATGGGATGAAAATGCCTTTATTGTGACAATGTGCGCACACAGCGTGCAAACTTAAGTTTTACACTATTTTGGCCCATGATCGGGGTGAATTTGGATGGAAAAGGGGATCCTTGCTCCTTTTCTATGCCCTCCAGATTTTCTCTTTCATTTTTTGTCAGAGGGGCACTTTTTTTTTCATTTTTTGTCAGGGGGCCCTTCCGCCCCCTGTCTATACGCTACTGCCAAAATGGTGTGTTTTGCTAATTGGTGGGCCAGTTCGCGTGATCGCGAAGCGCAAAATTGTGCAATTTTACCCTATTTGGGCCCAAAACATGGTGCTTTTGGATGTGCTATAAAGTTGCACATGGCAATTATTGCTTTATTTTTTCTTCTATTAGGATTTTTATGTCCCCCATGGAATAAATTAGTGGGGCATGTGTCTACACCGGTTCTCCAAGCTTCCTCCGCCTATAATTGTAATGCAACATGATTAAGTTGTATAGGCCTATCAGTGATAATAAATTACTACATGAAACATTGTAAAAATTGTCAACACTAAAGAAGAGCAAAGATATTGCAGTTTTAAAGAGCTGACTAGAAAGAACTGACACAAACCTCAAAATTAAGTTAGAAACAAGACAATTTTTAACACTGGATCAAATGTAGGCTACTTTTGTTCTGGTCTAATAATTGAACATTTGCGCGCGCAGCTGCGAAATATTTTTACACCCCCCTACGTGCCGTAAAACTTTTTAACCCCCCCGTGTTCTTTTTTAACCCCCCTATTCAGAGCTCCTAAAATTTTATGACCCCCCCTACATATTTTCCAGCCCCCCCACCAGAGTATTTCTGAACACTCCCTAAATATAGGCCTATGGAGTGGGGAGCGATGTAGGCCTATGAGTGGGTTGTGCTTTTCCTGAGACACAAAGTGCTTTCTGGATCCGGGACGGGATAACACACATTTTGCGCTAAATTGGTGAAAAAGTGAAACTTTTTGTAATTTTGTGTTTTTACTGGGGGGGCTGGAGGTATCCTCACCCCCCCGTGGCGCCGCAACTAGCTGGTTATTTTTAGCTCATGACGTCATACTTTATTGCAGGGAAAATCCCCAGGTCAGCTGCTCAGGTCATGTTTTGAAGTACATTCAGCTTGTACGTGTTCATGTTTGTACGTAAAAAAGTCGATTTCAAGGACACAGAGAGAGAAAAGGAAGTTATTTTGGGTTCACTGTGACAGGATTCGTGTTGGACATCAAATGCCAATACAAATCAGCAAGGTCAGAGACACGTGTCACACGTACGTTGGAAGATCATGAACAAGGTAAGCTTAAAAATAAGTAAGCTTAAAAGTTAAAGCCATGTCATGTTGTAACATGGGTGTTTGATTTCCATAACATCATAAGATGACACACATCTTTCTAACATACTTTTTCCTGTCTCTGTCAACTCTCATGCATATTGGGCGTGATTCTCACGCATTGGGCCACTTTCTCACGCCAGGGGAGGGGAGCGTTAGTACAAGGAACTTATACGATGTCCTCATTCACAAACTGATACTATCTGTCCATCGTATAAGACTGTTACCGCACGGCAACTGGTTGAAGGAATATTACACAGTCAAGAATAGCCTCCATCATTTTTTTGTTCTGAACCCTCCCAGTCTCCCAAAACATCAAAACATCAAAAGCGTTGCACTTAGTTATACTTACTGAAGACTGTCCTTTTTCATATAACGCAGACAAAGTAGGGCCAACTTGCCTAGAAATGGTCAAATTTTGGCAAGAAATATCTCTGTGGAATCCTATGTAAGTCCCATATCACATCGTTATCGGCGATCGAGGTTTTTTTTCTTCTGAAGTTTGGTTGGTACCCTTGGTACCCACCAGCGTCATGCATGTGACGTGACACGGCTAAAATAAGCGACCGTGAATCGGGGATCGTTAAAACGTCAACAAATTTCAAAACATAGAAAGCAGTAAACTTATTGGCGAGCGGTCCGAATTTTGAGCCATAAGTTTACGTGGTGAACTAGGGGAGCGTGGCCTAGCGGTTTTCTCACATTAATGTAGTGTGCATGTTAAAGAACGTCACTGGCTATTCGAAAAGAGCAGGGGATCATATCCCGGTACTGTTGACTGTACTTCAAAAATACACTCATCTACTCTAGGTTCCAGAGTAAAAAATAAGTACAGCTTGTCTGTACGCAGTACGATAATACTCATACATGAGGGAGGCACTTACATGTATATTATACATTGTATAAGGAAGAAGAAGAAGAAGAAGGTATAGTATAATCATATTTCTAACGCCAAGTTAGTAAATATCAGCTCGTTGATCGTATTATTGTCATGAATATTGGCATAGTTTTACACAGCTAGGATGAACAAACGAGACGTAAGACGAATATGCACACAGATTATACTTCAAGACAGAGAGTGCTTACAATGCGTGTATAATCTCGCCCATGTATATGATTACTGTAGAGCTACACACAGCTGATGTGATGTACCAGACGTAAGACGAAAAGTGATACGCGTATACAGTTTATACGGTACATCACTGATTCAATGATTCAATGTACACATACACGGCCACGGGGTGTGTTTATTAGCACTCGATCAGTGAGCTCAGAATAAAACCAGCGATCTCCGGTTTTGTTATAAATGTTAAATTTTACTGTAATTAAAGCGCTTCAGGCTTAGTCTTTCACATGGCATTTATGTACACCAATAGCCATTACAATGTCAGTGCAAAAAGTAGAAATTAAAAAAAAAATTGAGGCGTTGCTGTGGAGCAAATCACGCATTATGGCTTTAATAGGCCTACCATAGAATACAACATTTTTGAATTTTTTAACGCTTAAAAGTTAAAGTGAAATCATGTGAAAACCTATGGGAACTTTTCGAAAATCAAAATTTGCATAAATCTTTACCAGTCCCCTGCATTCTAACACTATCGCCTATGATCATTCATTTTGAGTATCTTCAACTTCAAGTGCTGCATGCATGATTTATTTAAAAGCAGTTCTCAACTTTGAACCAAATTTTCAGTAAATTTGTATAAACCCGCTTTAAAATTTGTAACCCAGTCTAAATAAAAACTATGTGACCCGCCCCAGCCTTTTCACAACCCTCCCCCCACACACCCCACACACACCTTCGGAATAAAATGATACCCCCTCTCACCCACTCGTGCACGTAATGTACGGGCAAACTATCGAACATAATGAGCCCACCACAGCGATAACTAAACGACTGAACTTAATGCAAGAATATAGTCACGCTGTTGTACATTGCCCATCCCTAGTTTAGTCGAATGCTTTTCACAAGGCTCGCTACATAACTATTTGCACTGTAATATTTCGCTGACACAGATTTCGTAGTAAGTGATTGAGTCTGAACATCTTTTCATCGTCAATTTCATCGTACTTGCGGTATTAAGGGGGTACTGCACCCGTGGCCAATTTTGTGCCCATTTTTGCATTTTTCTCAAAAATTATGAGCACATTGGTGACAAGTAAGATATGTACATATTATAGAGGCAAGGACTCAAAGCAAGTAGTTATTGATTTATTGATCAAATATTTACCCGCATTTTACAAGAATTCTTTTCCGAGTTACCTGATTTTAAAGTTCCGGATAAGAAACAATTTATTAAACGAACTGCTAAAACACTTGATGAAGTTAGACGGTCAAAAAAAAACAAATTAGCAAAAAGGCTTTCAGAAAAAATGCCACTGCTGATGATAAAAACTATTTTATGACGCCCTTCACACATATGATACTCTTCGTAAACAAGAAAAAGCTAAGGATTCTGAAAGAACTTGTGCCCGGGAGGAGAGACATTTTAAATCAAACTTCTGGGACTTTGCTAAAAGACTAGTCAACGGGTCACTCTATGGTGATAGTAACTGGCCATCATTTTCTAAAGAATCAGCTGACCAGTTCTATACAGATCGCTATGAATTGTCTAACGCCACTCAACTATGACGAAATGAATTGGTTTCCACCTGTTACCGAGCCAGAGACTTTATTCAATTTCAATTTAGACCCAGTCAGACCATCCGACATAAGAAAAATTGTTATGAAAAAAGTTCTAAATCTGCCCGGTCCGGACGGCCTAATGTATGGGATGATTAAGAAACTTCCCTGTACGCATCATTTTATGGCAACTCTTTTTAGCAAACTGTTACATTTTCCATCTCCACCATCATCATGGACATCAAGTAAAATTGTGCTGATCCACAAAAAAGGTGATACTGACAATCCATCTAATTTCCGCATGATTGCTCTTGTCAGCGTTATTGGAAAACTCTATCACCAAGTGCTTGCCGAAAGATTTGAGAAATTTGTTATTTCTAACAATCTTATTGACATTATACTTGTTTCAAAAAGCTTTCTTGAAAGGCATTAGTGGTTGTACTGATCATAATACAATTGTCCATGAAATTTTAAGTCATGCTAAAGCTAACTCTAAGACTGTTCATGCTACCTGGTTTGACTTAGAAGACGCCTTCGGTAGTGTTCAACATGAGCTTATCTATCACACTCTGAAGAGATTAAATTTCCCTCCCTGTATTCAACTGTACATTAACAATCTTTATTCATCTCTCACTGGTAGAGTTTCCTCAAAGGACTGGACTTGAATCAATTTCAGTTTAAGAAAGGTATTTTCTAGGGAGACACTCTTTCACGGTTAATTTTTATCTTCTGCTTTGATCCTATTGTTCAAGACCTCATCGCCAATTCCAATTTTGGTTACGATCTCAGTGGTACCAAATTCATCACCACCCCATTTGCTGATGATTTTTGCCTGATCACAAGACATAAGAAAACCCATCAACGTTTCATTAACCGCATCACCGACCATTGTTCTTCAATGGGTCTCAAATTAAAGCCTTCCAAATGCAGATCGTTATCCCTTTCTGCAGGCTCCCCACTTCCATTCTTTTCGACATTGCAGGCGTTGAGGTCCCAACCGTTGAAAATGATTCTCACAAATTTCTTGGTTCCCTCATTACTTTTCGCAACAATTCCTCGGATATTTTGAATACCTCAAGGACAAAATTTCTTCCGCCCTGGAAAATATCGAAACTTCTGTTATTCAAATGAATATAAGATTCAAGTTTACACAAGATACTTTCTTCCCTCTTTACGCTACCATTTGACAGTCAATGATCTCTGCTTTTCTCATCTCCAAGCGCTGGGCGCTATGTGCAATCGTCATTTGAAAAAATGGTTTGGTATTCCAAAACCCGGCACCCTTGCCTTTATTTTCATGCCTAATGGGCTCAATATTCGATCCATTTCTGATCTCTATCTTGAGAGTCATGTGATGACACATATTTCAATTAGAAATAAAAGTGATGAGCTTGTTAGCCACTGCATTGATTCCAAATTGGATAGAGAGCGAAAATGGACTCGGAAGAAATCAGTGACTGTCAGGAGTGAAGAAATATTTTAAGCAGTTGGGGAAAAGTCAAACAAGGTTACCATTCAGAAGAATTCCGCCAAGAAAACGTTGACCCATTCAATTTCTGAATTTTGGCATAATCATGTTCGTTCTCTTGCAGTGCAAGGACGTTTTTATGATCTCCTTTCCAAAGAATCTTCCTGCACTCTCTGGCGTAGCATCATTTTCAATCTTCCTTCGAGAGTCAGCAAATTTTTGGTTAACGCCCTTGGCGACTCTCTGAACACAAGGGTCAACCTTGCTAGGTGGGGTAAATCTGTTTCCAACAAATGTTTACATTGCTGCAACAAAGAGACTCTCAATCATGTTCTAAATAACTGTAAAGTCTTTCTGGACCAAGGTCGTTATACTTACCGTCATAATAGTGTTCTGAAATATTTTATATCTGTCGCATACGAGCTGGCCTCAAAGATTCGGATGCAACCATTTTCATGACATTCCAGGTGAAGCTGGTTTTGCCGGTGTCACTACCATTCCTACTGAATGTTCTCCAACCAACCTCAAACCTGATCTGGTAATTCTTTGGAAGAATCGAAGGAAACTATTGATTGTGGAACTGACCGTTCCTTTGAGCATGGTATTGACAGGGCCCATCAGTTGAAGCTCAATAAGTATCGCCTCTTATTTCTGATATTCAGGAAAATGATTTCGAGGTTACTTACATTAGGTGTTGAAGTTGGCTCGAGAGGTTTCATTTCGCAAGATAATGCTGACAGGCTCAAATCATTCACTTCTTTAGTTCACTCCCGATTTGTTTCAAGGAATTCGCGACAAGGTTTCCAAATTGTCCATCATTGCCTCTTTTGTCATTTACTATGCTCAGTGCATAATGTGATAAATAATGAAATCTTATATCTTTTTATGTCTTTCAATATTGCTATTTCTTGTGCTTACATGCTTTTATACTGTATTTGTCCGCCCTGCATGATCTTTTATACGATCTGTCCTGGGCTTATTGTTTTCCTTTATTGTTCAATGGTTTTATATGTATTTTGATAATAAAGTGATTTGATCTCCCTTCCCTCATTTTTGTCTGTAACTCCACAACTGTTGTCTGTGCTGAAATAAAATTTCCAGTGCAGTGGTTGTAGTCCTTGCCTACTACATATCTTACTTGTCCCCAATGCGCTATAATTTTTTGAGCAAAATGCAAAAATAGGCACAAAATTGGGCAGGGGTGTAGTACCCCTTATAGTTCCTCTGCAAAAAATGCTTTCCCCCCCCTGGCTTGCCAAAAAAACTTTGCCCTCCCCTATACATTAATTCACGACCCTGGGGTACACATAATTATTGCACCACCCCTTAGGGGCTGTGCAATAATTATGAGCCCTGGGGAGGGTAAAATTGGGGGAGAAGAAATTTTGGCGAGCCAAAAGGGGGGGGCAAGCAATTTTTGGCAAGCCGAGAGGGGGGGGGGGCAAGCGATTTTTGGCACACATTCATGGGGCGCCTTTTTAATAAAATGCTCTAAAAAGGCGTAGGAAAACAGTACGGAAACGCGTAAATATGCAAATTTTCCTGCTCGCTGCGCTCGCAACAGGTATATAGATCATTTAAGGTTTGTAACTTGGGATCCCAAAAATTGGGCATGCGCAAGGAGGGTAAAGAATTTTTGGCGGGCAGAGAGGGGTGGGGGCAAGCGATTTTTGGCAGACCGAGAGGGGGGGGAAACGATTTTTGGGGAGCCGTTTGGAAATTTTATCCCCGAGGGGGGGGGGGGCTCATAATTATTGCACAGCCCCTTACATGACCTGTTGCTGTTTTTACCCTGTTTTATTCACAGAAAGCAGAGACAGGGGCTGGGATTTTCCATGGATGTCAGATTGTCTTAGATTTGGATGCAGCTCAAGTGAGATTTAAGCAGAAGCAAGAATTGAGGAAGAAAATCACAGATAATGGAGGAATTGTGTCATACATTATTACAAAAAAGGTAATTTATTAAAATAAATGGAAGCATGAAAGTTCATCTTTGTTATTAGGCTAATGAAATGAAATGATTAGTTTCCGTCACATTTTTTCAGTGAATTATGAGGTCATGATTTCATTATTCATTATTTTAGACAATTTCATTATTGCCAAAACTTTCATTTACATGGCTGTATTAATGCTTAGATCATCATTACAAACATTTTGCAACAGTTTTTGTAATCACTAGAAACATGATGAGGTATTCAGGTAATCCTTAAATTTTCATTATTTACCCCATCCTGTACCCCTACAACTAAGAAAAACTGCTGATTATGATCAGCAGGGGATGTCAGACATTTTGAGAGTTTCAATTTTGATTATTTCCATCTCAATTTTCAGATAATTGACTTTTTTATGAAAATAATGACAGTTTTGGTCAAATGAAACTAATAATTTCATTACATAGGCCTCATAGATTTCATAATAAATCATTTTAAACTATATCATCTTAATACAAAATTAAGACTTGCCTCAAATTTTCGGTCACAACTTTGACCTTCATCAGGAGACTGGCAACCCAAGTTTGGGATCAGTGACCTTTTGGACTATTGATCACAAAACTTGATCATACACTCTTGGTAACTTGTATCAGGCCCCGTCACTGTTGAGTGATGGTTGGTTGACTCTAATGTAAATTGACTCCATCATACCAGTATCTTGTTTCCTGCTCAAGGATTTTGACTGTGTCCAAATGGCAAATGAACTTGGTGTTCGCGTCGGGGATTAAATGTGGATGTGTTGTTTTAGCACATCATCATTACTACATATCCTAGACCTCCAACTTTCATAGCACAAAATGACCCGCATATAGGCAACAGAATGCAATTTTGAAATTTCGGGGCAAAATTAAAGTATGGCTACTGTTCCTGACGACTCAGTGATGGCTGGATCTAAGCCAAAATTAGGATGCTGTACATTCTCACATACAGGCTTCAGTGTGGGATATTCCCGTAGAATTCCATACACCCCTATGGAATATATGACCTTAATCTTCCACACAGAGAGTGTGAATTTCAAATGGAGTCACCCATTCAGGTAACCCCATTTGAAATTCACACTCCCCCCCTATGGAAGACATGACCATAATCTTCCACACAGGGATTGTGATCTTTAAATGGGATTACCTGAATGAGTGACTCCATTTGAAATGGAGATTACGTGTCTTCCATAGGGGGTGTATGGATTTCAACTGGAATAGCCATTTTGCGAATCCAATAGATAGAAGTAACAAAATTTGTAATCAAATTTATAATGAGTCATGACTTGTGACTCAAGGTAGAACAAGGCCCCTGACTCAAGTGATATTAGGTGACTCAACTCCATTGAATTTGTACAGTGACTCAAGTGACTTGAACAAACTTTAACAGCTCCCCATTGTGCACCTGGGTGGAGTGAGACAAGTGAGATAAATGACTCAAGCTGAAAATTAGTTAACAACTTGACCCAACCTGATTTTTTTGTAATTCTTGAATGTTTATTGTAATAATGATCTCATGTTAATATTTGTTATAATCACAGAGCTCCCATCTTATAGTCAGTAATGCAGAGAAGGTGAAGGATTCTTACAAAGGTCGTATGGCCCAGAAATATGGTGTCCCTATCCTGGGTATGGACTTCATTGATGTTTGTCTCAGTGAAGATAAGCTGGTAGATACAGAGCCACACATTGTCTGTGGGACGTCTATGACACAGGAGTTTAGCTCAGGGAAGATTGTCACAGGTGAGTTTGGTTTCATTGATGTGTGTCGATGAAGATAAGCTGGTAGATACAGAGGCACACATTGTCTGTGGGACATCTATGACACAGGAGTTTAGCTCAGGGAAGATTGTCACAGGTGAGTTTGGTTTCATTAATGTGTGTCTCAGTGAAGAAAAGCTAGTAGATACAGAGCCACACATTGTCTGTGGGATGTCTATGACACAGGAGTTTAGCTCAGGGAAGATTGTCACAGGTGAGTTTGGTTTCATTGATTTGTGTCTCAGTGAAGATAAGCTGTATTTGGTCGGTCAGCCGGTAATGACGTCACTCGAAATAGATCGCTTCATTGCAATGGTTGTTTTTTCCAGGATTTGGCTGCTGCATCTCGTGCCTTCTGACGTGAAAGGCCCTGAACAAACCAATAGGGATTTTGCAAGGGTGTCCCCTTTGACAGATGTGAGAAATGGGTAAGTACAATAGATTTAACAACCCAGACCAAGAGAATACTGAGCTATACATTATCTGTGGGACAAAGTTTAGCTTAGGGAAGATTGTCACAGGTGAGTTTTGTATTACTTTTTATGTGTGTCTCAACAGTGAAGTTAAGTAGATGTTTATAAGCTGAACAATCTTTAACAGCTCCCCATTTTACAACTGGATGGAGTGGGACAAGTGAGAAGTGTTTTGCCCAAGGACATTGGGCTCGAACCCACAACCTTTTAATCATAAGTCAAATGCTCTAACCATCAGACCAGCATGCTCTCACTTATGATTCCAGTTGAAATCCATGTACCCCCTATGGAAGACATGATCTTAATATCCCACACAGGGGGTGTAGATATCAAATGGAATCACCCATACAGGTAAACCCCATTTAAAATTCACACCCCCTGTGTACATCAAGAGTTTTGCTCAGGCAAGATAGTCACAACTGAGTTTTGAAGATTTTCATTAATATGTCAACCTGCAATTACTTATAACATTTTGTTGTTGTATTTTTATTCTTTTAAAACTCAGGACCAAGTCATCCCCAAGAAAAACCAAAGACAAGTAAAGTGAGCTCCTTTAATATCAACAAGATAAGGTTAGCCTTCCAAATTGTTTGGAAATTTTATATTACCGTACTGACGCGAGTATATAGTCCCACCTTCGAGTATAGTCCCACCCCAAACTTTCGAAAAATTTCAGAAATTAAAAAAAAAAAAAAAATTTTTTAAGTTATTTATTTTTTTCGGTTTTGTAGTGTCCCAGAACATAGAACATAAATGCTAGGATCATTCAAGGTAAAAAAAAAAAAAAAAAATTGAATTTTGCACAAAGTTTTGTGTTTTAATATGAAAATTGATAGTTTGTTTACATGTCATATTCTATTAATGATATCAAAATGCATTGGGACTATACTCAAGTTAGTACGGTAATTATCATTATTTTTATATAACAGTTCATTGAATGGGCTAAGGGCTCATATTGAAATACCCTACCACGCTTTCACACTGAAAGAAGGCAGGATTCCCCTCGCTAAGCGCGCGCCTCAGGAAAGCTCGGTCATAAAACGGATGGATTATATATGCATCAGTGATACACCCAAGGATTATAATAAAAGTTTATCAAAGACTAGCAATTTTATTGATTGTTGAGCTAATTGAACTAATCGGCTCATCGCACAACCCAGGAAAGCGCGCTCCTAATTTAAGTGGCTAATTGCAGTGTTATAATCACACAGGATTTTAACAAAAGAAGGCTAGCACAGGAAAGCTGCAGGATGGCGCACACCTTCCTGTGTAAGGGAATTTCAATATGAGCCCTAAAGAGAGATGACTAATGCGAAGATATTTCCCTTCCCAGAATCCTTTGCCATGATGCATCACCTCATTACACCAAATTGAGGTACAGCAGCGCTTATTTAGGAAGAAGAAGCAGAAACACTGTATGAGGTATGATCTTTTTTGCCCACCTGGATGTTTACCCACAATGCACTATTACACTCTGTTCTGAATGATCAATATCACTTGTTGGGCTATTCCAGTTGAAATCCATACACCCCCTATGGAAGACATGATCTTAATCTCACACATAGGGAGTTTAAATTTCAAATGGAGTTTCCTGAAGGAGTGACTCCATTTGATATCTACACTCCCTGTGTGGGAGATTAAGGTCATGTCTTCCATAGCGGGTGTATGGATTTCAACTAGAATAGCCCAGTAAGTGATATTGATCATTCAGAACAGAGTGTAATAGTGCATTGTGGGTAAATATCCAGGTGGGCGAAAACGATCATACCTCATACAGTGTTTCCAGGACCCTGACAGCAAGTTCAGAAGTATGTTACTGTGTGGAAGCGGCCATTGACCCTGTCATCGTGTATCAGGAACTACCGGTCGCCCATTTGCATATTGCGTGAATGGTGCATGCTTTTGTAATTTTACGCGGGTGTAAGTTGAGACCTTAATGACTTGTGCAGTGATAAGACCAAATAATTCTTGCAGTATGAAAACAAGTTATTCTTGCCTGTTACGAGCTTATCATAGTATAGTTTTGCATTTTGTTAGTTGTTTTTTCAATAAAAATAGCGACTGATTGTTTTTAGGGTGTATCCTTTGGGATCAGACCAGGCACCAGCATACCCAGATGAATGCTATGAATTAGACTGGGTGCCTTAGGAAGGTGACAGTTTGGCATATGTTTTTTCTGATTTTTACTATTTTATTTTGACTGATTGTTTTCAGAGTGTATCCTTTGGGATCAGACCAGGCACCAGCATACCCAGATGAATGCTATGAATTAGACTGGGTGCCTTAGGAAGGTGACAGTTTGGCATATGTTTTTTCTGATTTTTACTATTTTATTTTGACTGATTGTTTTCAGAGTGTATCCTTTGGGATCAGACCAGGCACCAGCATACCCAGATGAATGCTATGAATTAGACTGGGTGCCTTAGGAAGGTGACAGTTTGGCATATGTTTTTTCTGATTTTTACTATTTTATTTTGACTGATTGTTTTCAGAGTGTATCCTTTGGGGTCAGACCAGGCACCAGCATACCCAGATGAATGCTATGAATTTGCCTGGGTGCCTTAGGAAGGTGACAGTTTGGCATATGTTTTTTCTGATTTTTACTATTTTATTTTGACTGATTGTTTTCAGAGTGTATCCTTTGGGATCAGACCAGGCACCAGCATACCCAGATGAATGCTATGAATTGGCCAAATGTAGTCTTCTACAGGTATTTATGCACTTGTTTAAAATGTCAATTTTTGATGTGATTTTAATGTTCTGCATGCTAGCCATAGGCTTCAACATAAAAAAAGTTTAAGATATGTTCTCAAAATATCAAGAGCTATGAACCAATACTAGGCTTGTTTATACTCTTTTCATGCTGGTTCTAAATATGGTCATGAGAATATACAATTCTGAAATTTTTGAAATTAAAAAAAATATTGGAATCTTGTCGTCTGCAGTGGCATTGAGAGAGTTATACCTATGGGCATCTCTAGATAACTTATGATGTGCATTGGTGTATTGCTGTTGAAATCCATACACCCCTATGGAAGACATGACCTTAAGGCCAAAAAAAAAAAAAAAAAGTTGTTTGTTTGTCCTCCACTGCCCGCTCCTCAGATGAAGGCCTGACCAATATTTTTTTTTTCTATTTTTTTTTAAAAATAAAAATAAGTAAAATTCAATTTTTTTCCAGATTTGGAGTATCTCTGGACCTCTTTCATGGTTGAAAATTAAAAAAAGTCCACCAAATCATTAAAAGACTATGACATGAACACAAATTATAACTTTAACTGCATATTAAAGAAACAAAATGTTGTTTTTTTTAAGTCACCATGAATGATTGTAGCATTTAGCTCTAGCAAGGTCCAGAAATACGCCAAATCCGAAAAAAAAAATCAAAAAATCAAAAAAAATCCGCCTGCCCGCACGTCCTCTTTCAAAGCTGTGGAGGACAAACAAACAATTGTTTTTTTTTTTTTTAAGCTCCCACACAGGGAGTATGAAATTCACACTCCCTGTGCGGGAGATTAGCTCATGTCTTCCATATGGGGTGTATAGATTTCAACTGTAATAGCACATTGTTAAATTATTGAAATTGACTTAAATGTGATGCACAGTGGTAGTGCTCTTGTCTAGAGAATCAGAGGTCCTGGGTTCAAAAATGAATTTGTTCTTTCCTGGCCATCTCAAATGAAAAGTAATTTGAATTACCGTATTTCTTAGAATAGTCGCTCCCCTTCAAATAAACACCCCCAGCAGTTTTTGTGATGAAAATAACCCTCAAACTATAAGACCCCCTGAACAAATGGCCCAATTTCACATGTTTATGAATGCAATACTACGAAATTCACCTGAAAAGTTCATGAAATCAGTGCGTAAAATCTCATAACACTTACATTTTTCAATGGCCACGACTGAGTAGCCTTTAGAATCTGATTGTAAACCAGGAAGTGAATCGGAAGTCATTGTTCCTTAGTGCATAGTTCATCATTTCAGTGTGAGTTGTAAGCTTCCCTAATTATTTTAACAGGAATTATCATTATAAAAATGACCTCTAATAAACGCCCCCTATCGGAAAATGCAACGCTCCCAGGGGTGACTATTCGAGGATATATGGTATAAAGATTGCATGGGCATTGTTTAATCAACAATTGTCATTTTGAACATTTTCTTGATTCTATCTATATTCATACAGAAAACTGACCCCAAAACCAAGGAGTGTATCTTTTATCTTCTGGAGTTGCATGTTATTCCACAGCTGTCACCAGGAGGCGCTAACATCAGGGATGTTGTCACGCATCCATTCAGAGTGATGGTGCATCATGGGAAATTATCGGATATGAAGGTGAGAATAGATTAGAATGGACTATTCCAGTTGAAATCCATACACCCCCTATTAAAATATGACCTTAATCTTCCACACAGGAGGGGTTACCTGAATGAGTGACTCCATTTAAAATCTACACCCCTGTGTAAGAGATTAAGGTCATGTCTTCCATACGGGGGTGTATGGATTTCAACTAAAATAGCCCTAAGCAAAGAGATTAGACCCAAAGAAAACCAACTGCCATGTTTGCATGTCACTCATGAAGGGCCCCTCTGGATTTTTTTTCCATTTGCCCAGTAACTTCAGTTTGAAGTATGTGCTTGTTTAGTGTTAGTAGCATGCCTCGTGCTGATACTGTATGCTAAGTGCTACATGCGCAAACCTTTGTAATGCTAGTAACAATATATATGTGGTTAATCACTCGCAAGCCTGATGCTAGGTAAAAAAATGTCAAGGTAAAGAAGACGATTCTGTATAAACAGTGATCAGAGTGCCCATCTCTCTTTCATTGACGATTGGGCCAGACTCCTCCATGTAATGTTGCTAGGGGGATTCGCTACACCTCCTCCACAGTGAGTCTGTTACCTTCCAAGCATTTAAGAATGTTGGTACCCATTTATACACCTGGGTGGAGAGGAGTAATCGAGATAAAGTGCCTTACTCAAGGGCACAACATGATGGCATCGCTGGGGCTCGAAGCTGCAACCTTCCGATTATGAGTCGGAACCCGTTCCACTCGGCCACCGTGCTCCCTAAGTCCTTAGCTAGTGATGCTAGGTGAATGGTCAAATCACTCTATAGTCAATGCTCAATATTGTATGCAGTCCAGGTTTCTATGGCTCTACATTTTAACATTTGAATGTTGAGCTGCGCACTGTGCCTGCTACTCGCCATATATGATCAAAATATGGCAAAAATTGTGAAAACTAATGTTCCCCAAAATTTCCACGTTTATAATACTACAATTTCTGATGTCTTCTAATTTACAGAGTGACACAGGTGGTGTCCGTGATTGTCGGTACAGTGAGACCAGCGAAGAAGCTCTGCAAGTCTACAGCTTTCTATACAACCAGAGAACTTCCTCACCTTGGAACATGACCAAGACAAAGAAGATGTTGTCCAGATGGATAGGAACACCAAGATACAGAAAGGTAAGACAAAGTTTGCAAGGAAAATAACCAAGGTGAAGAGCAGTTATCCAGATGTTTTGGACCACCCAAAATGCAGAAGGGTAAGACAAACTCACCATGGAACATGACCAAGATAAAGAAGGTGTTCTGACCCAGATGGATTGGATCACCAAGATACAGAAAGGTAAGATAAAGTTGGCATGGAAAATAACCAAGGTGAAGAGCAGTATACCAAGATGCAGAAAGGTAAGACCAAGTCACCATGACACATGACCAAGACAAAGAAGCTGTTATAATTCAGATGGACTGGATCACCAATATACTGCAGGGTAATCCATATATCTTCAGTCCTTTCACAAGATGCATTTCAACAAATCACAACTTCATATAACTTCATGTAAAGATGGTAATAATCAAGAGGAAGGATGTAAACATGATTGAGAAAGTACATCGCTGGGCAACAAAGCTGATTCCAAGTCTAAGATCAAAAGAGTACTCTCAAAAGCTGAAAAAGCTGAAGTTATACAGTCTAGAGTGGACACGAATGAGAGGTGACCTGATTGAGACCTTCAAAATCCTAAACGGTCTGAAAGGCATTCAAGAGCAGACTATGTTCAGAAGAGACAAGAACCAACTGAGAGGGCACAGTGACAAGCTGTTTACCCCAGCACTGAAGAAAGGGCTGAACTGTAGGACCAAGTTTTTCTCCATAACAGTTATTAACCACTGGAACAGTCTCCCAGGAAATGTTGTGATGGCAAAGTCAGTGAATGAATTCAAGAGTAAGATAGACTCCAATTGGCAGCATGAATTTGGATATGGGATCATAAAGGCTAAATAACATATCTATTGCCCATCAACCTAAGTATAAGTGTAAGTGGTACATCTCTCTCTCATACCTCAAACTTTCTGCTCTTTCATGTTACAGGTGATGCTAGAGAGAGGCATGTCTCAGGAGCCATTAACAGAAGAAGTAGCAAGTCTGGTAGACCATGTATGGCAGGAAGCATTGGGACAGTTATCTGATATTTTGATGGTTCCTGTAGAAACTATATCAATTGATAAGGTCAGGCATATTTGTGTGAAAGTAGACTATGCCATAGTCGATATTTGTTTTTTTATTTTTTTTATTTTCCACTTTATTTTGTGTGATGTCGGCATTATTTTGTGTGATCTTAGCAATACTACAGTCAAGTATTAATCACTGCTTCACGTACATTGTTATTTTCAATTCATTCAATCTAGATCTATATCACTCTCGGATACCACTGAGGGGCTGTGCAATAACATTTCCAAACAGCTCGCCAAAAATCGCTTTCCCCCACCCCCTCTCGGCCCGCCAAAAATCGCTTGCCCCCCCCCCTCTCGTCCCGCCAAAAAATCTTTGCCCCCCCTTGAACATGCCAAATTTGCATATTTAAGCGTTTCCGTTGTTTTCCTAAGCCTTTTAGAGCGCTTTATTTAAAAGGCGCCCCAAATTGGTGCCAAAATTTGCTTGCCCCCCTTTGGCTTGCCAAAATTTCTTCCCCCAATTTTACCCTCCCCAGGGCTCATAATTATTGCACAGCCCCTGACTGCTTTGCAAAATCACCTATACACTGCTATAGCACCACCAATTAACGTATAGTAACACTATTAATTTCTCCACAAGAGAGGGCTCCCTTTACTGTTACTGTCCCAGACAAACAAGAACCTAGACCTATAACTTTGGTTTGCGTAGTGAAGTCAACACTGCTTAGCAACGCCTGACAAGGACGCAACCCTGACGCAAACAAGCAGACATGTTCGCGTCTACAGAACATGTTGCATTTCACGCTGGCGATAACGGCGCAGCAATCACGCAAACGATCGCGTTTTTCGTTTTAGACATGAACGCTTATTTCTCCGCGTCCGACCACCCGACCAAAATCACCTTGGATACGTGGCTTCACCTACTGCCATGGTTAGGGATGGGCAGTTACAGGTCTAGGTGGTATGTCTATGGTTACTGTTGACTTTGAGTATGCTCCCAATCCAATGACCACTCTCAGGTTGTTGATGGGACACAAATCTTACAGTAACATAAAGAGAGCCCTCTCTTGATGTAAAATAGTATGAAAAATAACGGTATACATATACAGTGCCCTCTCTCAGTAGTAGTTTTTGAGATAATCTGAAAAAAAGAAATGGTTGACATTGTACCAGTTGTCTGACTTGCTCTTGATAAGTGCACTGAGTATCTAAGAAGAAAAATGCCAAAAATAATAATAATAAATAAAAAAGAAAAACAATCGGACTACAAAGTAGTCTGGTGGGAAAGATGTTGATGATGTAAAGACAAAAAGTAAAAAAAATATGCCTATAAGACGACGAGAAAAAAAAGACCGACCCAGAATTTGCGCTTTGGAGAATTTTTTTTTGAATTTTCTAAAATTATGTAAAATTAGCCATTTTTGGGCCAATGTTTATTAATTTTGCTGAACATTTTAGAAAATATGTTTGCAAAATATCTTCTGATTTTTCAGATTTTGGTGAAATTTTAGGGTCATTTAGAGAAAAAACAAACCGCCCAACTGATCGACTCTACTTGAAAGGTCCGCCCCACATCGTCATCTTCCCTATATCTTCGTGTTAAAAATTGCTGTGATAGTACAGCGAATCCTCTCGTTTTTTAACAGCTACGTATCGCGATTTTGTTCGAGATAGGCCGAGCGACTCAGGCTAAGCATACCATGACTATCATATGAGATACCACAGCGTTTCTATATTCTACACATTATTACGATTTGTGCATGCTCTAGTACCCCATATGATGTTTCTATTACAAGAAAAATATTTGTTTTCAGGTAAAACCAGGGTTTTGTTTCCAGTACACTCACTCGAAAAGCAGTACACTAATTAGCAGGGCCTTGCAGCTTGCTGTGGATATCTTTTACTGCATTTTTAATGTAAAAAATTTGAAATCCAATGAAAAATTAAGATATATTTAATTTTGAGAATGACAGTTCTACTTCTAGGTATAAAGGAACGCGTTTAGCCCATTTAGTTAAGTTCCAGGTGCACGTCTTATAACACAATGCATATGTAAACTTTCTTTATCTGTGTCAATAATAGAATATTGATTTTAATTGAGTATTGAGCTGTATGGAAAAAAATATTTATAATACAGGGTGTTGACACTGTGCGCCGGGGACTGCGCCCTCCCGTAGAACAGGGTTTTTTTCGTCGCCTAACTGTAACTATTAATTGTCTTATATTTGTATTTGAGAGCACCAGGGATAAAAAATTAACTAAGGTAATTTTGACACAATTGTTACAATTGACAGAGTATTGTGGTCTCAGTTTAGGTTTGAAGGCATAATATTAGAAGGTTTGAAGGCGACAAGTGCCCATTTTCATTTTTGAAGCAAATCATATTTGCTGACTCGTTTGTCAAAACAACTTATTACCCCAAAAAAATTCAAGGTATTGAAAGACCAAATTACCAAGTCTGTCCTCATGTCATCGTATTCAATCTTCAACTCAAGACATGAGCCAAAGTGGAATGTCCAAGAAGTCATATAACTTTTTTCTCACCGCCATGATGTATTTCCTCATTGTTTATGTGTTTATTTGCTGTTTGTAATTGTGTTTACCTTGCCTGAGATCAGTATGGATCTCAGTTGATCTTGGGGTTATATGTTCTTCTTCTTTTGTTAATAAAGATGATTAAATAAAAAATTGAATTCAGTGCAAAAATATGGTGTGGTTTACATGCCCCACACAATGCTTACATTTAATGACCATTGAACGCTGTAAGTACAACTTTTCTATTTTTTTTTTAAATTTTAAAAACACTGCTGTGTTGTTAATATTGGATGAATTTGGTCGAATAAATAAACCACTATTATGGTAATGCATAATGCCGATATTGATTTTATGCCGTATACCAAATTTAGTTAGACTCATAACTTGCTTTTATACTGGAAAGGTTTTTCAGGTTTTTCTCACCATTTTGTGGTTTTTTTTAGTGAAACTGCATCTCTGAATTTTCCTCCAATACATTAACTTTAGCTTCAAATTTGAGCTCCAAGCACATATTGCTGCAAAGTATTTGTCAAAAGGGCACTGAACAAAGCCCAATTTATAGTTCCTGAGACCCCATTTTATGTCCACAAACTTCAGTCCGTACATTTTTGTATTCTGGGTGGCATTTACCTACCAAAGATTTATGCGAGTAACCCCATCCCCCGTCCTCACGAGAAATGGCGCCAGATGTTGACGGCTTCCCGACACCTCAGGTTAACCAGTTGGAACCCTGGTCCAGAAATTTACCACTTGATTTGTTTCATATGCTCATCAGGTGGAGAAAGCAGAGTCTGTTCTACTTCAAATCAAGCGATCACTAGACCAATCTAACGCAACTCAACTCAAAGAACTTAGCCAGGAATACTACAGCTTACTACCGCAGAAATCACAGCAAGATATCAGTACACGTAGCATGATCGCCAAGAAACAGAATCTATGTCAGGTATGTTGAAGATTTATCACCATTGTACAGCTTACTACCATAAGAGATCACAGTTTTGATCTACTTCAAGTTACATTACATTACATTACATTACATTACATTACATTACATTACATTACATTACATTACATTACATTACATTACATTACATTACATTACATTACATTACATTACATTACATTACAAGGCATTTATAGGGCGCCATTTCATAAAGACCACGGCGCCAAGATGGAACACAAAAATATTTGAAAGGCAAAATAAAACAGCAAACTGAAACAAAACCACCAGATTATTGTGGGAACAGGAAGGTTTTGAGACCTTTCTTGAAACTTGGCAGAGAAGCAGCAGTACGGAGTTCAGATGGAAGTGAGTTCCAGAGTGCAGGTGCGGTGAGAGAAAAAACTCTTGTCGAAAGCTGATTGCAGGCCTTTGGGGTTGAAATTTGGTACAGAGAGACGTGTAGTGTCTGTTGCAGAACGCAAGCCGAGACGAGTTTGGTTGTATAATGAAATTCATTCAATGAGATAATTTGGTCCATATCCATGCAGACATTTGAACACATAGAGCATGATCTTATATAAAAATTCAAGTTCAATAAACTATTACAACAGCTATATGTAAGTCAGCCTTGTGAAAGGCATTTGCCTTTCTATACGAGATGAGAGACTTCCCATCCAAAATGATGGGTGGACAGGTGGCTAGTTTGCAAATATTGACTGCTTTATATTCGGGTCATGGTTAAAATTATAGGCCTGCGGTGATCTCAAAACCATGCTATGACCTGTGCCTCGGGTCATAGCATGGTTTTGAGATCACCGCAGGCCTATAATTTTAACCATGACCCGAATAAAGCAGTCAATATTTGTTTTATATACCTCATTAATATAGATTTTTGTCATCTGATTGGTTAAAAGGCCTATTTTATTGCTCATAGGCTATGGTAAAATTTACAAAGAAAGTGTTTGTTATGAACCGATTGTGTCACCACAACATGGCAGGCAGCATGTCGGCGCCGCATGCGTAATGTGAACACGCCATTGTGTGCGTAGAGTTTGATCGGGACGCACACCAATGATGTGAAAATGACTATGTCTTGGGAATAACCTTTATAAAATATATAACCTTTACGTAATTCTTAAAAAGGAGGGCATAGCTAATTCAATGACTGCACTTTTACCCAATCAGATGACAGGAATCTAAATATGAGGTACAGTATATAACTAATTATATACACTGAAGGACACTGAAAATATTGGATAAACATTCATAATTTGGTTCTGTTCTGAGACTTTGGTTTTGCCACTTTTTAATGTTTAGTATTTGAAAAGTTTTTATCTCTCTCAGTAGTAATTCTCATTATGTAATTACACTCTTTGCAGCTTGTTAAAGACATTGTTGGTGTAAGTGAAGCTACCAATTGGTCTACACGCAGCAGTTTAGATGCCAAGTATCGTGCCCTACGTTGCCATATAGAAAGCTTGCCAGAGAATCACCATGAATTCAATGATATCAAGAATGTGGTGCTGTCATCTCAGACTGGGTAGGTGTTAGTTCGTTATTATAATTACAATATGTCCTAGACATATATACCGTAATGATTTGCCTAATGGCGCACATGAGAGCTCCTTTGCCTTAGGGTAAATTGCACAAATAGAGAGCTCCTTCCTCTGAAAATCCCAACAAGAATTAAGGGTCTGTGTCCTTATTTGCTGGTGGGATTTTTGATGGGAGGACACTTTCAGTTTGTGCCTAAAATTCCAGTTATGTCAAGGGAGCCCATGATATGCGCAATTAGGTAAATCTTTGCAGTGTAGGACTTTGGAAGAGACTATTAAACTGTGCTCTTTATCCTTGGTTATGTATGATTTACTTTCAGAAATAACAACATAGAAATTAGCCATATATATGCAGTGAGTAGAGCTGTGGAAGAGACCAGCTTTGCCAGTCACCTTGGCAACAAGAAGATGCTGTTCCATGCTTCAAGACCAACCAATTTTGTGGGAATTTTATCCAGGTAGGTTGTAATATATTTAGTATTTTTAAATGTATTCTTCAAAAGTTAACAAACATTATAATGTAATGTAAATGTGCATCTATGATTAATTTTGATCTACACAAGAACTTGGTTAACTAGACTAGCGGGATACCCGCGCTTCGCGCGGGTCTCCGCTAGATGAGTAAATGGGAGCGTTCACTATAACAGGAAGAATTACTGAACAGGTAGAATCATCGAAAAGATACATTTTATTTATATAAATCTGTCTCTTCTTACATTTCCTTTTTCCTTTCTTTTCAGTTTCTTCTACATGGGTCTATTTTGTTCCCATTAAAAAAAAAAAATTTGCTGCTTAGCTTGTGATTTTACGTTAATTCCATGTTATTTATTTATTTAAACCCGTTCCCATTTTTTTCCCATCTGTTATTTGTTACATTTCCCTTTTAGCTTCATTTTTTTATTTGCTGCTTGTGATTTCCCGTTTCCATGTTTTTTTTTTTTTTCTGTTATCATTATTATAGCTTCTTTTTTTTTGCGGACGTGTTCATCTTTATCATAATCCCGTGACCCGTCCATGTACCTTTTTGCCCTTAAATTTTTATTTATTTTTCCTTCTTTCTGTATTATCATGTCCACTGGTCTCTGGATCGCAAGTCGCGTGGCTCTGCGCCGCTTCGCCAAGATTGGCATAGTGCGCGTTACGCCGAGCGCCGACGCTGCCTGCCAGCTGCAGTGACGCGCAGGCTGGCAACTGATTTTCATAACAAAAACCCGCTTTTTACCCATATTTTCACTGTTTTTGCAGCCAATTCTTGACCGATTTCAACCAAATAAAGTCCAGGCAATTTCCCGTATATTCCTCGATCTCCCGTATGAATTTGGCGACATTTGGATCGAAACTGACGGAGCCTTTTACATAAACCACATACATACAAACACACACCCCTACACACACACATACAACATTAGCCTATTTATAGTAAGATAATAGGTGTGACAGGTTACCTACAATCCTCGAAAAAAGTCTTGAAACATTTAAGCGTCTTTAGGGGAAATTTTATCTCCCCACACCCCATGCAATGTTGAGACATCCAAATGTGTTCAGTGTGTCTCCAAAGTGTCCCAACATTGAATGATGGGGGACTGGGGAAGGGAAAAGTGTTAATTGAAGGCCCAGCTTTCTGCTAATACCAAATATTGAGCATATAGAAGCACAGGAACAATTGAACTCAAAACATGGAATACAAATGTTTTGGTGATAGAAAATATCATGACAACACAATTAGACCACCCACATTTAATAAATGTTTTATCATTTTATTTAACATTACTGTAGGGGTTTACTTCTACCTAAGATTGTGGTAGATGATTTTGGAGGAGAGAGAACTGACGCTGGTATGCTAGGGAGTGCTATATACTTTGCTAACAGTTCTAGGTAAGGAAAAAAGAAAATGAAACAGGGAGAAGAGGCGGGAAAAAGGGAAGGAGGCCGGGGGGGGGGGGGTACTCCATACGCCTTGCACTACGGGTAAGTGCTGCACAAAAGACCCCCTTTTATAAAGATTTTTGCATTTCATAGACCGCCATTGATTTTTTTTCGTTCCGGAGACCCCCAGAGTTTCTAGAGCCTTTTAGCTAAATTTCCTCCAAATAAATCTAAAAAGCTAATATTAGCTTCAAATTTGAACTCCAAGCACTAATGTCTGACAAATGTTTGGAAATGTTTGCCAAAAGGGCACAGAAAAAAACCACCCATTTTTAGTTCCAGAGACCCCATTTTATATCCCAAAACTCTGGTTCAGAGCCTGCATATTTGAAATATGGGCAGCACTTACCAACCAAAAATTATTTGAATACCCCCTCCCCCTCCAGGTCTTCCATATGGGGTGTATGGGTTTCAACTGGAATAGCCCAATTAGTATCAAAAGCTCAGTAATTGTCATATATAAGAATTCAATTGGGGTCTCTAGAACAATTTTTGGCATGCTGTTTGGAAATTTTACCCCTGGGGGCTCATAATTATTGCACAGCCCTAAAGACGGGATTTGCAAACACATCACACTGGACATTTCTGGGAATGGTAAATTTGTCACTAAATTTGCTTGATTTTGCAGCAGAAAATATTGAGAGAGCTGGGCTAGTACATTTATTGTTGGGCCAGTAGCTTTACAATCCCACTGGCCCGGAGGACCAGTAGAAAACAGAAACCTCAGTCAGACCCTGACATAACCAAACTCTTTGTAAAGTAAAGGTGCTCATTTCTAGCTCACTATAATATACTTATGTAGAAGTCTTCTTGTCATGTAAGCTTTTGAATTGTTTCCAAACACTTCACAGCACAAGTGCCAAATATTCTGCAGCAAGTCAGACAACTGGTACAAGACTGATGACCATCAATGAAGTAGCACTTGGAAAATGCCAAGATGTCAATAAGTACCACAAGGAACTGTCAGAAGCCCCACAAGGATATCATAGTGTTCATGGAGTCAAAGGAACAGAATTGTATGCCTCAGATTTTAAGGTAAGGACAATGTATAGTTGCCAAAAAGTACCTTAAGGAACTAAGAAAAGTTCCATCAGGATATCATAGTGGGAGCCAAAGGAATAGAGGTGTATGCTGCAGATTTTGATTTACGGACAGTGTCCAGATATTAAGAAGTACTATAGTAAAGGCACTGACAGAAACTCCATCAGGATATTATAATGTATGATTCAGATGTTGAGGTAAAGAAAATGTCCAGATGTCAATAAGTACTTTTCGGGAACTTACAGAACTAAGTTCCAAAAGGATGTCATAGTCCAAATGTGCATGGAATCAAAGGAGTAGATAGAGCTGCATGTGTGCTTCAGATTCCAAGATAAGGAAATGTAAAGATGTTAAAAAGTACCTCAAGGAACTAACAGAGCTCTGCAAGGATGTTATAGTGTCCATGGAGTCAAGGGAACAGAGCTGTATGCTTCAGATTTTAGGTAATTTAGATATGTCAACAAGTACCTTAAGGAAGTGACTGAAGGTCTGGAAGGATCATGAAGTCAAAAAACAGATATCTATGCTTCAGTTTGTAAGAAAATGCTTTTTTGGGTCTGACAAGATAACCATGGTAAAGACCTGTTGTGTTTAGTATTTCTTTGTAGAACTAAAATTGAATGATGCAATGGGCTATTCCAGTTGAAATCCATATACCCCATATGGACGACATGAGCTTTGATGGTCCAGACAGGTTGTGTGAATTTCAAATTGGGTTACCTGAATGGGCAACTCCATTTGAAATATATACCCCCTGTGTGGGCGATTGAAGTCATGTCTTCCATAGGGGGTGTATGGATTTCAACTAGAAAAGTCAACTTTCCACCATATCTTTTTTGTGTTATGTATTGAGCACAGACACTATGAATTACATGAGCGTCTTGTCAGGAGAATAATTTTGACATCGTAAATTGATAGTAAAAAAAAGTTATGAAATATCACTGCAAATAATATTGATGTGTTTCATTTTATTTTTAGGATGATGAATTTGCAATATATGATACAACTCAACAGCGCATACGCTATCTTGTAGAATTCACATTGCCAGAAGACAAACCTAAAAACCTCAATGGCCATGTTTCCATGGAGACGGCAGCCATTTTGGATCAAGATGACTCGGACATTGAGATGATATCAGGAGACTATGTTGGTAAGACACTTTTGAAAAGGGGTACCATTTGATATCATGAGAATTAATAACATATTTCTTAACAAAAAATAACCTATTGTCTGTCCAATTAACTTAGACACCCAGTTTTTGTTACTTATTTGAAAAAATATCCACTTTCAAAGAAAGTCATGAAAGAAAAGTGTTAACATTCGCTGAGACCTAACGGGATTTTTGTGTTTCCAAAGCATTGAGTGAGAGTTTACCAGAAATTCTATTGAAATTGGAAGGTTTTTCTCAACACTTAAAAAATAATCCGGTAGAAGTTGGGTACCACTATTTTGGACGGTCTCATTATACAGATTTGTAGGTATTGTGATTTTGGATAGTGAATGGATGAATAGTAAATTAATTATACTCCTCACCAAAAACATTTTATAAAAATGAAAAATATAATTCAGTTCATAAAATGCAGACAGTGTTTCTAATTGGCATATTTATTCTTAGTGTATTAACTCAGTGATCCCAGCTGTCCGTCAACCATGGCCGTACGCGGGGTTCTTTTTGGGGGGTTCTGTTTTTTTTTAAGTGGACTTTATCCCAAAGGGGGGGGGCGATTTTGTGAAAAGTGGACTTTTCCCCCAAATTTGGAACTTTTTTGATCAAAAATCCGTAAAAAAACTGATTTAAATTTTGGGACTTTTTGTATACTTTTGCAAATTTGGGGAGGTGCGGTCGCACCCCCCGCACCCCCCCTGCGTACGGGACCTGCCGTCAACCAATTACAACAATTCGGCGTGGTATTTGAATCTTGTTCTGTGCATGCTTTTGACCTTTTATATTGAAGATATGGATTTTTTTCCCAAAAAGACCTAATTTTTTTTGGTGTTTTGGGACAAAATCCATAAATTCAATCAGTAAGGTCAAAATTTTCAATGGATCGTCAGCTTTTCATCCCACCTACATACACTTTAAGTATAAATCATCAGATTTATAAATTTTAATTCGAGTACTGTTAAATATCAAAAATATCAATTTTTAATGATTTGCCATAAAATGTGTATTACATTGCGTAATTTCAAAAAATCAAAATTATTTGATATCAGAAGGACATTCTTCGCTTTCAGAATGCAATTCGATATGTCTGATGTGCTCTAATTAGACAATAATAACTGTGCACCATCTATTTTGAGGTCATTGTGTGAAATCGGAGGTTTTTGTTTTGGGCTGAGGTATTTTTAAAATACCGAGGCCCAAAACAAAACCCGACAATTTCACACAATGACCTCAAAATAGATGGTGCAAAGTTATTATTGTCATTCATTACCGTCGTATCTAATACTTTGAACAAATCAAAATGGCATTTTATGTTATTTTATGCCATAAAACGTAACGCTGTTAAATATAACCAGTTTTAATCATTGTTGTAACATACCCTACAAAAAAATCAACCAGGCGAATATAACATTCGCGCCGACAACAAGAGCTACCAATCACAGAAGCGCGACGGCATCGCGTAGGCGTGTGCGCTGCCATAACGCTGAAACTTATACTGCTGCAGCAAGAGAAGTCATTGTTGCGCCGTCCAAGTCATTGTGAGTCACAGGCTTCACAGCGTATATTAATGAGGTTATGAATGTCCCACAATAAATACTGTCCAAACGTTCATACCCCACCCCTTAATAATAATATTAAATATAGTATAAGTGCAAAGACAAGGACACAGAGAAAGACAAGACTTTGATGTGAAGACAAGACAAAACGAGACAAGTGAATGGCATTCATGTTGGCAACAGGCAGGATTTCAAAATACAATTCAAATGCATTCTGTAATCAAGACATGAATCAAGTAATTGGGTAAAATGATGATGAATTACATGGTATGCAATAAAAGGTGCATGGGGGAATTTTATCTATAGAGTGAAATTAATTGAGCTTTATTTGGAGTTGGCGCAGCGGTAGTTCCCTCGCCTTGCACCACTGAGGTCCCGGGTTCAAGCCCCGGCGCAGCCAAAGGACTCATGTGCACTTGGTTTATCCCGATTCCATGCTCGCTATCGCAGGTTTTCTCCGGGATCTCCGGTTTCCTCCTGTATCGCAAAAATTGGTGATTACTTGTTTGGTTATCAAAAACTTCCTTCACCCAATGGAATTTGGGGAGCTGCACAGATAATTGGTGGATGTTACAATCTAAATGCGGATAGGTGTGCGCAGCAACTGGCCTAGTTGATGCGATCTGATTGTGATGATTCACCATTGCAGCGAAATTACAGCGCTTTAAGTCCTCTAAGATCTGGAGAAAGGCGCTTTTAATATAAATCCAAAATTTATTATTATTATTATACTGGGTTTTGAAAGAACTGATTGATGTTAAATCACAGATATGTTTTGGGATTTGGCTCTATAAAAGAGGACCTTGTCTTCTGATGGTATTACTGGCGAGGTCAGTATTGAAATACGATGGGCTTGGCAACAAATTTGAACCTACTAATCTATTCTGTGTAGATGGCACTATTTACCACAATATGCACTTTTGTACCGGTCACCTTAATCTTGGCTGGTCTTCTATCTGCGATGAGTTGGTTCCTGATAGCAATAAGTCTCTGACGTTCAGCCTGCATGGACGGTGGTAAATGTGGAGCAATGCTTAGTTTCTTTCCTGATTTTTCTGGTTTGAAGTTTATCACCCTGTTTCTGTCTACCATGCACAAAAATTTTGCAATAATCGGCTTGGGCTTGTCAGCTATGGTAGACTTGGTCGGTAATCGATGTACATTCATGAAGATGATGTTTTTTTGTATATGGCATTGCGGCTTCTAGTTGACTACGCAAGTTTTCTCCAACATGAGGGAATGTCAAAGAAAAGCAAGTTGGATTTCTTGCTATAAAGTTTGGCTTCTAGTCAACTCTGTTCAAGTGCTTTTATTTTTCCTTTCAGTTCCATTTTGAGATTTGGAATCACGCTTTGCTTGACTTGATTTAAATCTCCCTCCAAGATTTTAACTGCTGATTTTAGATAATTTGCATCTTCAGTCACTTGTTTCAATGAAGCAGCCTGGAGGGAACCCAATTGAGTCTCGATCATGATAAATCCAGTTGTGACCTTTAGGGAATAAATGATAGGATTTTGTCTTTTGCCTATCCAATATCGTGTCATAATGGATTGGCTGGCCAATATTTTGAGTAGTGGATGCCGGCGCACACTACGATAAAAATATTCCCCAGCCCATCCATTATGACACGATATTGGATAGGCAAAGAGAAAAACTGCCTTTTTCAGAAAAAAATAAAGTTACTTTTCTGAGGACATCCCCGTTGTTTTAAATGAAGGAAAGCATCACGAACATCTAAGCCGCCGAATCGCGTTTTAGTTCTCGCACGTATTACGCAAACGCATTATCGCTACGATCATTGAGGAGCAACAAGCGTGCATGCCGCATTGCGCGGGCGGCGCACGCCTGACTAATATCACTATCAACTATTGTGAGATATTATACACTAGAAAACCAATCAAATTACGTGAATTCTTTACAAGACGCACCCATTGAATAAGAATGTTGTCTAATTTAAGCAAGATGTCTGTCATATGCTTCAAGTCGTAGTGCATACCAAGATGACCAGCGGCGTGTCCAGCAATTGACCATCACTTTGTAAACTGCATGTGCCTGTTGTAGCGTATCTACCACATTAGGTACGTGGCTGGGTGAATTTGGTGGTGATCACATGGTGACTTGATCAAATTTGAGCAATTCATCAGTCCTAGATAGTTCTGGTAATGTATCAGATGAACTTATAAGAGACCTTGAGCGTTTCGGCGGCATAAATGATGAAGATCGAAATATGAGTTAAAGCTCCAAAATTAGAAAATTCCCAGGTTTTTGACGTGCACTAGTACCACATCCTACATGTACGACGGTACCACATCCTACATGTACGCCAGGCTACGAAGGGCCTGTTCCAGTTCAAATCCTACAGTTTCCAGTTACCCCCTCTTACACAGGGGGTGTGAATTTTACCAGAACAGGTGACTCCATTTGAAATCTACACCCCCCTGTGTAATTTCCAGTCAAAGTCATACAATAATGTAACACATCTCAACCACATTAAATTTCAGATCTGAATGATGTGCAGTCCATTACTGACCCACTGTCCAAAGTCCAAGCTGGTCTATTGTCTAATAGTGATCAACCAGTGCCACTGAAAGCTGTCCATGTCAGGGCTAAATTACTGGACTTGGCTGCAGAGGTAAGTATCAATGATGTGCAGTCCATTACTGATCCACTGTCCAAAGTCCAAGCTGGTCTATTGTCTAATAGTGACCAACCAGTACCACTGAAAGCTGTCCATGTCAGGGCTAAGTTACTGGACTTGGCTGCAGAGGTAAGTATCAATGATGTGCAGTCCATTACTGACCCACTGTCCAAAGTCCAAGCTGGTCTATTGTCTAATAGTGACCAACCAGTACCACTGAAAGCTGTCCATGTCAGGGCTAAATTACTGGACTTGGCTGCAGAGGTAAGTATCAATGATGTGCAGTCCATTACTGATCCACTGTCCAAAGTCCAAGCTGGTCTATTGTCTAATAGTGACCAACCAGTACCACTGAAAGCTGTCCATGTCAGGGCTAAGTTACTGGACTTGGCTGCAGAGGTGAGTTATTGGGCTATTCAAGTTGAAATCCATACACCCTCTGTGGAAGACGTGACAGTAATCTCCCACACAGGGAGGATAGATTTCAAATGGAGTCACCCATTCGCGTAAGCCCAATGGAAATTCAGACTCCCTGTGTTGAAGATTAAGGTATGTCTTCAAAAGGGGTGTATAGATTTCAAATGGAGTAGGCCATTCATTAACACACTAAGCCAAAAAAGAAACTTATAATTTTTCACAAGGTCATATCTTAAAATCCTGTCTATCAAAATTAACCAAAATTACACACAGGATTGCCTCAATACTCTACTCTAAACACATGTCACTAACTATGCAGTTGTCCAACTGACACAACAGTAAAATGCACTGACACGAACACCTTCCTGGACCACATTCACAGCGCAACAGATTTCTTTGGCTGGGTTCCAATTATTCGCCTGTGAATGTGATCCTGGAAGCTGTTCCGTGTCAGTGTATTTTACTGTTGTGACAGTTGGACAACTGCTTGGTTACTGACATGTGTTTAGAATAGAGTATTGAAGTAATCCTGTGTGTAATTTTTGTTCATGTACAGGCTTAAAAATTGTTGGAACCCAGCCAAAGAAATCTGTTGCGCTGTGAATGTGGTCCAGGAAGGTGTTGCATGTCAGTGTATTTTGCTGTTGTGTCAGTTGGACAACTGTTTGGTTACTGACCAGTGTTTAGAGTAGAGTATTGAAGTAATCCTGTGTGCAATTTTTGTTCATTTTTATGGAGAGGATTTTAAGATATGACCTTGTGAAAAATTATAAGTTTCTTTTTTGGCTTAGTGTATGTAACCAATCACATCAAATGGGTGTACTTTAATTTTTTTGCAGCCCACTGATTTTCAAGATATGGAAAAAATAATACATGACAAAATAAGGAACAAAAAGAAAAAGAATTTATGACTTATTTTCAGTTATCAAATCGTTGATCAATTTTGAAATGTTATGTGTCAAAATTAAGCTGATAAATTCTATTTAATTCTCTCATGGCGAGTGTCGACTCCAAAAATTGTTTAAATTTAAAAATTCAAAATTTAAGAATTGTATATTGTCATGCCTGGGAATTTTTACTTTGAAATCTATGGTTCTTAAGATAGCTCTTGATATTTTGAGAAAATATCTCAAAACTGGGAATTTTTACGTTGAAGTCTATGGCATACAGAGCATTAACATGAAAGTATTATCTCTAATTTTAATATTACTGAATGATATTCATTCCTTGACTGACCCAGCAATAAGCCCAATCGCCATTATAACTTCCAGTTTTTGAGAGCAGTTTTGGGACACTTTGACCTCTGACATATCGAGAAATTGCTGTAATTAGTATTAATTAATTTATTATTTTCATAATGATATCATTAAAAATATTTAAATAATTAATTTATTTAATAATAATATTTTTTGGGTTTGATTTTATTCTTGTAAAACATTTTAGATTATATTTTGTAAACACAAAAACCAATTTTTCTGAATTTTCCCAATAGGTCAGAGGGCAAAGTGTCCCAAAACTGCAAAAACTGTCCTTAGGCGCACAATTGGGCTACTTGGCGATCACTTGCCGCTACTCAAAAAAGCATGCTGCTACTTGCCTAAAATTGGGCTACTTTTGCCAGTGTCAGGCCGCGGCACTAATTTGATGTATTTTCCTTTCAGTTTAGCCGATTTATAAAGGTTTTGAGTCTCTAAAGCTCCAAATTGCAATTACAATGGGTTTTGTGACAAGTTATTGATCGGTCAGTAACTTCCTAGTAATTACCGGAAGTTTAAAAGTCAAGTGCTTGTCCACCCAATTGGGTGTTTTGCGTTCTAACTTCGGGTAAATCTGCCCAAATATCCGGTATTGGGCGCTTTTTTGGAAGCTTAAAAAATTGGGCTACTTGAGATTCCTTTACCGCGGCCTGGCGAGTCAATGCGCCGCGCCTTGACGCTGAAAAGTTTTGGCAACACTGCTTATGGGATATTTCAGTTGAAATCCATACACCCCCTATGGAAGACTATGACCTTAATCTTCCAGTTGGGGAGTGTGAATTTTAATAGGGTTACCTGAATGGGGGATTCCATTTGAAATCTACACCCCCTGTGTGGGAGTTTATGATGTCTCCCACAGGGGGTGTATGGATTTCAACTGGAATAGCCCATTAGTCCTTTCATCTCATTTCACATCTTCTTCCTGCTCTTTCACATTCTCTTCTTCCTTTAATTTTATCCCTTTCTTCCTTTCATTAATTATTGTTTGTTTCATCGTTAGGTTGTAGTCTTCCAAGTGTACACCAATGAAAACAATGACCCGATAGAAGCTAAGTATGTGTTCCCCCTGGATGATATGGCAGCAGTGTGTGGATTTGAAGCCTTCATTAATGACAAGCATATCATAGGGGAAGTGAAAGACAAAGAAACAGCCCACAAGGAATACAAAGAAGCAATCAGCAAGGGACATGGAGCTTATCTTATGGATGAAGAAACACCAGTAAGTAGGGGAATACCACACAATTAAAACCAGGTAACACAGACTCAACCGCCATCTTGATATACGTATGGAGCACAAATTGGGCTCGTCCATTTAAAATCCACATTACCCCTGTGGAAGATTTTGGAAATACATGTATCTCCCACAGGGGGAGTATGACTTTCAAATGGAATAAATACATTAAGCAGCTCCATTTGAATTTCATATACCCTCCGAGAAAGATTGAACATGAATCTTGCACAGAGGGAAGGTGAGGTTCAAACAGAGGTTAATGCCACTAATAACATTTGAAATTTGTACTCCCCCTATGGAAGATATTTCCAACCCCCTGTGTAAGATATTCCAAAATCTTGTAGGGGTAGTGTGGATTTTAATTGGTATAGCCCATGGGGGTATATTTTGGTTTACTTTGGAAAGCACTTGACACAATCTTTGTCATATGAGTGCAAAATTGCATACTAGAAGCATTTGAGAGATGCATTTCACACGTCCTGCACACGATGGCTATTGTGCTTCAGATGAGATGCAGAATTGTTTTTGTTCGTTTCCGTGCACCACCGGCAAGGGACCGATATGATATCATTAAGTGAAGTGTGCCTCTTGTCATGTAAAATGAAAGGTTTCCATTTTAAATTGTCTAACAGATTGAATAGTGTGTGGGTGGGGTGTGTACATCAACTACTGTACTGTGTATAGGCCAATATTTTCGGCTACAGATATTTTTGCGGTTTCAAGTATCACTGACAATTTCACGAGGTGTTAAATTCACGGTTGTTGGCAACTTATATAATAATATACATAAGAAATTTCTTCATTTTAACATACTCGCGGGTTGTTATTTTAGCGGGCACATATTAATCTGCGAAATTTGTGAAAATAAAACCACAGCGAAAATCAGCGTATACACTATAATAGCCACAGACATTTGATTACTTTTGTTTTTGATTACTTGTTTATCCCCTGAGGAGAAGGGATTCCTTTATTTGGGCTGTGTAAATTTCCTAGTATTTATCCCACCCTATTATAGGTCTAAGACCACTGATAATAAAAACCTCTGTCTCAAAGCTGCTGCACCGTGTTAGTAAAATCTTCTTTGAAAATCAAGAAATTCATATTTTTTTGTCTTTTTTTAACAAAAGGTGAATATAAAAATCCAAAATTCCTATTTGATTTCAAGTTTTAGATTATCATTCTGTATTTTCATGTGGTTATTTTGTAGCAGTGACTTTATTTGACTACTATTCAAATATTTGGAACAGACATAATGCTTGTACCAAAGCCTATACTGACACATAAAAAATAGATGAAGAAACAAATTGTGTTCCGCATTAGGTTTCCAATTTCTGACAAGCTTTGAGACACAAAATTTAATTAAGGGGGCCTAATGGGGATCTTGTGCAGTGAAGGATGTAGCGCAGAGGTAGTCACAGAAATTGTTTCTCTATGCAGGATGTGTACACAGTGAGTGTAAGTAACCTTCCCCTAAAGAAAACTGTATTGTATCTCCTTGCAGGATGTGTTCACAGTGAGTGTAGGAAACCTTCCCCCAATGACAACTGTAGTGATCAAGATAGTTTACATGGCAGAGTTATCTGTAGATGGAGATACAATTGTATTTGGTCTACCAGGCAGTGTTGCTCCTTGGAAGAAAGATACAGCGCTATCAGAGGTTACTCAAACAGACCTGAAGACAGTCAAGATAGACAAAGAAATGAAAGGGTAAGCTTAGATGTAATGTACATATGATAAATAATAAAGATTCTGAATGTGATCAATCATGAAGAATCAAAATTTGCCCCCGCAGAGAAATGGGTGCTTCCATGCCTGCATCCAGGGGCGTTCGTGAAAGGACATGTTAAATGACCGCGGGTCATCACATGTTTCATTTGCATAAAGCATCCATTGTGTTCTTGTCGGGTTTGGCCAATCAGGGCAGGCTTGGTTGTTTATCCGGTTGCGTTGGGAGCCATAGCCAAATCACAACACAATCAGCCATCATTGAGGACGGTCGTAAATAATTTTTATTTACCCACCCACCATCCCCAAAAATTCTGGTTTTTGCTCTTTCTCACTTTGCAGGGTTCGCACGAGTTGCAAAGTGGTCCAGATTAGAGGTGGGTTGTGGGTGGGAGTGCAATTTGATATTAATTATATAAAATAATGGCTTTATATGTACAATGTCAAAGAAAAATGTAATAATTCTTTTGATTTTGAAATTTTCTTAAGGAACTTTTCCGCAAGGAAGCTCGGGAATCTCTCGCGGGCTCCAGTCAACAGCAAAAAATATTAAATATTATAATTAAAATATGCTAAAGGCTTCAGCTATAATTTTCTCATTTGCTTCCAAAGTATCTCTCTTTCAGCTATATGGTGTAACTCACATCCAGCTTTTCAGCTTTTGCTTAAAGTACCTTGCTTTTCGATATCTTGGAGTAAGTCACATTCCAGCTTTTCATTTTTGCTTAAAGTATCTCGCTTTCAGATATAGGGGTATTTCACATCCAGCTTTTCAGCTTTTGCTTAAAGTATCTCGCTTTCAGATATAAGGGGTATTTCACATCCAGCTTTTCAGCTTTTGCTTAAAGTATCTCGCTTTCCGATATCGTGGAGTACCTCGCATCCAGACTTTTGCTTTTGCATAAATGCCGAATAATTTTATGATTGTTTTTGCTGAATTGAAGCCTTTAGCCTTTGCTATTCATATTAATTAAATTGTGAATTGTGTATGCATGTTTTTGATGAATATACAAAAATAAATCTCGACCGTTTTCAATGGCTGAGTAGTGTGGCAAGGAATATAACACTTTGGATGTGTTTTATTTTGTTTCTCTGTCTTGGGGTAACTGACCTTAAAAGATGTAATCTAGTGTTTGGTCTACCTGGGACTGCAGCTCCTTGGAAGAATGATGCAGCCATGTCAGAGGTTACTCAGAACGACCTGAGGACAGTCAAGATGGGCTGATCGGCATTCCTCAAACCCAGCTAAGCCATTAGAAACACCTACCAGAGGCAACACCAGATGCTCTTCCACATCCCAAACTCCCGGTCTACTACGATGAAAGACTCATTTTTTTCTTTTTTGACTTCTCCTTTTCCTACAGCAATCTGTCAGTGGAGGTTGCTATAGAGATGCCCTATGACATTCGAACTCTGGAGTCACCCACGCATCCAATCAGAATCAAGCGCACAGCAAGCAAAGCTACAGTAGCATTGGCTGATGGTTGCACCAGGTTGGACGATGGCTTTCAGCTTCAGATTGGATTGGCAGAGATTCATGTACCTCGTATGTGGGTAGAGCGCCACCCATCTAAGAAAGATAGTCAGGTAAGCAAAGCAAAGATAACTTGCAGAGCCAGTGGGGAGCTCATCAGTTGCTGTCAGCCGCTAGATTTCATGTAAAGTTTGGTGATGTTAGCAAGCAACAATTTCTTTTTCATAATAAGGCTAGCCTCGTACACAAGTAGATCCTCCTATTAAAGGTGATGGATAATAATTGTGTTCAAAATTGTTGGACTTCATTTATAAACATTTCTCTTCTTTACAGGCATGCATGTTAACCTTCTACCCAGAATTTGAAGCAAACACTGAAGGGAGGTCAGAGGTCATTTTCATGTTGGACCTATCCAATTCAATGAGAGGGGAGAGTTTAAGAGAAGCCAAGAAGATTGCTTTGTTAGCCTTGCATCACTTGCCTGATGATTGGGTCTTCAATATTGTTGTATTTGGAACAGGTAGGGTATAATCACAGACAGAAAAAACTAGTTTGCATCGACAATCATGTCAATCAAATTCTCCCATGGACGGTGATTGCTAGCTTGCAGCTTTCAGATTGTTTAGCCTTTAGTTCTTTTTTAACATCTTATCTAACCTGGGTAGATCATTCAGTGTTGAAATACGTCCTACCGGTGGGTTCAGTCTTCACTGACAATGTGTACGCATGATGGTTCCAATTGGGCTATTCCATTTGAAATCCACACCCCCCCTGTGGAAGATTTACAATGCTACCTAAATTCCAGTTGGGCCAAATGTACAATCCGTTGGAAATAGTCCCACGTTCATTGTAATTCCAGCTGAATCATGTAGAAGATTTACAAATTTAACGCAATTCCAGCTGGATACCCTGTGGAAGATTTGCATTTTGACCTCAATTCCAGTTGGAAACATTTACATGTTTTGTGTGGAATTCTAACTAAAAACTTCATTCCAGTCAGATACCCTGTGGAAGATTTTCATGTCGACTTCAATTCCAGTTGGAAACATTATCGGTGGAAAATTTAACTTTCAGTCGGATACCCTGTGGAAGATTTGCACTTCTACCTCAATTCCAGTTGGAAACATTTACATTTTGTTAGAATTCCAGCAGAGAAGGTCTAAAACAGGGTAGAAATTCCCGGGGGTCACTCCCATTGTGGCCTGTACACCAATTCACGATAATCAACTTTTGAAAAGCACCCTAAACAAGGATTTAACCCTTGGCTAAAACAATATCCTAAACAGGTGTTTTTACACCCTAAACAGGGATTTTATTCCTTGCATCAAATTTCATACCCTAAATTTCATTTCCGCAGTATTAGCAATTGCAATTTTGCTACCCTTTTTCCAATATTTCATGTTTTTGACACCATAAACGCTAAGCTACGCTTGTGAATCATGCTTACCTACCTAAAAACTACCCATTTTACGCTTTTCATTATCGCGGATGGTGTACAGGCCACAATGGGAGTTGCTTGTTTTCTGAGTATGGTGGAAATTTAGAAATAATAAAAACTGTTGGATGCAAAAAACATGTTTGCTTAAAATATTATCATGCTGAAATTTCCAACAATAACTGACACATTTTGAGTTGGACCATCATGGGGAAATCCCCCCAACCCATTGGCTCATAATTATTGCACAGCCCCATATGAGAATTTTTGCCCGAATTTTATTTTTGTTGTCCAAATTTACTTAATTTTTATAGATAGAATTTTTGACAGTTTCTTCAGATTTTTATTTTGCTATACATTCATTCATTCAAATACCAGATAGACTTTATAGTCAACTTTAATAGACCTCAAGTGACAAGAAATCTATTTTGTCTGCATTGTGAAGTTTTTGTTTTAAGAACAGATAATTGCAAAAATATAATGCCACATAAATTAAACCATTAACATTCTAAAACCTATTTTTAGGATGGGTGTCCTTGGCCCAGTGGAATAGTTTTGTAAAACCACTACAAGTTTGTGCACAGAAGCTGTGGACCACAGTGGACAGTGTATGGAGCATAATTTGATTATGATCTTTAGTCTGGGCTTTTCTCAGGATAGGCCTTGCTTCATGTTTTTTTCTACCTGGTTACAGATTTTCACATAACAAATTCAAGTTTTATATTGACATGTGAAAAAATTGTGAATTAACCCTTTTTACTGAAGTTCAAGTATAACGAGTCGTCTTTTTTTACAGAAGTATAATGCGTCTTCTAAATAACCTCAAAACTGATTACCACTTCACTTTTTGTATTGATATTTTCATACAGATAACAATATAATTTAATTATTATAATTGCCCTGGTTGCTTATTTCTATTCTCGGCTTTCTAGAGTTCAAAATCGTAAACATTTTCAAACAAAATTGCCTGTATTTTTATACCCAGGGCATTTTAATTTTAAGGTGTCATTTTGGTGTCTAAAGGTGAAATTCCAAGTTGGTTGGACAACATACTTTGATGGACAAATTAAATTTGGCTACAATATAATTTTGAATTGATTTCTAGGCTGATTCCTATATGTATTGTGCCAATGTCTCAGATTCAAATGTCAAAGAACTTGCCCACATATGAAAAAATAAACACTTAAAAATTCCACACTACATGCTCATTTTCTGATATCAGAAAGATGAGAATTAAAAAACTCATTCTTAATTAATTATTTCAAGATATTGGAGATATTGAAATGAGGGGATTTTTTTTTCAGCTTTGATCGTTATCAAAGCAGATGGACAAGAAAATTTTATACCAATTACCTTTTCCAAAAAGTCATTGATATATTAGATGGGTAAATGGTATTTTGTACTGAGTACCCCCCTAGCTGTTTATACAGGCTATTTGAACCATCAACCATGCCCCCGCATATTTCATTATAGTCTATTAGAGCATGACAGTATCCTACTATGACTGTCACCTTCCACTTTGTCATATCATAGGAACTAATATTTTCCCCTGGTCTGTTTTGAAGGGAAAAACCTCGGCCCTTCTTGATTTTGAGTTTACTGTTTCCTGCCTGCATCCAAAATGATTGAGAATTGCAAAATATTTAGGCCTAATTATTTGATTTTTTATTTGATATTTTGATTACATTTAATAGCTATGATGCTGAACAAACAAATAACATCTCTGCATTTGTGTGAAATCAACCATAATTGCAAACCCGCAGTACCAAAATGTACCGTTGATATTGCATATGTGAACACTCATTTCAAAAGAAAGAAAATGATATATAAAATTAAGAATAAACTTTTGCAGTTCACATTGTTAATTTATTCATTCAAGGTTTATTTTGATTCTCATTTAAAATGTATACTAACAGTTATAAATATGCTCTTGTAATGTTTTCCGCTTGATTCGTCAGTTTACTCTTTATTCATTTGCTTATTTGGAAGACAAATGTCTCGTTTAGAAAATGATTCTTCAAAAACTTGTTCTGTTATCATGCTCCCACTTAATAAAACCCAACAACAATAAATAATTATTTTGCCCTATAGGTAATTTTATCCATGTTTAGCCATATCAAGCATTTATAAAATGTCTAAAATTTACATTTTAATATTTAATTACATTCTCTGTTAAATTTCTTGTTTTGACTAATATAAATTTGTTAGTTTACTTTATTTGTACACCAAGCACATGAAGTATAATTAATTCATTATTTAACAAACAAAATATGGCCATACATACTGTCTTAGTTGAAAAATTTGTCATGCATGCGCAAATGACAAATTTTAATTTATCGTGAAAAAGTTCCTTATTTGACAAATTCAGAAAATTTCAGAAAATTAATTTTTATTGCAAACATTTTGATTTTAATAAGATTGTCACTGAAGTTTGTTAGGCTTATGTGTGCAATACCATGTCATTTTATTGTCTTCTGGCATTCTACATTTGCCTATGAATGCATAGTAGATGTGTCAATCAATCGAATTGGTCGCTCATTTTAATTCATTCATTAATTTCAATCATTTGTATTATATTTGTTTTAATATATCAAGCCTGTAAATATTGTCAACTGAGGGAGTATGGGCAATTCACTTGCATGACTTATTTCTGCCCAATGTTTGTTGACTTTTTCATCAAAAGTAATATTTTCAATGCTAAAAAATATTCATTAAATTTTAAACAAATTTAAAATAATTAGTAATGCAAGAAAATGAATTTTTAATGCAAACATTTTGATTTTAATAAGTTTGTCACTGAAGTTTGTTAGGCTTATGTGTGCAATACCATGTCATTTTATTTTATATTTTATTGTAATATTTGTCAATCAATTGAATAGGTCGTTCATTTTAATGCATACATCAATTTCACTAATTTGTATTGTATTTTGTTTTTTGTCATAAGCCTGTAAATATTGTCAACTGAGAAAAAATGGGCAATTCACTTGCTTGACTTATTTCTGCACAATGTTTAATGACTTTTTCATCGAAAGTAATATGTTCAATGACAAAAAAAAATATTTAAAAAAAACTTACTTATTTTAAAAGTTGTATTTCTAAACATTTCAATATGATATTCTTTTAGACTTAAAATGAATGTCAATAGCCTTTTCAATTAATTAGTTATCGCCAAGTGGATATTTGATGAATATCAATGCCGCCATAAGCAAATATTTTGAGTTTCTGTGGCTGCAATATTTTTGGAATTGGAATATCTTTTCACAATATCAATGACAAGTGCGGAATTAACTAAATTAATCAAATATTTCATAAAAACAAAGGCATTATGAAGATCATTAAAATAAAATGAATGCCTTTGATTTTCAAATTGTTTTGCAGGTTGTAACAAATATGTCACATTTTGTTTTGTAGCCAGCCATATTTCTGAAAGGAGAATTTGTATCAATTATTCACTCTCTTTCTCACATTCATTGGCACGTTTGAGAAAAGATTGTAAATAAAAATATATAAATTGGGACTCATTTCCACAAAACCCTGGACATGTTGACAACCCTTCTGTTGAAATAAAAAGATATGTTGCACTTTATCATGTCCCTTCCTGTATTCTCCCGGGATCCCTTAAAAGGGCATTTCGTGATCCACAGCCTCATCCCCCCACTTTTCCCAAAAAAAAGTTGAGATTTTTATATTACTGGATACCTCTGGCTACATAATGTTTATGTACAAAATATATCTTGCAGATTAATTCGTTTAGCAAAGATATCGTGAAATTTTAATTTCGTTCTGGTGCACCAGAACGAAATTACAACGCATTGTCTATGGAGCAGTGTAATACACATAATCATGCATAACTCGCAAATGCAAAATCAGAATCAACTGAAATTTTGGGAATAGGCTTTTTTCGTTGATATCTACTGAAAAAAGTCATAAAAAGAGGATGCTAGGATCACGAAATACTCCTTTAAGATTAGTTTACTATTTGGGTATGCTGTTTACTATTGTCTTTGTACGAGGGACAATGCAGTCAATATATTCCCGCAACTATTATTTATCTCCCCTCAAGCATGACTTTGATGACTATTTCTTATGATAAATACAGGTTTGTACTTTTGAATTACGTAATCTCATTTGTATCAAGTCATTGCTATATGTACACAGACAACTGTCAACGTTGGTGGACATTTGAATTGCAGTTACAGAACATGGGAGAAGGATAAGTAAGTACCAAAGCAGTTTGCAAGCCCTGTTTTGGTATGAGGTAATCTGAGTATATTCACTTCATAATTGTGAAAGAAGAATTAAACACACAGACGAGGAAAGGTGCAGTCTTTGAAATTCATCAGAAATAGGCCTTAATGACAAATAAAAATGGTGTGAAAATCATGACAGACGACAATACAAGTTAGACACAAGAATAAATAATATCTCCAAAATGAAACCAAAACAATTATGATTATTGGTATGAAAGATCATAGTCAGGACAATAGAAATTACTGCAATAAAAGAAATAAATATGCGCATGTTGGTGGTAGGCACACTTAAAAGTACCAAAAATGTATGAAAAAGGAAAATTTAGGCAAAAAAGTGCTATAAATATGACTAAATACAATGCTGCTGGACGTTGTGAGTTAGTTGCTATACTAAGTCTCAGAATGCTGAAATTTTAAAGACACTGTTTCAGATTTGAAGCAGGTTTGACTGCCAAAAATGGCAAAATATAAAGTTTCAAAAAATATTGTTTTAAATATGTTTTCTAGACTGAAATTTTGTGCAGAATTCATTTCTGAAGTCAGAAATGCACAATCTGTCATTGTTTTCCTGATATGAGCATTACAGTAGAGGCATATGCTTTTGACGGAAATAAAAATATGAGATCCATTAAGTGACAACATCATCACAACATATTTGAACTCTATTGGCACACTTATAAAGGCTCTGCAAGGCTCACATCATGTTGTAGTGCAAGTCTTACATCTGATTGGGGCACACACATTGAATATAGGTCACATGATTGCACAATATTACAGGTACTAATTGTTCCCGATTTTGCTCAAAAATGAGGTGGCGAGTCAATTTGATAAAAAATTAGAACTCAAAAAAATGCATTTTAGCACAAGTTTGATACTATATACCTGTAGTACTGTATCATAGGAATAACTGATTAGTTTTTTTACACATGTCGCCTCATATTTTTTTGTTGCGATTTTTCGAAATGCCAAATTTTACGTAATTTACAGATGTCACAAATTGTTAAAAATTGTTATACCCATGTAGGAACTTATACTGTGCATAACTGATTAGTTTTTCAAGCCTATAGCTCTTGTAGTTTTCTTGTAATCCCGATTTTTATAAATGGCGGGAATTTTTACACATATCAAAATTTTAAGGGGTAGGGGAAACATTTTTACATTTTGCAAGTCTTCTCGTTAGTTCAAATGAACAAAGTTAGGTATCAAATGAAAGCCCATTCATCACTGCATAGACTAGTAGGTCAACCATCACTGTAGCACCTTCCTATCAAGAGTTATGATTTTTCAAATCAATTTTTTTGCCGAAAACAGCTGATTTTGGCATGTCAATTGTCACAAGGCATGTCATATTTGAATGATTCTGGTGCGCAAATGATTAAGTCAATCACAAAACAAATGCCTGAATCCATCAAATAGTACCCTCAGGTGATATGTTAACATTTTAAAGGGCCATATCTATGTATATTGTAGACTCTATGAGTATACAAAGTTGGCATGTGAAAATTTTTGTCACCCATAAAGTGTGTTTTTCGGGCAAAATCGGCCACAAATCAATATTTACTAGCAAAACGATGTACGTTGCACTCAAAAAAAAAAAAAAATCATGTTCTACAAACAATTTTACCCTAGAAAAGACACCTTAGAAATTAAACATAGCTATTTTCACTCTGGGGTGAATTTTTACACACTTTGGCAGTGAAACCTGCTTCAAATCTGAGACCATGTTTTAAACACATTTGAAATTCAAATTTCTTTTTCAATTCAGAGCCTCTCTATGGTGTGCTGCTTTGATTACATAAACATGACATTTTGAAAACAAAGGGTTTAAAAAGGAAGAAATGTTTGCGAATTCCCATTTTACCTTATCGAACCAGGTACCATTTTAATCTTGCTATTTCTTATTATGTAAGAACAATGTGTGATAACGCCTACTCAAAATTGGAGATATTCAACATGATCCCCTATCTCTAATAAAAATAGTATAGGTCTAAATAGAGTATAGCATGAACCCTGTGTTATCAGTCTACCAAATTGCAAAACCGCACCAGATTCCATACTTTTATTCTCGAGATATTTCGAATTATGTAACAATACCTCAATTTGACTCATTATTTTCTCCACTATTTTTCACCACTATGATATATCAGGCAGTGTCCATATGCTATTGTGTTTATGCTAATGTCATTACGTAATCAAGGATTCGACTTGGCTAATTACGCATTTGTTTTGAAAGACAAAGGTACAAACTGAACTACAAACTAGTCATCAAAGTCATACTTGGCAGAGATAAATAATAGTTGCAGGAATATATTGACAGTCCCTCGTATGTTGTTATTTGTGATGGCAGAGAAATTTGAATAAATAAATAAATACATGTATACATGTAGGCATATAAGAAAACCATGCCAATAGCACATTTTTGTGAAAGCAATCTGATAAAGACCAAATTTGAAAAGCAGTTCTAGGATAAGTAGTGCAATTGAAGTTGTTGCATTTTGAAGCCAATGTTCAAGATTATATAAACATTTTGGGGATTGCTATATAATTTTATCATGAACAATTTTCCAACTGTGCCAAGGTTGGTCAGTTAATTACCTTCCTCCTTTTTTTAGCATTATGTGTAACTTTCAATATTATGATATTGTGGTTTCTCGGAAAAGTTCTTTGAAGAAAAATAAATTATCTCGCTATCTGAGGGGGAAAATAAATTAGCTCCACACCTCCACCTCAGACTAAAAAATATTTTTAAAAATTGCTCCACGTCGGGTCAACAAAAAGATTTGGTGTCAAGGGTGAAAACAAATTCATTTTCATCATTTATAATTTTTTAGCTTCGTACATGTATAATTCCCCAATATTTTGATAAGAGGGTATGATCTATACAATCCTCCCCATGCATCATGTTGATATCTGTATGCGGCTTTTTGGCCTAAAAATAGCCTTTAATGCCTATTTATTCTATTTTTGTATAAACCATATTTCACACAATTTAGCTTCAATATGGCAAATATTAGGTGCTTCGTGCAAATTTGTACCATAACTTTATTCTGTGGGTAGGTTTAGTTTCACACTTGAAGAATTGTTTTCCAACCCCAGCCCCCCCCCCCCCCACCATGTCAAATACAAATCTATGCCACTGACTTGAAGGCCCTGCATTCATGTCCCACATTCTCCCCCTAATCACTAAATTTCCACAGCTTTATATTTTTAGATCACAATAAAATAACAAAAAAATATATATAAAAAAAATGGATTGTTTTTGTTTAATATAGTCTCTATTCAATTTCACTATTTTTTTTTAATCTGGCAATAAACTGTAGTGATTGTATCTGTTGACTTAAATATTTACAATATTATACCAAAAAATAATTTAGGCCAAAACATTAGGGTGACATCCCGCTATCTCTAAGGTCCGCTATCTCTAAGGTTCGCTATCTCTAAGGTTCGCTATCACTAACGTGTAAAGTCTATGGAGATCAGAATCCGCTATCTCTAATAGAGAAAAAGGTTCGCTATACCTAAAAAAAGGTCCGCTACTTCTAAGGTTCGATATCACTAATTTAGAATAAGGTTCGCTAGTTCTAAGGTTCGATATCACTAATCTTAAATAAGGTTCGCTATCACTAATTTAAAATAAGGTTCGCTACTAATTTTGAATAAGGTCCGCTATCACTAATTTATTGAAGGTTCGCTATCTCTAAGGTTCAAGTTATCACTAATTCCAATAAAGGTCCGCTATACCTAAGGTTCGCTATTACTAATTTTGTTAAAGGTTAAGCTATCCCTAATTTATTAAGGTTCGCTATATCTAAGGTTCGTTATCACTAATTTCGATTAAGGTTCGCTATACCTAAAGTTCGTTATCACTAATCTTAAATAAGGTCCACTATCTCTAATTTTAAATAAGGTCCGCTATCCCTAATTTCAAATAAGGTCCGCTATCTCTAATTTTAAATAAGGACCGCTATAGCGAATAGCGGACCTTATTTTAAATTAGTGATAGCTAACCTTAGAGATAGCGAACCTTCAATAAATTAGTGATAGCGGACCTTATTTAAAATTAGAGATAGCGAACCTTATTTAAAATTAGTGATATCGAACCTTAGAAATACCGAACCTTTTTCAAAATTAGTGATATCGAACCTTAGGTATAGCGGACCTTTTTCGTAATTAGTGATAACGAACCTTAGAGATAGCGAACCTTAGAGATAGCGAACCGTAACCAACATTAGAACATTATAATTAGGTGTAGGCCTAAGTTTAACTCTTTAAAACTGTTACTCATATTAAAATGAAGCTTGTTTTCACTATGCAGCAACAATAAGTTTTGTATAACAGGTTAGTCAAGAAGTGGCTAATTTCTTGTCTTTACTTAATTATGTCTAGAATTTCCTTCAAGTTTCATTCAAGACATAGTGAAACAAAAGTCAAGAAATTTACCACTTCTTGACATCATTTATAATAGTTTAGCTTCGCTTTTATATAATTCCTAAAATTTTGATAAGGGGGTATTGACAATCCTCCCCCATGCATCAAGTTGACATCTATGTAGCTTTTTAGCATAAAAAGAGCCTTCATGCCGGCCTATTCATTCTATTTTTGCACAAACCATATTTCACACAATTTTATATAGCTTTAATATGGCAAATATTAGGCACGTCGCACAAATTTGTACCATAAACTTTTGTTTAAGGGATCTGGAATGAGCGTTTCTACAGTATTTTTTGTGGGACATGAGAGCACATCAGACATATCGAATTGCATTCTGAATACTGAAGAATATGTCTTTCTGATATCAAATAATTTTAATTTTTGAAATTCACGATATAATACAAATTTTATGACAAATTATTAAAATTACGCTGCAGATCGTGTTTAGGGTGTAAAAGCATGAAATTTTGGAAAAAAGGGTAGCAAAATTGCAATTGCTAATATGCGGAAATGAAATTTGATGCAAGGAATAAAATCCCTGTTTAGGGTGTGAAAAAACAGGTGCGTGTTACCTGTTTATGGTAACGTTTTAGGCAAGGGTTAAATCCTTATTTAGGGTGCTTTTCAAAAGTTGATTATCGTGGATGGTGTACATGCTACAATGGGATTGACCCCCCCCCCCTCAGGTTTTCAAAACTAAATGCTCAAACAAAAAAACCTGAAAGACAGCGCCAAATTGGTGATAAAATAACTCAAATTGGGCTGAAATTTTTTTTTAATGTATGAATTTGAGCAACAAAAGTAACTGAAAAGTTTCAGGTCTGGGTTTCCAAATTTCACAACTACCATGCGGATACACAGAGTGCGGGACTGGGAGCATGCAATCTCATTAGATCCAGCATTTGATGGTTTGAAACCATGATTACTAGCAAATAATAAGATCAGGTATAGTGATTTTATACCAATACTAAGGTACTATGAAATGCTGGAATTCCAAACATGCACTTTTCATATAATGAAAATCTGGAAGACTCAAATTGATGATTTTGGTTGGATTTCCAAAATCTTCCACACCCTTTTCAGAGTCAATCTTCAATTCCAGTTGGAAATTTACATGTTTTTGGGTTGAAATATACATGTTTTTGAATTACCCTGTGGAAGATTTGTACTTTGACCTCAATTCCAGTTGGAATATTGACGACTCAACCTGTTGATTTTGGTACTATTTCAGATGTTTTTGAGTGGGAAATTTAACTTTATTTAACTTTCAGTGGATACCCTGTGGAAGATTTGCATTTTGACCTCAATTCCAGTTGAAATGTCGACTTCAATTCCAGATCTGGAATGACTCAAACTGTTGATTTTGGTTGGAATTCCAAAATCTTCCACACCCTTGCCGTACTATTTCAGATGAAATCCGACCTCAATTCCAGTTGGAATGTCGACTACTCAAACTGATGATTTTGGTTGGAATTCCAAAATCTTCCACAGGGGTGTGTGGTGGATTTCAAATGGAATAGCCCATTAGGGTACTTTTCAAGAAATGTTCATGAATTTTCGAGGACAAAATTGTTCATGATTGTCCAAATTAGGGGTGTTTTGGAGCAAAATTGTCCTTGAAATGAAAAATAGGGTATATTTCTAGGACTTTCGTCCGTTTTTTACCGCTACAGTTTTCGTTATTGTCCTCATTTCCCCGTGAAATAGGGGTACAAATTCAAAAGCGTCCTTAAATGGTAAAAATAGGGGTATTTATTTCGAAAAAATGTCCTTGATTCCTCGTGATAAGGGGGTGAAATGAAAATGCGTCCTCAAAATGATAAAAATAGGGGAGGTATTTGGGGGCAAATTTTCCTTGATTTCGCGCAAAATAGGGGGTAAAATTGCTGGAAATGTCCTCGATTCCCTGTGAAATAGGGGTCATTTTCAAATCCTGGAACGGTCATACGTCCTACCTTTAAATACAAACTGAACCCACCGGGCACGTCCTGCTCTCCCATTACACCCAGGGACCAAGTTGGGGTTTCCAAACAACCAGGTGTTTCCCTGATCGGAACTGGCAGTGAGGTCTTTGTCATCCACAGGATTTGCCCCACAATTCAAATGCAGTACAAAGGAGAGAGCCAATAATTGAATATGAACATTGCTTCCGTTGGGGATCAAACCAGGGACCTCCTGCACCAGTGTCAAAGACCTTAACCAATAGGCCATGCTGCTCTCACCTGAGACGAATATACATTTCTTTTTCTTTTTCTTTTTTACACACGCTTTTTAAGCTATAAATTATGTATGATAAAGGCCTTGGAACTTTTTTTTACTTTTTTTTAAATTAGTTTTTTGTGGTTTTAATATTGATATATATAGGTGTGTCACAGTATTCACAATATAAAAACACTGCCGATCGGGACGGAAGTACTCAAGAGACAGTATTTGGTGATGTAAAATCTACAGCTTTTTGTCACCTGTTTTCCAATGAAAAGAAAGTATTGACAAAGCAGTTACTGCATTGTGCTGTTCCAGATGAAATACAGACGCCCCATATGGAAGACATAACTTGAATCTTCCACACAGGGAGTGTGAATTTCAAATGGGGTTACCTGAATTGATAGCTCCATTTGAAATCTACACCTCCTTTGTGGAAGATTAAGGCCATATCTTCCATACGGGGGTGTATGGATCTCAACTGGAATAGTTAAATATTCATGAATCTAATCTACTCACCAATATTATTGTCTTCACTCCCAGCATTTGATGAACTTTTCGCAAGCAGCCAACCCAAGAATGACATCAACACAAAGAAAGCCCAGACATTCGTCAACAGCTTAGAGGCTTCCATGGGTAGCACAGAAGCCTGGCATCCATTACATGCTTACTTTTTACTCAAAGCGGAGACACTGCGGAATGTGTTCTTGATATCTGACGGGCACATCAACAATGAAGAAGCTACATTGAATGCCGTACATGACAACGCTATGTATACTCGCTTGTTTACATTTGGTGTCAGGTGAGAATGTCTTGATAATTAAAACTGAAAACTTATCGTGAAATACACATTTTTTGAACTATATGTATTATACGAAAGTATGAACTTGCATTGAGATATTATAATTTGATCTACTGGACTTATGTTTTGATGAGTGGCAATATTTCACATCTTATCTCGGATGCATCATCAGGCCCACTGATGTTAGCATGGCAAAAGTTTGTTGACTTGTGATGCGGATGTTGTGCCACAGGTCAAGATGAGCCAAACCTCTGAGGGATCTTCTGCCAAGTTGTGACGTAAGCCGCCTCCCTTGTTGAGTGAATTGAGGGCCTATTGTTCAGCGATCAACTGTAACTGTAAGAGAGAAAGAAATAAGGTTTCGGTCTTTTTTTGGTAATTGTGTTTTATGGCATTTATCTCAGTTCCACAGCCAATCGTCATCTACTGAGGGCGCTTGCACGAGTCGGTGCTGGAGCATTCCAGTTCTTTGACAGCAAAGTGAAATCCAAATGGGAAGGAAAGATCAAGTCTCAACTGAACAAATCTTCTCATCCGGTGTTGACATCAGTCAGTGTGGAATGGCAACAGTTTGATAACCACGCACCAAGACCAATTCAAGCACCCAGTCAGATCACTTCATTGTTTAGTGGATCTCGACAAGTTGTCTATGGATATGTGCCATTTTGTACTAAGGTAAAAATGGAAGTAGCTTTGTTATTTATTATTGTCTGGAATTACTATGGATATAGAAAACACTAACTTAAAGGTGTATGACCAGATTGTGGTCCAAGTGTAACACATTGTGTATTCTACCTCACCTTGAGGCCAATCACCATGGATATAGAAAACATTAACTTAAAGGTGCAGATTGTGGTCCAAGTGTAACACATTGTGTATTCTACCTCACATTGAGGCCAATCACCATGGATATAGAAAACACTAACTTAAAGGTGTATGACCAGATTGTGGTCCAAGTGTAACACATTGTGTATTCTACCTCACATTGAGGCCAATCACCCAAACATTCGTATTCTGAGTTTGGAGTTAAAGGTGCATGACCAGATTGTGGTCCAAGTGTAACACATTGTGTATTCTACCTCACATTGAGGCCAATCACCCAAACATTCCTATTCTGAGTTTGGAGTTAAAGGTGCATGACCAGATTGTGGTCCAAGTGTAACACATTGTGTATTCTACCTCACATTGAGGCCAATCACCCAAACATTCATATTCTGAGTTTGGAGTTAAAGGTGCATGACCAGATTGTGGTCCAAGTGTAACACATTGTGTATTCTACCTCACATTGAGGCCAATCACCCAAACATTCGTATTCTGAGTTTGGAGTTAAAGGTGCATGACCAGATTGTGGTCCAAGTGTAACACATTGTGTATTCTACCTCACATTGAGGCCAATCACCCAAACATTCATATTCTGAGTTTGGAGTTAAAGGTGCATGACCAGATTGTGGTCCAAGTGTAACACATTGTGTATTCTACCTCACATTGAGGCCAATCACCCAAACATTCATATTCTGAGTTTGGAGTTAAAGGTGCATGACCAGATTGTGGTCCAAGTGTAACACATTGTGTATTACACATTGTTACACATTTGTGTTACACATTGTGTAACACATTGTGAGATTTCAACTCCAATTTCAAGTAATTCATCATCAATTTCAACATATGCAACCAATTCTGAACTTTTGACACCATCTTTGCCATGCGTTTCTATGGTTACTCCTGGAATTCCGGACGCCAATGACTCATTGCATTTTTGTGCTCTGCCTACTTGCTCGGCAGATTCGTCAAACAAGTTTGGTCTCCGTTTTTGTGCTAGATGTAAAACTGTAAAGTACTGTTCAACTCGTCATCAATCTGAACATTGGCCTTGTCATCGAGACAATTGCCACCCTTGTGGTGGTTCATAACTTTCAGTTTTTATCCTTTTTGTTTTGCTTGTTTGTGTTTTTGTCACCAATTTTATGCAATTCAGTGTAATTCTGCTCAATTGTACTAATGTATTTTCTATATCACTTCAAGGTTGTGTAACCTTGTCAGTTTGCGCCTTTTTGTGGCTGCAGTTTTGCTGCGAAGTGATATGGTTCATACATTTTTTCGGTCATGTTGAGCTTGGTTACACTGCCATGTAAGATTGTGTTTGGAGTGCGCCTCCACTAATAAATCTATTCTATTCTATTCTATTCTATTCTATTCTATTCTACCTCACATTGAGGCCAATCACCCAAACATTCATATTCTGAGTTTGGAGTTAAAGGTGCATGACCAGATTGTGGTCCAAGTGTAACACATTGTGTATTCTACCTCACATTGAGGCCAATCACCCAAACATTCATATTCTGAGTTTGGAGTTAAAGGTGCATGACCAGATTGTGATCCAAGTGTAACACATTGTGTATTCTACCTCACATTGAGGCCAATCACCCAAACATTCATATTCTGAGTTTGGAGTTAAAGGTGCATGACCAGATTGTGGTCCAAGTGTAACACATTGTGTATTCTACCTCACATTGAGGCCAATCACCCTTAAAGGTGCATGACCAGATTGTGATCCAAGTGTAACACATTGTGTATTCTACCTCACATTGAGGCCAATCACCCAAACATTCTTATTCTGAGTTTGGAGTTAAAGGTGCATGACCAGATTGTGGTCCAAGTGTAACACATTGTGTATTCTACCTCACATTGAGGCCAATCACCCAAACATTCATATTCTGAGTTTGGAGTTAAAGGTGCATGGCCAGATTGTGGTCCAAGTGTAACACATTGTGTATTCTACCTCACATTGAGGCCAATCACCCAAACATTCATATTCTGAGTTTGGAGTTAAAGGTGCATGACCAGATTGTGGTCCAAGTGTAACACATTGTGTATTCTACCTCACATTGAGGCCAATCACCCTTAAAGGTGCATGACCAGATTGTGATCCAAGTGTAACACATTGTGTATTCTACCTCACATTGAGGCCAATCACCCAAACATTCTTATTCTGAGTTTGGAGTTAAAGGTGCATGACCAGATTGTGGTCCAAGTGTAACACATTGTGTATTCTACCTCACATTGAGGCCAATCACCCAAACATTCTTATTCTGAGTTTGGAGTTAAAGGTGCATGACCAGATTGTGGTCCAAGTGTAACACATTGTGTATTCTACCTCACATTGAGGCCAATCACCCTTAAAGGTGCATGACCAGATTGTGATCCAAGTGTAACACATTGTGTATTCTACCTCACATTGAGGCCAATCACCCAAACATTCTTATTCTGAGTTTGGAGTTAAAGGTGCATGACCAGATTGTGGTCCAAGTGTAACACATTGTGTATTCTACCTCACATTGAGGCCAATCACCCAAACATTCTTATTCTGAGTTTGGAGTTAAAGGTGCATGACCAGATTGTGGTCCAAGTGTAACACATTGTGTATTCTACCTCACATTGAGGCCAATCACCCTTAAAGGTGCATGACCAGATTGTGATCCAAGTGTAACACATTGTGTATTCTACCTCACATTGAGGCCAATCACCCAAACATTCGTATTCTGAGTTTGGAGTTAAAGGTGCATGACCAGATTGTGGTCCAAGTGTAACACATTGTGTACACAGCTAACTTCTACCAGTACTGGGCCAGTAATAAGCCGCTTTATCACTCGCCCAGTACTAGCACCAGTACTGGGCTAGAAAAAGTCAGCGCTAGCACTGGGCAAGACAAAGTCGGCTAGTACTGGGCAACTACTAGCGCCACGTATTGGGCTCGCAATTGCGCCGGATCTGTGCCTAGTGCCAGCCGACTTTGACTGGCCCAGTAATTATTTCACCAGATCTGGCCAAGTACTTGTGGGTGACGCGCTCGTACTAGCGAAACAGTTCCCAATCAATTATGTTTTGAGTTTTTTCACCCGTTTCACCATGTTCACGCGTCTGGATTTGGAAGCCAGTTTTTAGGCTTTTAAATAATATTAGAACTTCCTCGTTGTGGATATGAATTATAGGCCCCGATGCTGAGCCTTCGTATAATATAAATTGCAACTTTTAAGCAATTTATATTAAAAACAAGCCTGGCTTTGCCAAGCCTCATGCATACGCATAGGCATAGCAAATGCACGAATACCAGGCCTACGTCTACAAGACTATATGTCTATTCCAACTTGTACTGTATATATATAGTGTATAAATTATGTAACACCCTATTTTTTGAACGTTCGAGTAGGCCTAAATAAGGAATCAGTACAATGAGAGTTGTAAATGGTAACGGCCTTCAAAAAAATGATACGGTAGGCCTACAGTACATGCCTTGTGTGTAGCCGAAATGCAATTTATTTGGATCAGCTTAGGCCTAGGCCTATTAGTTTAACGGTTTCGATCAGTGTTCTTTCTCAGTGAAAAAGCAAGTGCAAGGCAATTTTTGAGCTAGGCCATAGGCCTATTTGTAAATAAAAAATCCATTTTAGGCTAGGCCATATTTTAAAGGTGTGAATCGGAAATTTCACTATCTCTTTTTTGTCAATGTTAAGCCTTTTTCTAAAACTAAAGTCTTTATAATTTTTTTTTTACAAAAACGATGTGGGGTTTTAGACTGATGGGGTTCCGACAAAAAATAATTTTTACTAAAAGTCGTTTTTTAATTTAAAAGGTTGCTTTTTTATGAAAAGTAGCATTTTCCTAAAAATACGTCTTTATAAAAAAAAAAAAAGGCCTAAGCTTTTTTCCTAAAATGCCATCTTTTTTTCATCTAAGTCGTTTTTGTTTAGCCCCTGTGTTTAGCGGGGTTTCGGACTGACATGGCTTCGGACTTTTGGGGTTCTGCCAAAAAGGAAGTCTTGCTTTTTGTTTTCTGAAATGACATCTTTAAAAAAGTCTCCTTTTTCTGAAATGATGTCTTTAAAAAAATTGCCTTTGCCCTGAAATAACGTCTTTAAAAAGTCGCATTTTTAAAGAATATCTTTGAAAAAATCACTTTTTTTTCTGAAATGACGTCTTTTTACTGAAGTTGCCTTTTTTCTGAAATGACGACTTTTTAAAAAAAGTCGCCTTTTTCTGAAATGACGTCTTTTTTAAAAAGTTTCTTCTTTTCTGAAATGACATCTTTTTTAAAAAGTCGCCTTTTCCCTAAAATGACGTCTTTAAAAAGTGACATTTTTCTGAAATGGCGTCTTTATAAAAAGTCGCCTTTCTGAAATGTCTGCTTTTTTTTCCTGACATGACGTCTTTAAAAAAAGTCAAATTTTTTCTGAAATGACATCTTTTTAAAAAAGTTGCTTTTTTCTGATATGACATCTATAAAATATAAAGTAGCCTTTTTTTCAAATGACATCTTTTAAAATACAAAGTAGCCTTTTTTTCAAATGACATCTTTTTAAAAAAGTCACCTTTTTTCTGAAATGTCTTTAAAAAGGTCGCTTTTTCTGAAATGACATCTTTTTAAAAAAGTCACCTTTTTTTCTGAAATGGCGTCTTTATAAAAAGTCACATTTTTTTTCCGAAATGTTTTTTTTAAAAGTAGTTTTTTATGAAATGTCTTTTTAAAACAGCTGCCTTTTTCTGAAATGTCTTTTAAAAGTCACCGTTTTCTGAAATGACGTCTTTAAAAGTTGTTTTTTCCTGTTTTTTTCCTTAAATGACGTCTTTAAAAAGTCGCGTTTTTTCTAAATGTCTTTTTTTAAAACAGCCGCCTTTTTCTGAAATGTCTTTTAAAAGTTACCTTTTTCTGAAATGTCTTTTTACAAAAGGTCTGAAATGTCTTTTTAAAATAGCCGCCATTTTCTAAAATATCTTTAAAAAAGTCGCCTTTTTCTGAAATGACATCTTTTAAAATAAAAAGTAGCCTTTTTTTCAAATGACATCTTTTAAAATAAAAAGTAGCCTTTTTTTCAAATGACATCTTTTTAAAAAGTCCCCTTTTTTCTGAAATGTCTTTAAAAAGGTTGCTTTTTCTGAAATGACATCTTTTTAAAAAAGTCGCCTTTTTTTCTGAAATGACGTTTTTAAAAAAGTGAGCCTTTTCCCTAAAATGACGTTTTTAAAGTCACATTTTTCTGAAATGGCGTCTTTATAAAAAGTCACATTTTTTTCTGAAATGTCTTTTTAAAAAGTCGCTTTTTTACGAAATCTCTTTTTAAAACAGCTGCCTTTTTCTGAAATGTCTTTTAAAGTCGCCTTTTTCTGAAATGACATCTTTTAAAATAAAAAGTAGCCTTTTTCTCAAATGACATCTTTTTAAAAGCCACCTTTTTCTGAAATGTCTTTTTAAAAAAGGTCGCTTTTTCTGAAATCACGTCTTTTTAAAAAGGTCACCTTTTTCTGAAATGACGTCTTTTTAAAAATGACATCTTTCCGAAAAAGTTGCCTTTTCTAAAATGGCGTATTTAAAAAAAAAAATCGCCTTTTATGAAATGACATCTTTTTATAAAATGTAGCCTTTTTTCTCAAATGACATCTTTTTAAAAAGTCAACCTTTTTTCTGAAATGACGTCTCTTTTTGAAAAAGTCGCCTTTTTCTGAAATGATGTCTTCTTTTTAAGTCACCTTTTCTAAAATAATGTCTTTTAAAAGCACCTTTTTTTCTGGAATGACGTCTTTAAAAAGAGTCGCTTTTTTCTGAAATGACTTCTTTTTAAATAAAAAGTCACCAATTTTTTAAATGTCTTTAAATATATTTTTTTTTCTGACTAAAAGTTGCCTTTTCTCAAATGACATCTTTTAAAAAAATCACTTTTACTGAAATGACATCCTTTTAAAAAAGTCGCCTTTTTCTGAAATGACGTCTTTGTAAAAAGTTCCTTTTCTGAAATTATGCAAAATTTGTTTCTTTCTGAAATGACTTTCGAACTGACAGGGGTTCGGATTGACGGTGTTTCGGACTGACAGGGGAGACCCCACCACAAGTGCCCCTAAAAGCGCCCAAGGCAATTAGTATACTGACGGGGTGGTAAAAACAGCAAGAAGTAGGTAGAATCAGCATCTGAAAGTGTGGTACATCCCCGTACAAAAATCCCCAAATAAGCCTTGAACCCCCTTTTTGTTTTTTACAATGTCATTGAAAGAGTTAATGGGTGGTTTTAACCCAGGAATTATGAACATTTTTGGGCCTCATCCTCATAACTTGATGGATTCATCTGTGAGGTCAAATTTAGGCAAAAATACTATTTTTTGGAGAAAATCCCCCCAAAAAAAATATAAACAGGTTTTTTTTTGGCCCAAATTTTTATTAAAAAAGGCATTAATAAAAACAATTTGCAATCACATAGCCCAATAGCCCGTAATTCCAGGGTTATTATATTTGCCTGATAAGTCCTGGAAGATTACATATTAAGGCCAAGTAAAATAAATAACATGTATATTGTCTGGAAGCAGTTATTATTTGTTACAAATTTACTATTCATTTCTGTGTAAAATTTCAATTGCAAAGGCTTTGTCAACACATAAAAATGTGGAGGCCCTGATATTTTTGACGGTATTACTACCACTAGCTTGAACAAATTGCCAAAAATGGATGAGGGAAGGGACAATATACATGTTATTTTACTTGACCTAAAAAAATAATGGAGACTGAGACTCGCTCAATGAAGTGCAGTTATTTCAAATATAATTGAAATTTAAAAATCAACCTTGTATTAGGTTTGAACAAAATTGCAATTTTCACATCTTATCTTAAATCTGCTTTTTAATAGATTTGACCTTCAGTATTTAGGATTGAACCATTAATATCATCATTAGGTGTCATAAATCCTAGAGTGACATAAATGTATAAAACATGTACCTTCATGTTTGGTGCATAATAAATGATCATGCTTCTTTTCAGTCTTCTTTTCAGTCTCAAGTTTATTTCATGTAGAACCTTTCTGATTTTAGGGTAGTATAAATATTTTGTCATATGTACATTTGGCCCCTGAATATGGATGAAGCAAACCCTTCAATATAAAGTCTACACCTACAAGGCTTTATCCATGTTCAAGGGCCAAAAGTAAATATGACTTTTTTCCTGCATGTACTTTGGCCCTTGAACATGGATGAAGCAAACTCTTCAATATAAAGTCTACACCTACAAGGCTTTATTCATATGTTCAATGGCCAAAAGTGCATATGAGGCTTTTCCGCCGAGTGACGGATTTACCCTTTATTTCTTAATCAGATAATCTGTTACCCTCACAATCCAGAATTAAAAATGTTTCATAGCATTACTGAGGATTTTCAACCACCTTATTATATTCTGCTAATCTATCCTGTGAGAATATTTGTGCAATAAAGTGATTGCTTTCCTGATTCTCCACCAATTGGAAGTCATGATACTGATTGTGTATGTAGAACACCAACAGTTTTCTGAAATTTTTGAGTTTAAAAGTCTATTTTCCACATTTTCCAGCTTCACATTTACTTGCTTGGAAATAAAGGTACTAGTATATTTCCACTTTGTGTTCAAGTGTCCAAGGCATTCCAGCCTGGTTGGTACATGTAGCTGCAATTGGTCTGAAAGGCATGCATTCCTATCATAGTGAAGGCTAAGGATATGTAGAGTCCGAGCATTTTAACAAGCATTACAGTGGAAGATGTGAGGTCTCCATGATATTGATTTTCAGTGATCCCAATCGACTACTTTCACTGCCACCATGGCACTGTCAACGCTGTTGATCAAGTCATGGTACTTTCTGACGGTCCTTTCTGAAACAACAAAATAACAATATTGATACAAAAGTTATAAACAGAGTTGTTGGACAATTTCATTATTATTATCCACAGCAGAAGCCTGTGAAATTATTGTTATCCACAGCTGAAGCCTGTCAAGTTATAGTGTAAAATGTTCTTAAAATCCTTGCACTTCCCAGGCTGCACTTTCAATCCTATGTATTATTTTTACAGTCCATCTTATTTGTTACATTACACTACTCACTAATGATATTTCAAGCATAGTGTTATCTTCAGTAGACAACAACCCCGACTATTTTAAACCTTGTTGTTCAATGATATTTTGAAATCAACATCATTAAAAATCTTGAGGGTGTGTGACCAGATTGTGGTCCAAGTGTAACACTTTTTGTTTTCTACCTCATATTGAGGCACGTCACCCAAACATTCTTATTCCAAATTTGCTCCAGTGATTTGGATTCTAGAATTATCTGTATTCCAGTTTTTCATAGAACAGTACATCTTGAAGGAGTTTCAATAGGAAGTTGCCTAATAGCACACGGTAAGGGTGGATCAACATAATTCTACCCTGTAAATTTCGTGACCATAGCGAACTGTCCACAAGGTTATCCGTCCCTCGGGAGAGGGCGCTGTTTTGAGATTTTATGCTCTGGACCCATTTTTAACTCCACCCAATTCCAAACTAACTGTATAAAAATGCTGTGCTCATGATGCCATAAGGTCTTTTCCTTCGGCCGATCTAAAAAGGGCAGGCAAATTTGCGCCCTGTTACTGGGGTTATAACCACTCAACTACCATGTTTTTGTTCATACTGCCTCAACTATCTATTTCAGTCCTAAAATTTCACTGGGGTTATGAGAAATTATGAGATTTCACCTGATAACAAAATCTGCATACTGATGGGATACCAATTAAGTGGGGGGATGAGGCTCCGGGATGAGGCTGGCAATCTAGTCACCCACCTTTACTAGTCCATGACAGAAAAGAGGGTGGATAATTTGCTACCAAAGAAGGGTACCATACCAATTCTAGCAATGCATTTGAGAAAATACATACATGTAGATGTACAGGGTGTCCCAGAACAACTTAATTACGGTACCGGGCAAATGAATTTGGTCAGCAAATCCACAAGTTTACTATATCTTACCCATGCACTTACTGCTTAACTGTGGTGTTTTGTAGGAGATTTAATATCTTTAAATTGCTCTGTTGTCCTTCAGGCACAATTGATGAACTTGGCTGGATTTCATTAAGATGGGACATGTGTAAACAAATATATGCAAAACAAATCAGGTTTGATAAAGAAATTCATTTAAAACCATACATTGTGACTTACAGTAATTCAGCGATTCACACTTACATTAATTTTGTTCTGTTATTAGTCTGGTCAAAATAGCAATTTCATTGCATAAATTTCTGTCAGTTGTGACTTCTGACACCTTCCACCAGGGTGCCTTTATGTATTGCAGCATTACATCAATTTACATGTATTTAATGATGATCAATATGCAGAAAACATGTCCTCGATTGATACATGTACAAGTCTTCTGTGATCTGAAGTGATCTGCACCTGAATAATAAAACAAAAACCAGACCCTTATTATAGTTAATACCCCAGAAAATAAAAGACAAGAGATGTACATGTATAAATTTAAGCATACTGAAATTAATCATTTAAAAATAGCAAATGAACATGATGAGGAAAATATGCATGCACACCCACACAAGTGACTTAGGCAAAAATTGCAACAAAATAACAAGCACAAAATTCAGTATTGCCTGAAGATACAGTTTTGTTATAAATCACTGGCCCAGATGCAAAGAAACATGTTGGAGTCCATGCCTCCTTCATCCATAGAACCCATTCAACATGTTCAATTCGCCTATTGCACCATTCCGCCATATGCGAGGAGAACTTTGAACTGGCAATAGACATGAAAGGAAGTATTACGTAACTTTACGCAATGTTATATGACTGGTTCAATTCCCATTCATGCATGCTGCCAGATCGAGGCTCTCCTTGCATGAATGGCAGAACCGTGCAATGGGCTTAATAAGAACAAACTATGGATAGTGTTTGAGAAATACATACTGCATGGCTTAGTTTAATCATCTGGTCATGGTGTGGCCTGCTCTCAGATCTTTCCCTGGGAAATAAGGTTTTTTCAAAATTGGGTCTTCAAATTTTCACACATTCTAAGTTCTCTCTAAATACTTTTTAACATAAAATTGTTAAGTTTTTTACAAAATTATGAAAGTTTTTGGTAGCCTTTTATCATGTATTTAATAGGGGCAGTGGAATCTTACAGCCTGTGGATCCTTTATAGGGGAGTGTTCAGAAATACTTTGGTGGGGGCTGGAAAAAATTATTTTTCATGTCGAAATTTTTTTTAACCCCCCCCCTCTTCGCGAACCCACAACTTTTTTGACCCCCCTTCATATAGGTTCAAAACTATTTTAACCCCCCCCCATCATAATGTACCATTCTACATCAAATGGCAGAGGAAACATATTAATGATGCTAAAATTTGTATTCATGTGCAATGAAATAGTACTCATTTCATTGGTATAGAATATGTGGAATTGAGGAAATGTTCCAAATTAAAGTAGCATAAGTATGTTTATGCAACCCACTGAACCCCCTGAGTATTAATAAACTATACATTTATGATTGGAATCAGTGGCGACGGAAACATTATAATTTAGGGGGGTCGGGGACGAGTATATTTTGTTCTGGTTTTACTGGGAATTTTGTTGCGCGGTGACACGCAAAAATCTTAGACCATTTTAGCCCAAAATTCAGGGGCGTAGCACAGTGGCACAGACGAAAAAAGAAATTGCAGTTGCAAATACATACCGGTTTTGTTTTTAGAGAGACTGGGCCATATACATCTCAGCTCCCACCCAGTAAATTGGTACTCATCCCTGAGGGCTAGGGTGTCTGTGTGCTCACTATTCACTGCACATTTGTCTGGGACATTTGTCCAATTTTGAGATGTTTATAATTTATAAATATTAATTAATATCACACAGCCAAATATTTCTGAAAAGGTAACTTTCAGTTATGATGATGATGATGATGATGATATTTTTCTATAATATTTGAATACATTGCCCTTCATTTACATGTATGCTGCACACAACCTATAGGGCATGGCACTGTGAGTTGACAATACATGCAGTGTGTAGCTGTGTGTCACACCCGTACCCCGGCACACACGCAAATACCCCCACCTGACTGCTTTCTGATACAGGTGGTCTGATACATGTAGTACCTTCAGGAGTTACCTGTACATGTATGTGTCTTTGAAGTGAAATATGTATGGTTGGTTGATGGGGTGGGGTGGGGTTTGGTAGGGTGGGTTTGTATAGGAGAGCAATATGTGGTGGGGTGTAGTGATCTTTGACCAATGACCTTCTTTTTGTACAATTTTATCTTCAAAATTCCATATAATTTAAAAGCAGAAACTGTCAAATTTTTAAATTAGAAACAAAATATTAAATTTTGCTCCATTTTTTGAAATTATGTTCCACCCGGTGATCCATTTTTTTTCAAAATGTTATACCAAATGAACCCCTTCTTTCAAAATTTTGTCAGTAATGACCCCCCTCCCCCCAAAAAAATGGCATGAACTCTGACCGAGTCCGGACTTGAGCTGGACTTGGGGCTTATTTTTGTTGGACTCGGACTTGGCTCGGACTTGTCACCACTGGACTTGGACTCCAATCCGGACTCGGATGAGCTGGACTCGGGTACAAGTCTGGAGGCCAGGCAATTTTTAACACTGGATCAAATGCACTTTTGTTGTGGTTCAATACTGGTACAAAAGTTTTTTACCCCCTCCTACGTACCGAAAATTGTTTAACCCCACCTGTTCATATACACCCAAAACTTTTTACCCCCCTATTCAGAACTCCTAAAATTTTATGACCCCCTATACTCTGATCAGCTCTTAATAGGCGGGGACTCATAACATTGATAATTTGATATAGATAAGCAGTATTATAGACGTGTGAACTGGTTTGTGACACACAGCTGGGCGCAGCAGTTACGCGAACTGCGCTTTGCGTTAAGACGCGTGCTTTTGTGAATATACGCGTGCGTAAGTTGGAACTTGATTGACTAGCGCAGTAACAAAAACCAAATAATTCCCGCCTATTAAGAGCTGGTCATAGTGTATATTTTCCAGCCCCCCACCAGTGTATTTCTGAACACTCCCTAGGTTAAAATTTACTTTTTGACATGATTATAGTGCAATGGCTTTTGGGTACTTGCATTTTAGTTTTTTTAGGAAAGTGCAGTCTCATGCCTGTGATAGGGATGTTCATAAAATTTTGAAGTTTAATATTTTTTAGCTGAAAGTTCTTTCATTTGAAAGAGAATCAAATTACCTAAACAATAAGGGGTCAATGATGTTTCTAGTGCATATACTTTTGAAGCAGGGCTGTCAACTTTTTGGAATTGCTTGGCGTGAGACAGGCGTACCGGGATTTGCCGACTTCAATGTTCATTTTGACCCATGATTATCTAAGCCACGGCGCTCGAAAATGTGAAAAGCTGGGGGTAGCAACAACAATTTTTTCATGGCGATGCGTGAGATTTTACTCAATTTTCAGCTTTTTGCGTGAGATTTACTTTCAGGCATGAGATTATACTACCTTGGCGTGAGACCATGAGAAAGTGACCCAATGCGTGAGACTCACGGCCAATGCGTGAGAGTTGACAGCCCTGTTTTGAAGTTACAGACAAAAATAGCGTCACCAAATTGCCCAAAGTTTTGTGTGTGAAATTGTGACAGTAGGCACATGTACAATGTACACTACTGTATGTGACCCCAGATGACCTCCTATTCTTTACTGCAAGAAAGCTGTTTTGGTTGGTCTTGATTTACACACAAATTGCATTTGCGCTTTAACGAGTGTCGACTTGGTGGATCATATATATTGCACTATGTTATGAATCCAGTATTATGCCAGTACCAAAGTAAGTCAAAGTCATTTAGGTTTTGGTTGTCAAAATATATTGATTTTTTCCATTGAGCCCCACAGTAAAGCCATTTTTGGACCGTACAGGCACATTCCACTTCCCTATGGACGAATAGCACCACCTATAGTGTGTGATGTGAGCCTGCCTACCTGTGATAAGCTTCACTCATTGTTTATAAGTGCCTGTGTGCTAATCCGGGTTTGTGGTGCGCAGGGGAAAGGATACAAATTGGCACCCCAAACCTGTGAATGTACTGACGGAAATATTTTTTGCCCAGTTATTGTTGTTGACCCCCAACTTTTTGTAGCCTGAAGTGCTCGAATCAAATGGCCCAAGGCTTGTAAGGTCGTATAAAATTAATGTTTTGAGAAAAGAAAAAAAAATCTGACAAACCCCAGACACTGATGAGGCCAGGAGGGAGAGGGCAAGAACCAAAACATCAATTTTATATAGACTAAAGGGAGTCCCAATCAGAGTCCATGCTTTTGATGACAGTGACCCCCTACCTTGGGTTTATATCATATTGTTTATTCTCATTCATATTCGATTTAATTAAACACTGTTTTAATTAGCAACATTTTACAATTTTAGGAAATTTAATATTGTTTTTGTTGCCCAAAAGTCCCAATTTACACTCGCATAAATTCATAAAAGCATGTGTCAGTCACGCATGTCACGCAAAGCACACTTTGTGCAAGATGTCTCGGGTTCAATTCCCGCAGGACAAAAAAAATTAATTCCGCTTCTTCCGTGGCTCATCTGGTAATGGCAGGGCAGATGACCCATGACAAAGACCTTGTTACAGTCGGTTCCAATCAGGGTAATAAGCCCGATTGTTGGCTACAAGTCACAATTTACACTTGTATAAATTCATAAAAGCATGTGTCAGTCACGCATAATATCGCAAAGCACACTTTGTGCAAGAGGTCCCGGTTCAATTCCTCGCAGGACAAAAAAAAATAATTCTGCTCTTCCCGTGGCTCATCTGGTAATGGCAGGGCAGATGACCAATGACAAAAGACCTTGATGTTACAGTCGGTTCCAATCAGGGTAATAAGCCTGATTGTTGGCTACACTTGACTGTCCTGCAAAAAATCCCCGACCAGCTATCCACGGCGGCCCCTTCGTTCACCAGGTCACTAATTGTGCCTGGTCGAAGTTTCGTCAGCATTATCGCCCAGATTTCAGCTGTTAACATGGTTTAATGCCTACATGTAGATATGCTCGACATAAAAAAATGCACTGTGCTCACAAATGCGCGCACTCCCCAGTCTCTCTCTATCAAATTGTTACGAGTCAAATGAGTTGAAGAAAGATAGTAGAATGGTAGGCCTACACTACCGTACATGTAGTTCTTTGGCACTTTTTGCCAGTATAGCGTTTTAAATAGCGGCCCAGTCATGGTTTGTGCAAACAAAATTCCGGGGACAAAATTTCTCCCATCTACCTATGATGACCAGTGGCGTGGCCAGCACATTGAAAGTGGGGTGGGGGGGGGGGGGGGGTGGGCAGGTTGTTAAGTTCCCCGAATGGAGTCTGATTAGCAGCAAATTTTGACGTTTTTAACATTTTCCCCCGAATGACCAACAAAAGTGGGGGGCATGGCACGCCACTGTCACTGATGATTTAGGGGTTCATTCATATATTTTCATGACTAAACAATTGTTTATGCCCGAGGGCATAAACAACGTTTAGTCCTGAAAATATATGAATGAACCCCGTTCATACATACACAACATTCTGAGTGCTGTTATTTTCCTCCACAACTAAAAAATATCGTCATTTTAGTCTAAAAACTATCAATTTCTAATCCTTTTTAAAAGTTTTTCCATTGCTAATTGTAAGAAAACGTTTACTTGCTCAGTCCACCGTGTTTGGACGCCACGAACATCGCAGACATCATTCGCGCTTTATGTAAATAGCTTTCATAAGCATACGCTGCAGATATCCTACTCATGGCGTTCATCGGTTCTGACGCGGCTTGTTTACGACCAGAAAGCAGGGCATAAATGTTGTTTATGCCCGCCTATCGACCAATATAACACGTATGTATGAACACTAAAGTAATATTCAGATTTCCTTTTACAAATTAACCATCGCATATACGTGCGCGACGTCAAGCGTGTGCATTGGACCATGTGCAAAATAAGATGCGCTGGACAGCTAGCAGTACGCTTAATTTGTAAAAGGAAATCTGAATAATACTTTAGGCCTACCTGACAATGATTAAGCTTAATGATCATGACGATATTTATACGGTGCCATACACAACTGGTTAGAGAAATTGAAACAAAAATAAAACAATCAAAAAGCTCTAGGCTTAGCCATGCTATACTACAAGTCTACTACAGTGACTATGCATACCATGCATACATTGATACAATGATAGTATTGATACATGCATACAATGACATGCATACTGCGGCTTATCCATGTATCATACTCATTAAAAAATGTCATGATTTACTTACCGTTACATAAAACACCACGGTGTTGAACTTCACTCAGTAGTTAAAGCTGTGCCAAACTCACAAACCAATTCACACGTCTATAATACTGCTTATTCATACTGCTAAATGTTAGCTTTTTGGGTAAATAGTACTGGTTCCGAGAATAAATACAATAAACATGATAACCAAACACGGCGTCCCATGAAAATAATTTTAATTTCAGGCAACTTTAGGGACAGCCCGTAGTACTACTAGAACTGGGCCAGTACTTGTGGCTTGAACTGGGCAATTGCGAGTACGCTAGAATTGGCCCAATAAAAGTGTCACTTTTGCCGCCTAGTATTGGGGCATTTTTATAGCTCAATCCGTGCCGCTAGATCTTGCCCAACACTGGCCCAGTACTGGGCTTAAAAAGTGGAAAACCGCTGTGTATTCTACCTCACATTGAGGCCAATCACCCTTAAAGGTGCATGACCAGATTGTGATCCAAGTGTAACACATTGTGTATTCTACCTCACATTGAGGCCAATCACCCAAACATTCTTATTCTGAGTTTGGAGTTAAAGGTGCATGACCAGATTGTGGTCCAAGTGTAACACATTGTGTATTCTACCTCACATTGAGGCCAATCACCCTTAAAGGTGCATGACCAGATTGTGATCCAAGTGTAACACATTGTGTATTCTACCTCACATTGAGGCCAATCACCCAAACATTCTTATTCTGAGTTTGGAGTTAAAGGTGCATGACCAGATTGTGGTCCAAGTGTAACACATTGTGTATTCTACCTCACATTGAGGCCAATCACCCAAACATTCTTATTCTGAGTTTGGAGTTAAAGGTGCATGACCAGATTGTGGTCCAAGTGTAACACATTGTGTATTCTACCTCACATTGAGGCCAATCACCCTTAAAGGTGCATGACCAGATTGTGATCCAAGTGTAACACATTGTGTATTCTACCTCACATTGAGGCCAATCACCCAAACATTCGTATTCTGAGTTTGGAGTTAAAGGTGCATGACCAGATTGTGGTCCAAGTGTAACACATTGTGTATTCTACCTCACATTGAGGCCAATCACCCAAACATTCATATTCTGAGTTTGGAGTTAAAGGTGCATGACCAGATTGTGGTCCAAGTGTAACACATTGTGTATTCTACCTCACATTGAGGCCAATCACCCAAACATTCATATTCTGAGTTTGGAGTTAAAGGTGCATGACCAGATTGTGGTCCAAGTGTAACACATTGTGTATTCTACCTCACATTGAGGCCAATCACCCTTAAAGGTGCATGACCAGATTGTGATCCAAGTGTAACACATTGTGTATTCTACCTCACATTGAGGCCAATCACCCAAACATTCTTATTCTGAGTTTGGAGTTAAAGGTGCATGACCAGATTGTGGTCCAAGTGTAACACATTGTGTATTCTACCTCACATTGAGGCCAATCACCCTTAAAGGTGCATGACCAGATTGTGATCCAAGTGTTACACATTGTGTATTCTACCTCACATTGAGGCCAATCACCCAAACATTCTTATTCTGAGTTTGGAGTTAAAGGTGCATGACCAGATTGTGGTCCAAGTGTAACACATTGTGTATTCTACCTCACATTGAGGCCAATCACCCTTAAAGGTGCATGACCAGATTGTGATCCAAGTGTAACACATTGTGTATTCTACCTCACATTGAGGCCAATCACCCAAACATTCTTATTCTGAGTTTGGAGTTAAAGGTGCATGACCAGATTGTGGTCCAAGTGTAACACATTGTGTATTCTACCTCACATTGAGGCCAATCACCCAAACATTCATATTCTGAGTTTGGAGTTAAAGGTGCATGACCAGATTGTGGTCCAAGTGTTGTTAACACATTGTGTATTCTACCTCACAGAGAGGCCAATCACCCAAACATTCTTATTCTGAGTTTGGAGTTAAAGGTGCATGACCAGATTGTGGTCCAAGTGTAACACATTGTGTATTCTACCTCACATTGAGGCCAATCACCCAAACATTCTTATTCTGAGTTTGGAGTTAAAGGTGCATGACCAGATTGTGGTCCAAGTGTAACACATTGTGTATTCAACCTCATATTGAGGCCAATCACCCAAACATTCTTATTCTGAGTTTGGAGTTAAAGGTGCATGACCAGATTGTGGTCCAAGTGTAACACATTGTGTATTCTACCTCACATTGAGGCCAATCACCCAAACATTCATATTCTGAGTTTGGAGTTAAAGGTGCATGACCAGATTGTGGTCCAAGTGTAACACATTGTGTATTCTACCTCACATTGAGGCCAATCACCCAAATATTCTTATTCTGAATTTGGAGTTAAAGGTGCATGACCAGATTGTGGTCCAAGTGTAACACATTGTGTATTCTACCTCACATTGAGGCCAATCACCCTTAAAGGTGCATGACCAGATTGTGATCCAAGTGTAACACATTGTGTATTCTACCTCACATTGAGGCCAATCACCCAAACATTCTTATTCTGAGTTTGGAGTTAAAGGTGCATGACCAGATTGTGGTCCAAGTGTAACACATTGTGTATTCTACCTCACATTGAGGCCAATCACCCTTAAAGGTGCATGACCAGATTGTGATCCAAGTGTAACACATTGTGTATTCTACCTCACATTGAGGCCAATCACCCAAACATTCGTATTCTGAGTTTGGAGTTAAAGGTGCATGACCAGATTGTGGTCCAAGTGTAACACATTGTGTATTCTACCTCACATTGAGGCCAATCACCCAAACATTCGTATTCTGAGTTTGGAGTTAAAGGTGCATGACCAGATTGTGGTCCAAGTGTAACACATTGTGTATTCTACCTCACATTGAGGCCAAATCACCCAAATATTCTTATTCTGAGTTTGGAGTTAAATTGCTCAAGCAATTTGGATTATAGAAGCAAACTTGTGTACCCTACAGTCTGTCTAGTCTGAAGTACAAAGTATCGACGCGGACGCACACATTGTGCCGACTTTGAAGGAAGGCACGCATACCTGCAGCAGAGATGCAGCACTACGCACTGTTTACGCGCGCGTTGTCACTTTGTATTTCAGAGTGGACAAACTGTAATGGCCCATAGCAAAAGTACACAACTTCAGGTGTTAATGTAATCGCCTAGTTAATGCATTTTCCACCCTGATGTAGCAGTGATGCAAAGCGTTTAGGCAGCTGTTTTGTGCACGCATCTATGCGGCATCTTTAAGTGTGTGCATGTGTACGTGATTTGTAGCTGAGCCCAATGAAATGCGCACTGACATCACTGCCACATCAGGGTGGAAAATGCTTTACCATGTTATTTTTCATACCACCTGTACGAAAACATATTCCAGGCCTGGAATTTCACTGGGGTTATGAGAACAATATGACCTTAAATCTATATTTTGAAGGGGTTAAAGTGGTGGGGGATGAGGGATGTCAATCTGGTCAAGCCACTTCAAACAAAAAACGTCCTGTACTTGAAATTCAGAGTGTAATCGTACCGGTAATTATTATAACTGTAATTGTTGACATTTTACAGGCAACACTGAAAGCAATGATTGCTGGGAAGGAAGTCTCAACTATGGTATCTACTCATGACCTCAGTATCACTGAAGGCAAGGTAGGTCAAAGGTCAACTAGCTATATTAGCGGAACATATTTAGTTTACATTTTGATACAGAATTTGTACATTGGTCCCAAAACTAAAGATTTTTTTCTGATGGGCAAGGTGTTAGTTATATATTTAAGATATTAATAGCTTGCACTTAAATATTGAGACAAATAAAGTTGAAGAGGAATGTTATGGTTTCTATAAAGGAGATCTTAAGGTTTGATATAAGGTGTTATTTCCGACTCATATGTATGATTTTTTCATAATGAAAAAATTTCCATAACTTTTTTTTTACATTATTTGATACATTATTTGTCTCAGCTCAAGAACCTGTAAGAAAGCTAAACTTGTGGAAATAAAAATGTGATTATATTGCATAAAATACAAACAAAATTGTCTCATATCTTCGGTCGACCTATCTGGGACCAATATCCATATTTTTTGTTGACAGTCTGAGCCAATATTGTACCCTAATTTGTATTCCATTGGATGAAAATTTTGGTTGGTTTAGTAGACAGTGAACATACTTGAATATGACCTTTGACCCATTGTAGATGCTGCATCAGCTGACAGCACGTGCCATCATAAGAGACTGGGAGGATGGAACGCTTGATGTCAACCGAACAGAACATGAAGTGAAGAAAACGGAGCAGAAAAACTACATAATCGAGTTGAGTAAAGAGTACTCAATTGTGACACAATTCACTAGTTTTGTTGCCGTGGAAACGAGAGACAAGGTATGGAATCAAATATGTGACCTGCTACCACAGAATGAGTGTAAAGTTGCAAGATGCTAGTTTTGAGACATCCTGGCTGCTGAGTTGATGTTCTTAATTTGCCACGCACCTGTACAAGCCAGTAGTATGTCCTTTGTGAATGGCCCCATGTGCCTCCATTCACCAATGACATACAGACATGCTATTGGCTTGAACAGGTGTGTGTGAAACAAAGAATATCAACGCAGTATACGTAGCCAGGATGTCTTGAAAATAGCAACTTGCGACTTTATGCTCATTTCGTGGTAGCAGGTTACATTTATTGTGATCTGTTCCAATTAAGTCTAATTTTGGACATTTTGACATTTGAGCTACAAAACTTGTGAATATATGATATGATATGATTTTGATATGATTTTATTGGCACAAAATCGCGGCCCGGAGGCCGAATTACATTATTGTACACAAAGTATAAGCAAAAAACAACAATGAGAAAAGCAATATATATATAACAACATAATAAATAAATATAAACAACAAATGAGGTCAGAACTCATGGCAGCCAAAGAGAAACAGGATCCACAGCAAAGCAATGCAAGGGATGAACCATGATTAGGATGGGTTGCTGTTTAGCAGCCTAACAAAGTAAGGAACTGGACTCCTAGCAAACCTGTCAGTACAGGCACGGAGTTGGGAGAGATTGGCATTGTTTCTTAATTGTCTACCATGAGCCTGACCTCTGCTGGGAGGAATATATCCTATTTTAAAGCTGTATGTTGCAATCACATTATTGGTTGTATTTGCAAACAAAATTTTTATCACAATATGCCGATGGTGGCACCAGTTCTTGTAATACACAACTATATTCTTATGGCCAGTTAGTGGGTGGCCCATAGCAGAGTTACAGCTATTCCACTATGAGCTACTGCATAGAGTACCGAAGTGTGACGTCATAAAATTTTTTTTTTTGCATTTCAGCATTTTCATGAGAACAGGATGAAAAACATCCACAGTCCAAATTTGGTGGGAATCGGATCATGAGGGCCCGAGATCTGGCTGCATGAATACCTAATTAGCCCCATTGAAATCAGTGTAAAGGGGGCGCAGCACTAATTCAGCGCCCCATAGGATAACGTGTGATTTCGGCCTACTTCAAGCGCCATTTCTGGCGTCCCTGCAATACTTGGCAAAATAAATTTGGTATCAAATTAAAGCTCTGTTTCTCTAGATTCCAAAACTTTTGTCGGCATATATCGATGACCATTGACTTTTTTTCGCTAATTTGAGGAAAAAAAAAAGAGCTAAAAATATGCTAAACTCACCACTCACATTTCAAAATCGGGTTTTCTCTTAATCCGCCACAGAGAATTGCTTTTGAGATCAATTGTTCAGTTTTTATCTGCATGTTATCATTAAAGACACTTGTCAATTCATATGAGCCGATATTGAGTGATTTAAAGTGAACATGTCGGTAGATATGGTCGCTGCAATCTCATATTCACTATGGACTATATTAGCCGAATTTCGTTGTTACATAAAATGCGGAGTGATTTAGTGTTGCGCCCTCTTATAAGGTGTTAAAAGTTTTCAAAATCCACATTTATTACTCATTAAGTAAACTAGAGAAAATTTGAAGCTCAACACCGAAGATTTCATGGCTCTGCGACATTCCGTTCAAGAGAAATGATGTTTTAAAGATCAGTGCCGAAATGCCGAAAATCGAATATGTCGACTTTTCCTCCAATATGCGAAAGCTTATACAAAACTCACAAAATTAGTGACAGACGACAATTTGAGCACGCTTTGAACCAAGATTAATTTCTTTTCTAGATTATCAGTGTTGCCATTTTTTTTGGAAATCATTTATTACTGAGTCTCAAGTATAAATAACCCCACCCCCCCGTTCCAGTAGTAACAATTGCGATATTTTGAGTAGGCCTACTGAATATTCAGCAAAACGGCTTCATGCAGATTAATAATGTCTATTAACCTTAAAATCCATTTATGAACCTTTTTGAGGATTTTTGGACGCATTTCTTGACTTTGAAGGCGCCTACTCGGCCAATAAAGTGTTTTTTCCAATAATTTTTCATGAGGATGACTTTTTGTAATATTTGTTTATCATCATGATGGAAATAGAACACATTTTGTGAAGCGCGCGTCTCTTATTTTGCGCGAAGAATGTAAAAGGAACGCGTTCATAATGACGGCCGTTACAAGGGGGCGCAGCACTAATTCAGCGCCCTATAGGATAACGTGTGATTTCGGCCTACTTCAAGCGCCATTTCTGGCGTCCCCGCAATACTTGGCAAAATAAATTTGGTATCAAATTAAAGCTCTGTTTCTCTAGATTCCAAAACTTTTGTCGGCATATATCGATGACCATTGACTTTTTTTCGCTAATTTGCGGTGCAAAAAAAAAAAGAGCTAAAAATATACTAAACTCACCACTCACATTTCAAAATCGGGTTTTCTCTTAATCCGCCACAGAGAATTGCTTTTGAGATCAATTGTTCAGTTTTTATCTGCATGTTATCATTAAAGACACTTGTCGAATTCATATGAGCCGATATTGAGTGATTTAAAGTGAACATGTCGGTAGATATGGTCGCTGCAATCTCATATTCACTATGGACTATATTAGCAATTTCGTTGTTACATAAAATGCGGAGTGATTTAGTGTTGCGCCCTCTTATAAGGTGTTAAAAGTTTTCAAAATCCACATTTATTACTCATTAAGTAAACTAGAGAAAATTTGAAGCTCAACACCGAAGATTTCATGTCTCTGCGACATTCCGTTCAAGAGAAATGATGTTTTAAAGATCAGTGCCGAAATGCCGAAAATCGACTATTTCGACTTTTCCTCCAATATCAAAGTTTATACAAAACTCACAAAATTAGTGACAGACGACAATTTGAGCAACGCCTTTGAACCAAGATTAATTTCTTTTCTAGATTATCAGTGTTGCCATTTTTTTGGAAATCATTTATTACTGAGTCTCAAGTATAAATACGCCCCCCTTCCAGTAGTAACAATTACGGACTTTTTGCGTAGGCCTACCGAATATTCAGCAAAACGGCTTCATGCAGATTAACAATGTCTATTAACCTTAAAATCCATTTATGAACCTTTTGAGGATTTTGGGCGCATTTCTTGACTTTGAAGGCGCCTACTCGGCCAATAAAGTGTTTTTTCCAATAATTTTTCATGAGGATGACTTTTTGTAATATTTGTTTATCATCATGATGGAAATAGAACACATTTTGTGAAGCGCGTCTCTTATTTTGCTTGCGAAGAATGTAAAAGGAACGCGTTCATAATGACGGCCGTTACAAGGGGCGCAGCACTAATTCAGCGCCCCATAGGATAACGTGTGATTTCGCCTACTTCAAGCGCCATTTCTGGCGTCCCTGCAATACTTGGCAAAATAAATTTGGTATCAAATTAAAGCTCTGTTTCTCTAGATTCCAAAACTTTTGTCGGCATATATCGATGACCATTGACTTTTTTCGCTAATTTGCGGTGCAAAAAAAAAGAGCTAAAAATATGCTAAACTCACCACTCACATTTCAAAATCGGGTTTTCTCTTAATCCGCCACAGAGAATTGCTTTTGAGATCAATTGTTCAGTTTTTATCTGCATGTTATCATTAAAGACACTTGTCGAATTCATATGAGCCGATATTGAGTGATTTAAAGTGAACATGTCGGTAGATATGGTCGCTGCAATCTCATATTCACTATGGACTATATTAGCGAATTTCGTTGTTACATAAAATGCGGAGTGATTTAGTGTTGCGCCTCTTATAAGGTGTTAAAAGTTTTCAAAATCCACATTTATTACTCATTAAGTAAACTAGAGAAAATTTGAAGCTCAACACCGAAGATTTCATGGCTCTCATGACATTCCGTTCAAGAGAAATGATGTTTTAAAGATCAGTGCCGAAATGCCGAAAATCGAATATTTCGACTTTTCCTCCAATATGCGAAAGTTTATACAAAACTCACAAAATTAGTGACAGACGACAATTTGAGCACGTCTTTGAACCAAGATTAATTTCTTTTCTAGATTATCAGTGTTGCCATTTTTTTTGGAAATCATTTATTACTGAGTCTCAAGTATAAATACCCCCCTTCCAGTAGTAACAATTGCGATCTTTTTGAGTAGGCCTACTGAATATTCAGCAAAACGGCTTCATGCAGATTAATAATGTCTATTAACCTTAAAATCCATTTATGAACCTTTTTGAGGATTTTTGGATGCATTTCTTGACTTTGAAGGCGCCTACTCGGCCAATAAAGTGTTTTTTCCAATAATTTTTCATGAGGATGACTTTTTGTAATACTTGTTTATCATCATGATGGAAATAGAACACATTTTGTGAAGCGCGTCTCTTATTTTGCTTGCCAAGAATGTAAAAGGAACGCGTTCATAATGACGGCCGTTACAAGGGGGAGCAGCACTAATTCAGCGTCCCATAGGATAACGTGTGATTTCGCCTACTTCAAGCGCCATTTCTGGCGTCCCTGCAATACTTGGCAAAATAAATTTGGTATCAAATTAAAGCTCTGTTTCTCTAGATTCCAAAACTTTTGTCGGCATATATCGATGACCATTGACTTTTTTCTTAATTTTCGGTGCAAAAAAAAAGAGCTAAAAATATGCTAAACTCACCACTCACATTTCAAAATCGGGTTTTCTCTTAATCCGCCACAGAGAATTGCTTTTGAGATCAATTGTTCAGTTTTTATCTGCATGTTATCATTAAAGACACTTGTCGAATTCATATGAGCCGATATTGAGTGATTTAAAGTGAACATGTCGGTAGATATGGTCGCTGCAATCTCATATTCACTATGGACTATATTAGCCGAATTTTGTTGTTACATAAAATGCGGAGTGATTTAGTGTTGCGCCCTCTAAATTGGCCTGGTCTCATAACTGTTTGGAACCAGGCCAATTTACACTAATTAGGTATTCATGCGACCATATCTCGGGCCCTCATGATCCGATTCCCACCAAATTTGGACTGTGGATATTTTTCATCATGCTCCACTGATACATGGTATTCAAAACGCTGAAATGCAAAAAAAGTTTCTTGTGACGTCATCACTTCGGTACTCTATAGTGGAATAGCTATGCAGTGGTTCTGAAGATACTGCAGAGCTACTCCAGCTTGGAGTAGCTCTGTAGTAACTCTGCTATAGGCCACTCACTAACTGGCCATAAGAAAACTTGGTGTGCATGTAACTGTGGTGTATCAATTGGGCATGCAAAAGCCTGATTTTACAATATCATTGGGCTATTCCAGTTGAGATCCCCCCTCCCCACGGAAGGCATGACCTTAATCTCAAATACAGGGGGTGTCGATTTCAAATGGAGTCACTCATTCAGGTAACTCCATTTGAAATTCACACTCCCTGTATGGGAGATTAAGGTCATGTCTTCCATAGTGGGTGTAGAGATTTCAACTGGAATAGCACATTGCATGTTGCCATATGAGTGCTTTCATCATCAAGCAAATGCTCCAAAGAATACAAACTGTCTATAATAATAGTTTTCATTATTATCATACTCTTATTGTTATTTATGAAGGACGAAGACAAAAAGGAGATGAAAGCAGTAGACATAGAAGAGCTGCTGAGAAAAGAAGAGATTGATACATTGACTTATATGGGATGGGAACCAACCAAGAGTCCTCCTGGACAACCACAGACCCTAGAAGTAAGTATTGATGCACATACCTATATGGGATGGGAACCAACAAAGAGTCCTCCTGGACAACCACATACCCTAGAAGTAAGTATTGATAATATACATACCCACATGGGATGGGAACCAACCAAGAGTCCTCCTGGACAACCACAGACCCTAGAAGTAAGTATTGATACACACTCCTACATGGGATGGGAACCAACGAAGAGTCCTCCTGGACAACCACAGACCCTAGAAGTAAGTATTGATACACACCCCTACATGGGATGGGAACCAACGAAGAGTCCTCCTGGACAACCACAGACCCTAGAAGTAAGTATTGATACACACTCCTACATGGGATGGGAACCAACGAAGAGTCCTCCTGGACAACCACAGACCCTAGAAGTAAGTATTGATACACATACCTACATGGGATGGGAACCAACGAAGAGTCCTCCTGGACAACCACAGACCCTAGAAGTAAGTATTGATACACATACCTATATGGGATGGGAACCAACGAAGAGTCCTCCTGGACAACCACAGACCCTAGAAGTAAGTATTGATACACATACCTATATGGGATGGGAACCAACCAAGAGTCCTCCTGGACAACCACAGACCCTAGAAGTAAGTATTGATACACATACCTATATGGGATGGGAACCAACCAAGAGTCCTCCTGGACAACCACTGACCCTAGAAGTAAGTATTGATAATTTCTTAGTCAGTGGGAGTGGTCTAGTTCGTAGACACATTTCTGATTAGACAATCGCATGATTTCGGTGCCGTCTATCAGGCCGTGAGAGCGACCCCACGTCATCATGCGTCTGGATAATGCGTAACACGCGTGTAGAGATGCGGCGTATGTATCGCGCTGGATGCGTAGACTAGTGCGGAATACGCAAAAGCGCGCTAGCAGTACTGCATAAAATGAGAATACGTGAAGTTGTAAACCAGTTTCGTTCATTTTATAATGAGGGGAGTTTTTATGACGGTAACTTAGTTTTTACTTTAAAAAAATTGTTTACAGTTATTAAAATAATATTTAACTGAATGAGAATAAGCGATAGGAATTTTTATTTTGCCTATCCTCTACCTATGATGAGCGACAGGCAGGTCCAATATTTTTATCGTAGTGGATACCGGCTGCGCGGCATCCACTACTCAAAATATTGGACCTGCCTGTCGCCTATCACACGGTAGAGGATAGGCAAAATAAAAATTCCTATCGCTTATTCTCTAAATACATATACCCACATGGGATGGGAACCAACGAAGAGTCCTCCTGGACAACCACAGACCCTAGAAGTAAGTATTGATACACATACCTATATGGGATGGGAACCAACCAAGAGTCCTCCTGGACAACCACAGACCCTAGAAGTAAGTATTGATACACATACCTACATGGGATGGGAACCAACCAAGAGTCCTCCTGGACAACCACAGACCCTAGAAGTAAGTATTGATACACATACCTATATGGGATGGGAACCAACGAAGAGTCCTCCTGGACAACCACAGACCCTAGAAGTAAGTATTGATAATATACATACCCACATGGGATGGGAACCAACGAAGAGTCCTCCTGGACAACCACAGACCCTAGAAGTAAGTATTGATACACACACCTACATGGGATGGGAACCAACCAAGAGTCCTCCTGGACAACCACGGACCCTAGAAGTAAGTATTGATACACACACCTACATGGGATGGGAACCAACCAAGAGTCCTCCTGGACAACCACAGACCCTAGAAGTAAGTATTGATACACATACCTATATGGGATGGGAACCAACCAAGAGTCCTCCTGGACAACCACAGACCCTAGAAGTAAGTATTGATAATATACATACCCACATGGGATGGGAACCAACCAAGAGTCCTCCTGGACAACCACAGACCCTAGAAGTAAGTATTGATACACATACCTACATGGGATGGGAACCAACCAAGAGTCCTCCTGGACAACCACAGACCCTAGAAGTAAGTATTGATACACATACCTACATGGGATGGGAACCAACCAAGAGTCCTCCTGGACAACCACTGACCCTAGAAGTAAGTATTGATACACACACCTACATGGGATGGGAACCAACCAAGAGTCCTCCTGGACAACCACAGACCCTAGAAGTAAGTATTGATAATATACATACCCACATGGGATGGGAACCAATGAAGAGTCCTCCTGGACCACCACAGACCCTAGAAGTAAGTATTGATAATATACATACCCACATGGGATGGGAACCAACGAAGAGTCCTCCTGGACAGCCACAGACCCTGGAAGTAAGTATTGATAATATACATACCCACATGGGATGGGAACCAATGAAGAGTCCTCCTGGACAACCACAGACCCTAGAAGTAAGTATTGATACACATACCTATATGGGATGGGAACCAACCAAGAGTCCTTCTGGACAACCACAGACCCTAGAAGTAAGTATTGATAATATACATACCCACATGGGATGGGAACCAACCAAGAGTCCTCCTGGACAACCACAGACCCTAGAAGTAAGTATTGATAATATACATACCCACATGGGATGGGAACCAACCAAGAGTCCTCCTGGACAACCACAGACCCTAGAAGTAAGTATTGATACACATACCTATATGGGATGGGAACCAACCAAGAGTCCTCCTGGACAATCACAGACCCTGGAAGTAAGTATAAATACATAGACCTATACATGTGGACAAACCAAAGATACTAAAGTTTACTGACTCAAAATTGTACCATATGTAATGCTACATGTAAGTCCACCATCTTGGTTTGGTGCTCATCATGGAGGGTAGATAACGTACCTCCTGCATTCATCGAGAGAGGGCCGAAATTGAACAACAAATTTGCATCTTTTGTTACTAAGGTTTGTCTACACAGTGCTTGGATCGTGTTTTTGAACAACATGTTACATACAGAACGTGAACAAGCACCCACTTTGGATCGTTTGCTGGGCGAATAGCGAAGTAATCCGCCTCCATGAGCGACACGCAAACGTGGCAGAGTTGGTACTCTTTGATTCTACCTCATTGGGGAAAACCTAAATTTTGTTCCCTTCCTTTTTCAGATCTCCCCTGAAGAAACTGTGCAAGACTTACTCCAAAAGGCACATAAAGAGGAGACTTTCTCCATCATGTCTGCTCAGCGATACTATGAAGAGGCTCTAGAGTTTGCAAAAGACAATTGTAGCAATGATGATCCTCTCTATTTCAAGGTATGATTAGTTCAAAAAGGGCTATTCCAACTGAAATCCATACACCCTATGGAAGACATAACCATAATCATCCACACAGGGGGTGTAGATTTCATATGGATTCACCCATTCAGGTAACCCCATTTGAAATTCACACTCCCTGTGTGGAAGATTAATGTCATGTCTTCCATAGGGGTGTATGGATTTCAACTGGAGTCACCCATTCAGGTAGCCCCATTTGAAATTCATACCCCCTGTGTGGAAGATTAAAGTCATGTCTTCCATAGGGGGTGTATGGATTCAACTGGAATAGCCCAAGGGCAGTCGCTGCTAGCCTCATTAAGGCCACTGGATTGCTCTTGCACAATCACTGTTGTCTTGTATCTTACTATAAATAGGGATATATGTTGTATGTATGTTTTAGCTTTGTCAGTTTCAGTCCGAATATTGCTAAATTCACACGGAAGATTGATGAATATACCGGACATAGCAATAGCCTACCAGATGGAGTGGTCAGAGACATATCTGACAATGGTGCACCATCCTTCATGCACTATAAGCATCTTATTACTTGTGTCTGTCTGATGCTTTACTGTACTCCTTCACTCTTGTGGTTCCTAAGCTGCTGTGAACCACTGACTGGCCCATGTGGTTGTCTTTTATAGTGCATAGGTGCCTATATAAGTTCTTGACTTGTGTCATTCTCATGGGCTATTGTTAACTCTAGCATTTTACTTAAAAAAAAAAAAAAAAGACTGTTATCAACTATATTTGGTTGAATTGGTCAAATATTTTCTTCAAAAATAGTGAAATTTTTGGTGTCTTTTTACTCGTGATATGTAATTTGATTTATGGAAATAAAGTCTATATTGATGGATCGATATGATTTGATTTGTAGCAAAAATATTAGAGAAGTCATTCTCAACCTTTTTAGAATGGACTATTCCAGTTGAAATTCATACACCCCCTGTGGAAGACATGACCTTAATCTCCCACACAGGGAGTGTGAATTTCAAATGGAGTCTCCCATTCAGTGTCGTCTGTTCTTAAATGGACTATTCCAGTTGAAATTCATACACCCCCTATGGAAGACATGACCTTAATCTCCCACACAGGGAGTGTGAATTTCAAATGGGGTTACCTGGATGGGTGACTCCATTTGAATCTACACCCCCTGTGGAAGATTAAGGTCATGTAATTCATAGGCGGTGTCAGGTGGTGTATGACGTGCAGTCCATAAATTCAGTAAATTTTCATCGTCAACCGTGTAATTGAATGGGATTATTTTGAAATTTTAAAACGCTTGAAATATCCCAAACAAATAGGCCTATGTTGATAAATAATATAAATACAAGCTAAAACCGCTGGGGTTCGATAATGAACCCCACAAAACTAACCTAGTATATGGAAAATGCCATACGGCCGGGCGGTTTCACGAGTTGTCGGCTCAATCATGTCATCCGCCGCCTGGGCGGTGTATGGATTTCAACTGGAATTTTCTTTTTCGATAAATCCCATAAGCCTTTGCGACAGTTGATGTCACGCCGATACGCACATCGTTTAGTGAACATCCCTACTGTGCATTTCAAAGCTGTGAAGTGCGCAGTAACGATTTGCGTATCGAGGTGACGTCCAGTGATGACATCTCAGGTCTACTCACAAAGGAAATTGAAAATGATATAGTGAGCAAATGGAATAATGTGTAAAAATTCAGATGAAAAAGGCATATTTCACAAATTTTATCAAAAATAATTGCTTAAGGCGATTTAATACCCTGATTTTCATCAGTACCCATCTTCTTTTTTTTATTGCAAATTTATAAAGTATATTTATATGTTCATCATCTCATGTCCTGAATTTATAAAATATCTCTACATACAAAGTGGTATTAGACCATTTTAGAAAATCATTTTAGCCCTATATATTTTGTTGTTTACTGTATCCTGGTAACTGAGATGTATGTTTCATAACAAACCATAATATATTCTATTGAACATGTCCAAGTAGAATACATGAATAGAATACATTAAATCCTTTGTTATACTATCTATAGAAATATACTCACTGATTATAACACTGAATAAATTAAATAGGCCTAAATAATCTCTTCCACATAGACAATTAACACTACACCATGTATGTATCTTCTATAATATGTTGTTAGGAAAAGAGATTAAAAAAGGCTATAAGGTCATCAAAGGTCAGGTTATAGGTCAATTGGTTCTGGTCAAATTCAGGCATCAATTTTGAATACATGTGATAGTCTGTGATATCATACATGTCATAATGAGGCATCAATTTTGATATTTTGTCTGTTACTGGATATATAATGGAAATGTGTGAGGTGGATATGCTAAAATACCTTGGGATGTAAATGGTGAGTACAATTTAGATTGCCTAGTTGAGTTGGATTGGGCAAATAAATATAAAATAGTTACCAAAATCACAAAAATGAAGCTTACGGAAAACTACCTAATATGGTGGTATAGGTGACAAAAAATACAATCTTTTTCAACATTGCTGTAGTGTGGTTGTGGTAACCTGTTACCTATGGCTTAATTAAGTTTCAGTGACATAGTGTTGCAAGTTCAAAATACAAAATATAGCTCGACATTGAAAATAGAAGCATTTTAACCGGTTCGTTTTTTTGATAGTTGTGGAGCACCAAGTTCATGAAGTCATAAAAGAAATCAGGGACCACTTATTCCCATTTTACATATCAACATTATTTCCCTAATGTGTTAGCAACACATATCCAAAATTTTAACGAAATTCGTTGATAGTAAGCTTTCCAAAATGAAGTGAATTTAAATCATCAGTGATGTACCTCCTTTTGGCTTCTATCTTCAAAAGCATGTAAGCTACATTGATACCGATGCCACCAATAAAACGAGAAGATTTGCCCCTTCATTTTGCATACCACTTTGTCCAGTTTTTTTTTGTAATTTCTTCACAAAATGCAAAAAAATGCAAAAAAAAATCAATGGGTGTAGTACCCCCTTAAGGGATCTAAAATGAGCGTTTATTGGGTTTCGACAGTATTTTTTGTGGGACATGAGAGCACCTCAGACCTATCGAATTGCATTCGAATCTGAAGCATGTCTTTCTGATATCAAATAATTTTCATTTTTGAAAATCACAATATAATACAAATTTTATGACAAATTATAAAAATTTGATATTTTTCAAATTTTTGATATATAACAGTCCTCGAAGTAAATTATATAAATCTAATGATATATTCTTAAAGTGTATGTAGCAGGAAGGAAAAGCGGATGGTCAATTGAAAATTTTGACCTTTCATATTGAAGATATGGATTTTTTTCCCAAAAAGACCTAATTTTTTTTTGTGTTTTGGGAAAAAAATCCATATCTTCAATACTGAAAGGTCAAAATTTTCAATTGATCGTCGGCTTTTCATCCCACCTACATACACTTTTTAAGTATAAATCATCAGATTTATAAAGTTTACTTCAAGTACTGTTAAATATCAAAAATATCAATTTTTAATGATTTGCCATAAAATGTGTATTAAATTGGGAATTTCAAAAAATCAAAATTATTTGATATCAGAATGACATTCTTCGTGTTCAGAGTGCAATGCGATATGTCTGATGCTCTGATGTCCCAAAATAAATACTGTCCAAACGCTTCATACCCCAGCCCTTAAATTGAGCAATAGCTGTGGTTTTTTTTGTATATCTTGTTCTAGCCACTGCCCTAGGCTCTGCCCCTAGAGCTCTTCACTTAATGGACAAAAGAGATATTACTGCGTACAATCAGTCAAAGTCTCAGCATCACCCGATAATGAGGGCCGATTGTTCAATAAAATGCGACAGGCGAGACTGCTACGCACTTTTGGATTATTTTTACGGTATAACGCGTAATTGCTAAAGCACGCAATGCTCTGTCGCTATATCGCGTATACGCGAAGGCACGCAATGCTGGCGTGATTGTTAGACAAGGCACGATTGAACAATCGGCCCTCATGAATATGCGAGAACTCACAGCATACAATACACAGGAACTTTGACTGGTTGTATGCGGTCTGTTAACTCTTTCGTCCATGGTTACTGACCACAGCAGCTGAAGGGAGTATCCCATCATGCATTGCAGTAGATCTGCTTGGTCCATAGCAAATGCATACAAAACATAAGTAAGAGCTGCTTAAATATTGAGAGCTATGGATAGTGTCATATCTTTTCAAACAAAGATTTAAGCGAGTGATTGAAAGTTGAAGAGAGGGATGATTTTGTGTACAGTTTGTATGACACCGCAAAGCATAATGGGATAGTCCTTTCAGCTGCTGTGATTACTGACATGAAGGGGCAATTCAGGCGGCGGATGACATGATCGAGCCGGCAACTTGTGAAACCGCCCGGCCGTATGGCATTTTCAATATAGTCGTTTAGTTTTGTGGGGTTCATTATCGAACCCCAACGGTTTTAGCTTGTATTTATATTATTTATCAACATAGGCCTATTTGTTTGTGATATTTCAAGCGTTTTAAAATTTCAAAATAATCCCATTCAATTACACGGTTGATGATGAAAATTTACTGAATTTAGAGAATGCAATGCGGCCACCACCTGGGGCAATTGAATCATATCTTCATATATTACTTAATTCTTACAGGCCTTGGTGAATGCTGCCAAATTCTTCTATGACATCCAAGATCACCCAGGGAAGGTAGAAGAGATATTTGATGTTGGGTCATTAGAAAGTAAGTATGTATGACCATCCACAATGAATCTGGTGTAAATTGAAACAGCACCCCTGGACCTTTCCCCCTTTGTTGGCAGCACTGGGAATACTCTACAACATTACTACATAATGATGTGTATTCATACGTGCGATAAACGTAAATAGAAAACAAAATTATACTCAAATTTCACTCACGGAGCACTTTCAACAGGTCAACCGGCATCTTCAGCGGATGTTCTTGCTCTGAAGATTTGTTGTTGCTATTGATGTTATTGAGAGACCTCCGATGACGTCACAGATGTAGATGACATCAAACTTGAAGATATTGTGGCGCCCCCTTGGTTCCGGGAGTCAGGAGGTTGTTCCAAATATCACTAGCAACAACAAATCTTCAGAGCAATAACATCTGCTGAAGACGCCGGTTGACCCGGTGAAAGCGCTCCGGTGAGTGAAATTTGAGTAGCGTAAAAAGTATAATTTTGCTTTCTATCAACATTACTACAGTTGAGGGCTTATTGGGCTATTCCAGCTGAAATCCATACACCCCCTATGGAAGACATGACCTTAATCTTCTACACAGGGAGTGTGAATTTCAAATGGGGTTACCTGAATGAGTGACTCCATTTAAAACATACACCCCCTGTGTTGGAGATTAAGGTAATGTCTTCCATAGGGGATGTATAATTTCAACTGGACTATAGCTAGCCCAATAGGAATACCTTGCCCAGTTCTACAAGCAAAAATTGCAAGTTTTAATTATTAGGCCGTAATTATAGGTTAATGAACGCGTATTACTTGTTGGGAGATAAATTGGACAAAATAATGCACGCGCTGATGTTGATGCGTCTAATGCACGAGCCCCGAAGGGGGAGTGCATTAGACACAACATCAGCACAAGTGCATTATTTTGTCTAATTTCTCGAGCAACAAGTAATACAAGTTCATTAACCTATTTCATACACGAGAAGAAAAAAACACATGATTTTTACTTTTTTTATAACAAAATTATCACTAAAAATATTGGAAAATAGAACCAAATGTAAATGCATCAACCCGCCCGAAAAATGAATCAATCCTACGCGACGCTGAACGCCAAGACGAAACACTGCGCCAGTAGTAATGCTGGAGTGCAATTAGACACAATCAATGCATGGTTTGGATTTTTCTAACGCTTGCTCTGATTGGTTCTCGCTATCGAAGAGTGTATGAATACAGGATACGGTTTGTTCTTCTCACTGACAAGGAAATTCATGGTTGATTTTGCAAAATGCAACATGTTTTCAATATGCAAAGTTATAATTTGTGTTCACCTCGTAATCTATTAATGATTTCAAAATGCATTGGATTTGTATCCAGTTTGAAATCATTAATAGAGTGTGAAATGAATATAAATTATTAATTTACAATATTGAAGACACAAAATGTTTATTTATTATTTTTTTTTAGGTCAACCACAAATGATTCTAGCATTTAGCTCTAGGTCTAAGGACACTCCAAATCTGAAAAGAAAAAACCCAAAAATTAAAATAAAAAAAAAACATTTTTGAAAAAAATTCTTGTATAATCCTACTCCCCCAATTTTAGAATTTTTTCACCTAAAAAAGGGGTGGGGCTAATAATACTTGGACAAATATGGTATATACATTTTGTGAGCCACTGTGAACACTTTATAATTAATTCTTTCCTTTTCTCAATAGATTATGGTGACATGGAGGACAAACTTGATGATGATTTTCAGGAGGATGTGAAGATTTTCTTCAGAAGGTAAATAAATTTAGCATCCTAGGGCTTAAATGCTATTGTTATATCCTTTGACAATAGCCACACTGAAAATACCCAGTGTAACAATGGAAATGGCTAGAGTAATGCTGAAAATGGTTTTCAGTGTGATTTTCAGTGTCAAACTTTCATAGTGTTATTGTCACAAACCACTCACGGATATATCCTGCGCCTCCTCGAGCCACTTCCGGTCCTGCCGGGACTCGAACCCACGACCCTGGGTTTAAGAGGCGAAGGCGCTAGCGTATAGACCAAAAGAGGACTTACCCCGTCAGGTCTATAACACTAACGCACTTATACCTCCGTGACATGCTCCCCCCTCCTCGTAAGCCGCGTCCTCGCGCCTTACTTCCTCTTCCTCGCGCCTTACTTCCTCTGTTTAAACTGGTCGTCCTTGATACAAGGCATACTCGGCCAGACTGGTCGCCCTTGATACAAGGCATACTCGGCCAGCCATTTTTATGAACGCCTAACCCTTTCCGATGGGTGGTCCCCCTGGTGTTAAGAAACACCAGGGACCACCGCTACCACCATTTATGTCACAAACCCCTCGCGGAAATATCCTGCGCCTCCTCGAGCCACTTCCGGTCCTGCCGGGACTCGAACCCACGACCCTGGGTTTAAGAGGCGAGCGCACTAGCGTATAGACCAAAAGAGGACTTCCCCGTCAGGTCTATAACACTAACGCACTTATACCTCCGTGACATTATTATGCACCAAAGGCAAGTACCCTACCATTTTCACAGCGTTACTCTGAGTATTTTCAGTGGGTATATTTTCAATGTAATTTTCAGTGTGGCTGCTGTCCATGGATTAATTTTCATAACAATAGCATGGTCTAATACATTTCAGTGTGCTTTAATAGCACCATTTCAGTGGGATAATGAACAGTGTTCGAAATTTTGGTTGTCCGGTTGCCCGGGACAACTAAAAAAGTCGCCGGACAACCAAAAATACTGATTCGGTTGTCCGCCGGACAACCATAAATGTGTAGCCAAAACTCACCTTTGTATGTGTATCTTTTAGCTGGTAATATACGGACAACCAAAAACTTAGACGGACAACCAGAAATTGTAACCTGGTTGTCCGTGGGACAACTAATTATTTTTCCTTAATTCGAACACTGATAATGAATGACCACTCATGTGTCAGTGCGATTAGGTATTAACATGATAACGAAATAACTCTGTTTGTTGCTATATTTCAGTGGTATTATCAATTGTATAGTTTCCCAGCGGTACTCTGCAGTTTCAATAGTGCCTAACCATAAGGTCATACTTCCCACTATACTCTGTACAATTACAACTTTTAAATTATGGTATTGGTGTTCTTTTTATTTTGTCAATAGGATTTCAAAGGAGCAAAAGTGCCCAAATCTTGTAGAAGCTTTGAGATTGTACTTCCATGAAGGTAAAGTGTGATTTGATAATAATGATAATGGTAATAACAATGTCAATGATAATGATGGTAATAATAATAGAGACTTATCTAGCACTTTTAACATAGCATGGATGAAAGATTTTGCCATAATTTGTGCGCATACTGCCAGGCAATGACGTCACATGTCAAGTGGTCTATACACATATGAAAATTACACTTTTGTAGTTGACAATTTTTATCAGTTTAATTCAGCCACCATTTCTCTATCTTCATCTAGATTTGGCATCCTCTGGAATACCACCTGACATTCCTGCACCACCACCGCCACCACCTATAACAGTAATGGAAGAGCTATCACCTGACGATGAAGATGTAGCAGTGGTGGTTATTGACCTTGGGCTTGATACGACCAAGGCAGGGTTTGCTGGTGACGATGCACCTAGGGTAGTTTTCCCTAGTATAGTAGGTCGACCAAGACACCAGGTAAGTGTGCTGAGGGAAAAAAACTACGCTAAAGTGTGACAAAACCCTTTGAACCCTGAATTTAAAATAGGCAATGATGGTGTGACCCTGAATTGCCCAAGGCAGGGTTTGCTGGTGACGATGCACCCAGGGCAGTCTTTCCAAGTATTGTAGGTCGACCAAGACACCAGGTAAGTGTGCTGAGGGAAGAAAACTACGCTCAAGTGTGACTTAACCCTTTGAACCCTGAATTTAAAATAGGCAATGATGGTGTGACCCTGAATTGCCCAAGGCAGGGTTTGCTGGCGACGATGCACCTAGGGTAGTTTTCCCTAGTATAGTAGGTTGACCAAGACACCAGGTAAGTGTGCTGAGGGAAAAAACTATGCTCAAGTGTTACTTAACCCTTTGAACCCTGAATTTAAAATAGGCAATGATGGTGTGACCCTGAATTGCCCAAGGCAGGGTTTGCTGGCGACGATGCACCAAGGGCAGTCTTTCCAAGTATAGTAGGTCGACCAAGACACCAGGTAAGTGTGCTGAGGGAAGAAAACTACGCTCAAGTGTGACTTAACCCTTTGAATCCTGAATTTAAAATAGGCAATGATGGTGTGACCCTGAATTGCCCAAGGCAGGGTTTGCTGGCGAAGATGCACCTAGGGTAGTTTTCCCTAGTATAGTAGGTCGACCAAGACACCAGGTAAGTGTGCTGAGGGAAGAAAACTACGCTCAAGTGTGACTTAACCCTTTGAATCCTGAATTTAAAATAGGCAATGATGGTGTGACCCTGAATTGCCCAAGGCAGGGTTTGCTGGCGACGATGCACCTAGGGTAGTTTTCCCTAGTATAGTAGGTCGACCAAGACACCAGGTAAGTGTGCTGAGGGAAGAAAACTACGCTCAAGTGTTACTTAACCCTTTGAACCCTGAATTTAAAATAGGCAATGATGGTGTGACCCTGAATTGCCCAAGGCAGGGTTTGCTGGTGACGATGCATCCAGGGCAGTCTTTTCAAGTATAGTAGGTCGCCCAAGACACCAGGTAAGTGTGCTGAGGAAAAAAAACTATGCTCAAGTGTTACTTAACCCTTTGAACCCTGAATTTAAAATAGGCAATGATGGTGTGACCCTGAATTGCCCAAGGCAGGGTTTGCTGGTGACGATGCACCTAGGGTAGTTTTCCCTAGTATAGTAGGTCGACCAAGACACCAGGTAAGTGTGCTGAGGGAAAAAAACTACGCTAAAGTGTGACAAAACCCTTTGAACCCTGAATTTAAAATAGGCAATGATGGTGTGACCCTGAATTGCCCAAGGCAGGGTTTGCTGGTGACGATGCACCCAGGGCAGTCTTTCCAAGTATAGTAGGTCGACCAAGACACCAGGTAAGAGTGCTGAGGGAAAAAAACTATGCTCAAGTGTTACTTAAGGGATCTAAAATGAGCGTTTATTAGTTTCGACAGTATTTTTTTGTGGGACATGAGAGCACCTCAGACCTATCGAATTGCATTCTGAATACTGAAACATGTCTTTCTGATATCAAATAATTTTCATTTTTGACAATCACAATATAATACAAATTTTATGACAAATTATAAAATTTGATATTTTTCAAATTTTGATATATAACAGTCCTCGAAGTAAATTATATAAATCTAATGATATATTCTTAAAGTGTATGTAGCAGGGAGGAAAAGCCGATGGTCAATTGAAAATTTTGACCTTTTTATATTGAAGATATAGATTTTTTTCCCAAAAAGACCTAATTTTTTTTGGTGTTTTGGGAAAAAAATCCATATCTTCAATACAAAAAGTCAAAATTTTCAATTGATCGTCGGCATTTCATCCCACCTACATACACATTAAGTATAAATCATCAGATTTATAAAGTTTACTTCGAGTACTGTTAAATATCAAAAATATCAATTTTTAATGATTTGCCATAAAATGTGTATTAAATTGCGAATTTCAAAAAACCAAAATTATTTGATATCAGAATGACATTCTTCAGATTCAGAATGCAATTCGATATGTCTGATGTGCTCTAATGTCCCACAATAAATACTGTCCAAACGCTCATACCCGAGCCCTTAAGCTTGCAATAAAACTATTCCCTATGTCGTTTTGAGTTTAGTAGTGACTCCACTGCATGTCTTGTAGGGAGAGCATGGCCTAATGGTTAGATTAGAGTACTTGCCTTTAGTACATGAGGTCCCATGTTCAATTCCTGGTGGTGGAGATTTGCTGGGATATTGACTTGGGGAAAAATATATGAAATTCATTGACAACCATTGTAGATTGAATTCAGATTTACACTCTGCCCATGCTTCATTTAGAATTAGGTAAATGAGTCATGAAAGTACACCATCCTTTGGAGGGGATGTTAAGTAGTCGGTCTTTTGTACAGAGAGCCATACCTGTACATGTATCTCTCAGACAATTTCCAAACAAAAAAAAATTTGGAATTAGCACATTAACTTCTTTTATTTGAAACTCACTGTGGAAGATTCAGGTTGAATCTTACTCAGAGGGTGTATGAAATTCAAATGGAGCTGCCTAATGTGTTCATTCCATTTGAAATTCATACTCCCCCTGTAGAAGACAATCTCCATGGGGGGAGTGTGGATTACAACTGGATTAGCCCAATCTACCTTTTTGCTAGACTGCAACCCGGCGGTGGCGATTTGCTGGGATATTGACTTGGAAAAAAAAGTCTGAAATTAATTGGCAAATTCTGTAGATTAAATTCAGACTTCCGCTCTCCCCATGGTTTATTTAGAATTGGGTAAATGAATCATGAAAGTACACCATCCTTTGGAGGGGACGTTAAGTCGTCTGTCTTTTGTACAGAGAGCCATACCTGTACATGTATCTTGCAGACAATTTAAAAAAACCCAAAAAATTTGGAATTAGCACATTAACTTCTTTTATTTGAAACTCACTGTGGAAGATTCAGGTTGAATCTTACTCAGAGGGTGTATGAAATTCAAATGGAGCTGCCTAATGTGTTCATTCCATTTGAAATTCATACTCCCCCTGTAGAAGACAATCTCCATGGGGGGAGTGTGGATTACAAGTGGATTAGCCCAATCTACCTTTTTGCTAGACTGCAACCTTTGTCGTCTACAACTAGACTAATTCCAATCAGCCGTCTACACTTCGCATACTGTGCTTCGTAGTGACGACTGATTATCTTACAGCCAATATCATGACGGACTTCCGAAAACTATGCAATGCGACTTTGGTTGTGCGCCGTAGCGCGACTGACTAGCGGCGCCCGTGTATCGCGTCGCTGTACCGCGCCGCTGTGACAAGATCGCGCTCTGAACTTCTAAAAACAACAAACTCGGTCAAAAGGTCAATTTGGACACAACTGCGCATGCTCTATGCCACAGGAATCCTGTTGCAAAATCCGTCACTTTTTTTCCACGTAGTTTTCTCAGTCGTCAATCCAGACGGTTGACGACTGAGGGCAGCAGTCTAGTCTACAACTGTGCATGTTATGTGTGTTATGACGACTGAATAACTTACAGCTCATATCGTGTCAGACTAATGGAATCATACCCTTGTGACTTTGGTCGTGCGCCATCGCTCAACTTCCTATCGGCGAGGGTGTCCTACCTACCACGCCGTTAAGAAAACGGGTGCCTTCAAAAACTGCGAACTATAAAAGACTGCCCAAGCCGGTGCATAGCCATCAGCTACTGTTGACATTTTTGCAACATGAAGTGTTCAATATTTTGATTTTTACTCCCTTCTTTTTGTTCAAGTTCAAGCTCTGTACGGTTAAACACCCCAGGTGGGGAAAATAAACCGGATTTTGGTGTGTGTGCTTTTTTTTTTTAATCTCTATTTATCACTTTTTCTGAACCCATCTTTTTCCTTTTCCGTTTTATAATTACTGCAGGGAGTGATGGTCGGCATGGGGCAGAAAGATTGCTACGTTGGTCATGAGGCCAAGAGTAAAAGAGGTATTCTGACCCTGAAAGGCCCCATTGAACACAGAATCCCACCCCCACCACCCCCATCTCAAGGAGCTGGCCCTCCACCACCACCAGACCTCAGGAGAAAGACTCTGTCAGTTGATGGTGCACCTCCACCTCATCCACCTCCAGGATTTGGCCTCCCACCCTCACCGCCTCCGCAACTTGGTGGTGCATCTCCTCCACCACCCCCTCCAGGATTTAGCTTCCCAACAGGTGATATCCTAGCTTCAGCTATGTTGACAATGTCGTTGCCAACATATGTTCCTGATACTGTAGCTCAACCTCTATCGTTGCCACCGCATGCTGGGGATTTGTTTGGATCTGCAATGGGCAGTCGACTTGATGCTGAGTATGCTGGAGGTCTTGGAAAACCAACTGCAGAAGAACCAACTGGAGCAAGTCTGTTTGGAGCTGCACAGCGTAAGACCATAGAAGAACCAAGTGGAGCAAGTCTGTTTGGAGTTACACAGCCTCGATTAGTAGAAAAAGGTTTTGGAAAACCAACTGAACCAAGTCTTTTTGGAGCTGCACAGCGTAAGACCATAGAAGAACCAAGTGGAGCAAGTCTGTTTGGAGTTACACAGCCTCGATTAAGTAGAAAAAGGTTTTGGAAAACCAACTGAACCAAGTCTTTTTGGAGCTGCACAGCGTAAGACCATTGAACCAAGTGGAGCAAGTCTGTTTGGAGCTGCCCAACAACAACAACAACAGCAAGGTTTTAGAGGGAGATCAATGCCAGTTTCCATGTCAAGTTCAGGAGGATTTGGCTTCGCTGGAAGATTTGGTGGGGAAGCTCCATTGCTACCACTGAATGCATCAGATACAGCAGGATTGTTTGGATCTACATTTGAAAAAAAATCTACATCAGCTTCCATGCCAACGAAACAAGCCTTATTAGATCTGCCCCAGAACCTATTAAAGGACCTCCCGCAACATCGAGTACACGGTGGGGAGAGCTGTCACAGTCCGGGACATTGGCATATTGCTCTGACAAAGGAACAGATTCAACCAAACAAAAGGATGCTCAACTAGCTGCAGATGCTGGTGGTACCGAGAATTTAGCAACTTCTTCACCAAAGCCTTCGTCAGGTGAGCACTAAATGCCATCATAAGCAATAATGCAGTAACTGCTAATAATATTATATAGCAGATACTACCTTTCTTTACCTGGGAGTCTGGTATTTTGGTACGTAAAAATTCAGTAGCTGCAAATATGTGACCCGCTCCCACAAATGAGCGTTAAGTCACAAGTTTGGAGTTTTGAGACATTCCAACTGTTGAGTTGCTGTGCTTTGTTTAAGACACCTGCATTAGCAGTGATATGGGGATGCAATATGTTGTACTCTGTTTTCAATTCTGTTCCCATTCACAAAGGACATACCATTGCCAATCAGGGACAGATTTTAGCGGTGGCCCTGCGCCAGTTGATTTTTGATCTATATTAAGATGGATGTTTGGATCTGTGACCTATGGTTTTGACCTATGACCTCATGAAATTCATAGGTAACTATAAAATGCATGTTTTTAGTGATTTGGGTCATTTTGGCCAAAAATTGACCCTTTAATCCCCATTTTTAGCCATTTCCTCCATTACAAAAGCTTGATATATGTAATTCGTCACTGTTTTGACGTATGACGAAAATGCAGTTTTGAGAAAATCACATTTAAAGTTTTTCCAACTTTTGAAGACCCACTGAAGAGCACCAAAGTAAAATATGTTTATTATTATCAAAGAATATAATCAATAATATATCTGTCTTTGTTCTCAACATAATACAAACTGTTTATTCATTTACTAATTAGTAGTAATTAATCTGCAAACTCATACGACAAAATATGCACATTTTGAAAACCTATGTATTAATAATGATACGACATTGTGATACGACAGTATGTCACAACAATAGGCAACTACAGTTACACGGTGGCCTATGGCAACGTATCATGATACGACTGTATGTCAAAATACAGAATGACGATGGGGGGGGGGTTACATAAAAATTATGTCGTATCGTACTAATTAGTGCCATATCTCATTTAAAACTAATTACATTTAGATCTTCAAACTGTGAATATATAGAGTTTCATTCACAGATTATGAACGTTTATATAACTCATTTTGCCCAAAAATCGTCATACGACAGTATGTCAAAACAGCGACGAATTGATATCCATATTCATTTTTATCTGATGCAGATGATGATTTGCTAGAAGCGTTGCAGAGTGGGCCGATGCCACCTCAAAGAGAAAAAACAAAAAGTAGAAGAGCAAAGAGATCAGGATTCATGGCAAGTGAAACCCAAGTAAGTAAATGACATGGACACAAGGAATATGTGGCTCCTGGGTTGCTCAAAGAACCAGGGGTGTGCACACCTGCCAACTGTCCCTCATTTTGAGGGACTGTCCCTCATTTGGGGTTTTCCAAAGTGAAAAAGAGGGACAATCCTGTCTTCTGAAAATTTCAGTGATGGCAAATTTAAATGTAAGAATAGCAGAAATGATGCAAATTTCACTTTAAATTTTTTTTAAAGCATTCTCTTTAGTCAATTGTGATAAATTTAGACCTGCAAAACCTTCCCTGAATTCTGAAAGTATTGCACACCTCAAGTCTTTGAATTTGGCGGTATCTGGTTTGTGTACATGTGCAAGGTTTTGGCCTCAATGTCCCTTATTCTGACTTAGGTAGGTTGGCAGATCTAGGTGTGAGAGTTCTTCTTTTCTGCTGATTTCTTCTTTTTTTGAATGCCAAATTTTATGTGTTTTCTTTCATTTTGCATCTGCATTTTTAATGATTTTCCTCAGTTTTGGTCTGTGGCCTCTCACACCTCTGAAGAACCATTGACATCAAATAAGGGTACCAAAAACCAAAACCAAATTTGGTGTCATTGGGCTATTCAGATGTATTCCGCACCCCCTATGGAAGACACTTCCGAATACGGGCTAAATTGACAGCGAATTCACATGTCAGGAAAAACCCATGGAGGACACTGCGGAATTGTGGTAATATGTCTAATATGGCCAGCGAATTCACGTAAATGTAAATGTCTTCCATAGGGTTCCACCTGGAACTAGAACATTTTGTTTCCAGCCAGAATTCAAGTAAATGTCTTTCATAGGTTAATCGAGATGGTGATCATAAGTGAAGATTCTGCTGGAATTGGAGCATTTTTGACCATTTTCCAGCCGGAATATTAAGAAATGTGACTGTCTTCCATAGGCACATCATGGCCTTTCACAATCCCCACTCTTGTTTTTTCGTTTATTTTAGCAGCCGGAATTTCACCTAATCTCAATGTCTTCCATACCCTCCAGCCGGAATCTCTGCTAAAAATGACTGCTGGAATTCTAGACACATCTCAATTCCAGCTGGAATTGTATTTTTTTTAAATATCTTCCATAGGGGGGGCGGAATACATCTGGAATAGCCCATTTGTCAAGCTTTTCAGAAAGATTATCATTCAATTGGGCTATTCCATTTAATATCCCTCTGTGGAAGATTTAGCTAAAGTCTTCCACAGAGGGAGTATCAATTGTTAGTAGAATAAACAATTGCGTAACTTCCATTTGAAATACTTACTCCAGTTGTGGAAGATAACGGTAAAGCCATAATACAGGGGGAGTATGTGTTTCAAAATCATTAACTCTGACCAATTAAATTTGAAAAACATACTCCCCCTGTGTATGATATTTCCAAAATCTTCCACAGGGGTAGTGTGGATTTCAACTGGAATAGCCCATTATGAAATGGAAACATATAACATGCACAGGCAGATAAATCACGGAGATAAACCAGAGAAAAACCTCCGGATGTTACTGCCTGTGCAGGGATTTGAGCCCCAGACCTTTGGATCATGCATCTGATACCCTAACCACTAAGCTACACAGACTGTCCCTGATAAACAGAGCTTAAATCTGGTACTTAAAGATGTGAGCGGTAAGAGAAGACAGTACATTACAAACAACACTTGGGGGGGCACTCATATACAACAATTGTAAGCATGCTTGTGAACTAAAACACAGAATAAGGCTTTTTTGTAGCAGTAACACAGATGTTAAATGGCCAATTTTTGCAAAGTAGGCCTAAAGGTATCTTTTTTAAACTTGAATCTGTGCTAAATGTAGTTTCAAATTCATAAGAAAGTACACAACACATGTCCACCGGCGTGTAAGATCAATTCCGTGTAATATAATAGAAACAAGCTTAAGGGAAGAGGCACACCATAACATTACAAACTAACACACAAAATCAAATGATGCTTACTGTTATTCTTAATATTCCAGATGCCTTTAGCCAAGCCTTCATCACCCGGTATAGTTCATCGAAAAGTATTTGGTGCACCATCCAAGCCACAAGAGCCTTGTGAATTAAAGATGGCTTCCGTTTCAAAAAAAGGTAACTATTCATCATGCTTTTGACATGAATTCTGTAATCCCATTGGTCAAACATCACTTGGATATAAATCTATATACCTACACACTACATTAATGGCCCAGGGCATTTAATAAAATCATTTTGGGTGGGCGCTTATTTTTTACATTGTTAAGGCCAAGAAGATGTAAAAATGGCCCAAAATATTCATCTATCATCAGTGTGTCATATGCATCAGACCATGATTCAGATTTGCATGGGCAGTTAATAAACTAATATCGGTTTGCTTGTTGTAAAGTCACTGGGTGGGTGATTATAGGGGCATGGGCGGTTAATATAGGGCTGCTAAGAATACAGGATTTTGGAGGCCAAAAAACGCACCATGATTTTCCAAAAAATTAAAAAATCTGTTTTATTTATTTTTTTTTGCGATTTTTATTTTTTTTTCACAGATTTGGAGTCTATATCTTGAATAAATTTTGAAGTGAACACTTGAAAAAATAGATATAAGAAAAAAAAAAAACAAGAAAAAAATTCTTCCCGACTGACCGACCAACCCAACTTCTGAAAGTAATCTATGGACAAGCAAACAATTTGTTTTTTTGCCTAATTGTTGGGCCAATGTTATTTATTATTATGTCTTTATTGGTATCATATCATATTTATCTGTTGCAGATGATATGCCAGAAGTTATGTTGGATATGTCGCGGAATGAGGCGATGCCACGTCAAAAACCCAAACCAACTAGAAGATCAATGAGAAAGGGATTGAGTTTGGCAAGTGAAACTCATGTAAGTGAAAGACATGGGGGTTTCTTAAAGAACCATTGACATCATCTATCTATCTATCACAGAATTAAAACCAGAGAACCGGGACTCGACCGCCATCTTGATACAGGCATGGAGCAAAAATTGGCATTCGTTGTCATGCAAACGCGACATGGATGATGGGCGCATTTGAGAGTCGCACTTGATGCGACCTGCACGCGAGTACCAAGACGCTTCAGATGAAACGCAGAATTGTTTTCGTTCGTCTCCGCGCACCGTCGGCAAGGACCCGAATACCCCCAATTTTCTCCCCATAGCTGATCGGCGCATTTGTACATGCCGGTATAGGGAGTCCCGGTTCTCCTTCTCTAATTCTGTGCTATCTATCCATCTAGGCTATGTCAATCCACTGTTGGATGTAGCCCTCCTCATGATCACTCCATACCTTTCTATCTAATGCTACTCTCGCCCATGTTGTACCAATATATGATGTTATATCATCTCTCCACCTCTTCTTCTGTGTACCTCTGCTTCTTTTTCACATTCTTGGTTGCCATTCTAACAATCTCTTTGTCCATCTGTTATCATTTCTTCTGGCAACATGTCCAGCCCATCTCCTTTTTGATTGTTTGATTTTCCTCAAAATGTCTGCAACACCGGTCAGCTGTCTGAAGGTTGAGCACCTTACTTTGTCTCGCAGTGAGATGTTTAACATTTGCCGTTCCATTGCTCTTTGGGCAGATTGTAGTTTAGTTTCTAAATTGACATTACATAATGGTACCCCCCAAAAAACAAAAAAAATTTGATATCATTTGTCAAGCTTATTTTATTTTTGCCATCTTTACATACAGCAAGGAATAGATTGAACTAGTTAACAAAGTTCTTTGTATCTGATCCTGAATTTTCACTTACTTGTGTACGTTTCAACAACACCTGTTGTCTTTATCAACACTTGATGGGTAGTGACTGCTACTGACAACCGGCTAGCTAAAGTAGTTCCAGCATTGATCTTGGAGTTGCCAGTTGGTTTTTCCTCCAAGGGATTTTTGGATCCCTGTTTCAGAAACTCATCAAATATGTGAGATAGTTGGTACTGTCCTTCATCTCTGTTCATGGTGGTGCCCCTCCTCTTTCTTATTTGAACAGAGAACATGAACAGAGATGAAGGACAGTACCAACTATCTCACATATTTGATGAGTTTCTGAAACAGGGACCCAAAAATCCCTTCGAGGAAAACCAACTGGCAACTCCAAGATCAACGCTGGAACTACTTCTAGCGCCGGTTGTCAGTAGCAGTCACTACCCATCAAGTGTTGATAAAGACAACAGGTGTTGTTGAAACGTACACAAGTAAGTGAAAATTCTGGATCAGATACAAAGAACTTTGTTAACCAGTTTACTATACCGATCCTGATGAATCTGTAGATTGCACTACTTTTCAGAAAGATTATCATTCAATCATGATATTACAATGGAAATATAATTAATAACATACGTAGGCAGATAAGCCAGAGAAAAAACTCAGGACATACTGCCAGTGTGGGGACTTGAGCCCCAGACCTTTAATTGGATCATGCTAAGCTACACAGACTGTCCCTGATAAACCAGACTCAACTTTTGATGGGAAGAGAAGTTCTTCTGCCATAACACATAACATAACAAATAAGTCAATTACAACGTTATTGAGTATTTTGTAGATGTAGATATAGATGAACAAAGTAGTAAAAATTTCAAAATGTGTGTGATATAGGGTATATGCTATCTGATTTAGAGATTATAAGACTTTCTGAAATGAAAATAGCACCCTCAATTTACCTAAGAATGAACTTACCTCAATTTAATAAAAAATGGAGTTACAGCCTTAACAGGACTTAGTACAAGATCATGCACTTAATGATACTTACCCACCAGCGTCATATAATAATGTCAGTTGCATTCCCTGCCCCCGACCCTGGGATAGCAGGGACCTTAGCAGGGACGTAATTTTCGAAACTGTTACAAACATGTAACAGTCCCGGCTAAGTCCCAGTATTGCAATTGACAGGCGCATTACAAACAAGCGCACAAAATCAAATTAATGATGCTTAACTGTTTTTCATAATATTGCAGATACCTTTAGCCAAGCCTTCATCACCCGGTATAGTTCATCGAAAAGTATTTGGTGCACCATCCAAACCTGAAGAGCCTTGTGAATTAAAGATGGCTTCCGTTCCAAAAAAAGGTAACTATTTATCAGCCTTTATGAATTCTGTATTCTTATTGGTCAAACATCATTTGGATAAAAATCTGTATTACCTGCGTAGTGCATACTCATTTATATTACAGCACACACAGGTAATATGTGACACGATCTGGTCCATGGGGCCAAAGGCGGCAAATTTGAAACTGAGATAAAGGTAAATATATGGAGTAAAAAACAAGAAAATAGACATCAAAAAACTTCATAACTTAACATAACATAACTAGACCTTTGGTGTTTCAGATCTCACACCACCAAATCAGAGTCCCATAGAGATATGTGCTAAATTTGCCTTAAGAAAACGTCATTTTTTCTTCACAGGAGCGACTCAGTTTTAAGCGACAGCTATGATGGTTGAAATCAGCCCTTGCCTGATCCCTCTGGCTGGGAAAAATATAGGTTGACCGTCATTATTTTTTACGACTGGCCCTCAAAGTCTCGATGTCTGGGAATTTCCTTTTTTCAGGCAAAACCATGCCGGTGTTTCTGTAAAGAAAAGGCTGCTTAAAATCATTAAAAGTTATTCGATCTCTCCCATCTGTGGTACACTTGCAGGAATTAATATTACTAATCATGACCAATCCAAATTTGGCTAAAATTATGCAAATTTCTGCTCATTTTAATGCTTATATTCAGAATCAATGGGTTTTTCTGAGAAGTGAAATTCAAGGCGCACAACCATATATACTATTTGGTGGTGTGAAATCTGAATGATGCAACATGTTTCTGATTATCCTTAATTTCAGACTATTTTAATCTAATTAACTTATTTTTAGCATAATTTGAGCAAGAAGCTGGTTAAATTTTTTTTTCAAGCAGAATCATTGTGTCTGTGACATCTGCTATCTACTGAAGATAGCATTGTGATTACCATGTTAAAAATTCACCAAGACTTAGGCTTTCAGCAATTTACAGTCAAGAGGGACAAGTAACCAGGCAGACACACAAAAGCAAAGAAGAACATGACCACAATGTCTGAATTATAAGTTTTGAATTATATGGCCTATTAGTGAAATCTTAAGTCTAACCCCCCTAAGCTTACCTGATCCATGGACACATTTTATGAGCTCCAACCAGTGCCCTAGCCCACGTGCCACCATATACTGATGTCTTCTACATCTGGCACTGAGTCATTGCATACCATCATGATTGTAAACATTACCTGGGTTACCAGTAGTGGAATCATAAGCTTAATTAGCCTACCCCCCCCACCAACACACAAACCGTAAGCTTACCTGATCCAGGCGCCTATTTCATGAGTTCCGACCAGTACCCTAGCACCATACTGCAATGTCTTCTCTATCTGGCACTGAGTCATTGCATGCCATTGATGATGTAAGCTTACAAAATATTATGATTACATTGCATGGGCCTAAGTCACTCTACGAAATGGAATCTTTCACTCAAACACACATTTTGGGGCATAAACTCACCTTAGCACTGGTATATTAGTAGCAAATGTTGCAGTTCTCTTCAATTTTAGCCTTTAATTACATAAATTCAGTCAATGCACTTCTTGGTGAATCCAAACACTAATTAGGCACAGGGCTAACTTGCTCAATCAAAAGTTGAGACTCACACACACAGCTCCATTCATGATGCAACATGTTTCTGATTATCCTTAATTTCAGACTATTTTAATCTAATTAACTTATTTTTAGCATAATTTGAGCAAGAAGCTGGTTAAATTTTTTTTCAAGCAGAATCATTGTGTCTGTGACATCTGCTATCTACTGAAGATAGCATTGTGATTACCATGTTAAAAATTCACCAAGACTTAGGCTTTCAGCAATTTACAGTCAAGAGGGACAAGTAACCAGGCAGACACACAAAAGCAAAGAAGAACATGACCACAATGTCTGAATTATAAGTTTTGAATTATATGGCCTATTAGTGAAATCTTAAGTCTAACCCCCCCTAAGCTTACCTGATCCATGGACACATTTTATGAGCTCCAACCAGTGCCCTAGCCCACGTGCCACCATATACTGATGTCTTCTACATCTGGCACTGAGTCATTGCATACCATCATGATTGTAAACATTACCTGGGTTACCAGTAGTGGAATCATAAGCTTAATTAGCCTACCCCCCCCACCAACACACAAACCGTAAGCTTACCTGATCCAGGCGCCTATTTCATGAGTTCCGACCAGTACCCTAGCACCATACTGCAATGTCTTCTCTATCTGGCACTGAGTCATTGCATGCCATTGATGATGTAAGCTTACAAAATATTATGATTACATTGCATGGGCCTAAGTCACTCTACGAAATGGAATCTTTCACTCAAACACACATTTTGGGGCATAAACTCACCTTAGCACTGGTATATTAGTAGCAAATGTTGCAGTTCTCTTCAATTTTAGCCTTTAATTACATAAATTCAGTCAATGCACTTCTTCGGTGAATCCAAACACGAATTAGGCACAGGGCTAACTTGCTCAATCAAAAGTTGAGACTCACACACACAGCTCCATTCAGATCTCACACCACCAAATCAGAGTCCCATAGAGATATGTGCTAAATTTGCCTTAAGAAAACGTCATTTTTTCTTCACAGGAGCGACTCAGTTTTAAGCGACAGCTATGATGGTTGAAATCAGCCCTTGCCTGATCCCTCTGGCTGGGAAAAATATAGGTTGACCGTCATTATTTTTTACGACTGGCCCTCAAAGTCTCACGATGTCTGGGAATTTCCTTTTTTCAGGCAAAACCATGCCGGTGTTTCTGTAAAGAAAAGGCTGCTTAAAATCATTAAAAGTTATTCGATCTCTCCCATCTGTGGTACACTTGCAGGAATTAATATTACTAATCATGACCAATCCAAATTTGGCTAAAATTATGCAAATTTCTGCTCATTTTAATGCTTATATTCAGAATCAATGGGTTTTTCTGAGAAGTGAAATTCAAGGGCGCACAACCATATATACTATTTGGTGGTGTGAAATCTTCAGTAAATGATAGCCTATTTGTATGTATAATGTAATAATTACAATAACTCAATTTTCAAAAATGCCTCCCATGTACCAGATCGTGTCACACATGTTCATATGGGTTACATAACACACATGATATCAGAAGATAGGTGTGAGTAAAAAAAAAAAAAAAAGTGCAAAAGTGCAATAAAAAATGGGTCTCATCATGCGCACAGTTGGTTTTAAGGCACCTGAAAAAATCACCAAAGCCCTGTATAATTCATTGATCAGGAGTGATCTTGAATTTGGTAGCTGCCTTTGAGTGGTACATCCAGACACAATATTCAGTGTCTCAAGGTGTTCAAAGGCGAGCTACCAAGTTCATCATGCACTATCCTGATCTGGATTATCGGGAGCGGTTGTGCCATCTGGGTATGTTACCCTCACGCTTCAGAGAGCAACTTGATATTTGTTTATTTTACAAGTCCTTGTCTGACAATTACGATCTGGATGTCTACAAGTATGTCAAGTTTTACAAGTCAGAGATTGGGCAAGACCGTCCCAACACAAGATCAACATGTGACACCTTGCGCCTTAGGATCCCCTTCTGCAAAACGGAAGCTTTTAAGTCCAGTTTTTTTAACCGCATTGTGCCAATTTGGAATCAGCTTCCCCTTAGTGTTAGGTCCTCTTCATCTTTTTCTGTTTTTAAAAGCAATGTGGTTCATTTTTTGCATTCTCATTTTGAGTTAAATTTTCGGCCGGCTGCATGACATTTGTACGTGGGTTTCCGTGATGCAGCTGTGCTATTTGTAGGTGTCTTAATTAATTTTTTGATCTTGAGGTGGGATGGTCCTAGAGGTGATATGCACCTGTTCATCCCAATCCTCTACACTGGTATCTCTCCTACATGTGCTGGATCCGTGGTGCGTTTTATTCACATGTATATATATATGTCTTTTATACTTTTACTTTGTGCAATATATTTATCCATCTTTTATCTAACTTTGTTATTTGATATTGTAACCAGTGTATGAAGCCAAATAAATAAATAAATAAATAGTACTTTACACTGGCTGCACTGTTAATAAAAGCAAGGGATATATAGATTGGACTACTTCTCAGAGGAATTATCAAACTGAGGCAATTAAGTCAAAAGGAGGGAAAGAGATATTTGGCACACGTTGGAATATTCCATTTAAAATCCACACTACCCATGTGGATGATTTTGTATATATCTACCACATGAGGAGTATGAATTTCAAATGTCATGAACACATTAGCAGCTCCATTTAAATATACATATTGATTAAATTAATTGTATATTTTATTTAAGGCGACTAGTAACGCCAAGGTCGTTGGTTCGAGTCCTCCTGTCAGCAAAGTTCATTTTTGTGATTTTCATGCTACGCTACGATTTGTTCAAATTTCTTTTTTTAAATTTTTTTATTACATATACTTTTTATTTTGTCACCTTTATTTTAACAGTCATATCAACAACCCTATCAGAAGAAGCAAACATTGTCTGGGATTCCAACCTCAAAGTATGGTCACAAGTAAAGGAAAAAGTGGAGGACAGTCATGGCAGTCCTTTGTTGCCAAGAGGGGATGTGATGACAAGCCTTCAGAAGAGGAAATCAATGAATGGTCAGTGTCAGTGGCAGCGCCAAGAATTTTTCCGGGGGGGGGGGGCAAATTTAATGGGGGGGCACAATCATCAAATTTTACACAAAATCGCAGCAAAAAGTGGAAAATTTTGTACTTTTAGGTTTTTACTGGGGGCAAAAGACACTGGTCAGTGTATGTAACAGAAATCGTTGTGTATTACTCCGGATTCCAGAAAAATACAGCACTAAATATTTGGGAGTAAAAAAATATTATCTTGTTTTGCCTAATGAAACATAGCCAAATCCTAATCCTTTAGTTAGAATTAACTGGCAATGAAAGTACAATTTTTAATTGCTAACTTCTTTCTTTTTGTTTGACCAAAGTTTGGAAATAAGGGCCAAAAATATGTTTTAAGGGTGTTTTAATATGCTGTGACAATCAAACCCAAAGACTTGTACAAATACTAATTTCAAGTTAAGCATTCTTTATTTTTGAAAACACATTTTCTAATCTTTTTTATAACCAATTATTTAACAAAAAATCAAACAAAAACATTAAAATTAAGAACAAACATTTAGCCTATATTCAAGATTTTGAATGCTTAGACTTGTGTCAAGTCTTTGAATTTTGTGATTGCAATTGGAAGAAAACATTGTGAGAAAAAAAAAATCCACGGTAGACTTATTCTACACATTCTCTCTTGTTGAATTCCTTTTTCAGACCTTCTTCTCCTTGATGTCACTCCTCTGTCGCTTGGTATCAAGACTACCGGTGGTGTCATGACACCACTCATCAAGCGTAACACAACCATCCCGACCAAACGGACTCGGATATTCACCACCAGCTCGGATAACCAGCCTGGAGTATTGATTCAGGTGTATGAGGGAGAGCGTGGCATGACCAGAGATAACGTAAGTGATAAGGCACAGATTTGGTTAGCTAGGTACATGTATACTTGTTGATAATATACTGCACACAAAAGCAATATCTGAAGACAGTTTAAAAACTTAATTTACCAAATGAAGCAATCAATAAATGGAGAATTTAGTTCTGCACATTTTGATACCTCATTCGACACTATGCAACAATTTGAATAAAAAAGAGAGTATTTCATAATTGACAAAACTTACATAGACTCTCGAAACACGCTAATATGAGCACGGTGAGTGAATGCTGATCTATCCAGTGGTGTAGCTAGGGGTTTTGGCGCCCAGGGCTAAGGATGCATAATGGCGCCCCTCCCCAATTTTTGAAACAAGTGTGCGCGAAACGTGTGAAAATTTGCACAAATAGGGCATATCACTCATTAATTTTAGTTATAATGAAGTTGAATATTGGTCTTACATTGATCTTTCAAATGATTTTGTGCTGAAATGCGCAAAATTTTGACTTTCATCGCTAAGAGGGGGCCCAGAATCATGCTGAATTGGTCAATTGCCCAGGGCGTTCCCCCCCTGCCACCCCCACTTTTGAAATTCTATCTTCTTCCATTCAATTCAGTATAACTTGTGGCGCGCCACTGGGGAATCCAAAAAATTTGAGCGGACGTGAGGGAGGAACACAGACTGGAGCAATCACTAAAACGGGAAGAATTACTGACCCAGTTGACATAATACTATGGCGATTGATACCATACCAAATTACTATTTGATCGTTTTGTTAATTTTTTGTTGTTGTCAAAACTCCCATCCCCCTGGTATAAATATTGAACAGTCCCTAATTAAAACATTGCATTACTAATCCATAGGATTAAAACACATTTTAATTAAACCAATGAAAAGTTTTAACTTCTTTATCCATATGCAGAATCTTTTGGGCAAATTTGCACTGTCTGGCATTCCTCCAGCACCTAGTGGTGTACCACAAATCGAGGTGACCTTTGACATTGATGCCAACGGTATCCTCAATGTGTCTGCCCAAGACGTGCTCACCGGCAAGAAGAATAACATCACTATCACCAACGACAAAGGGCGTCTTTCCAGAGAAGAGATAGAACAGATGGTTACTGATGCGGAGAAATACAAAGCACAGGACGCTGAATGGAAAGATGATATGCAGGCTAAGAATAAGGGCAAAGAAACGCTGGATTGGATAGATGTCAGTCAGGTTGGTCCTTAGTACTTTGTACTCAGCTATTGGTTTTACCGCTAAACTGGCTATTCCAGTTTTTAGCTTCAATATGGCCAAAAAATCTTCACACACATTAAACTTATTCTGTCGCCAAAAGATGCTGGATTCATGAATATTTTACCAACTCGGTGTCAAAAAAGTAATCTACGGCACTGTTCATATCATTTTATTAAAAAACCCAATGACAGTTGGCATATTCTTCCCTTGGGTATTTTAATTTAGTCTCTGCTTTAAGCTAAAGCTGTTCCTACTGAGTTGAACTTTGTGTACACTTTCACAGTGTCGTTAATGGGCAGGAAAAATCTCTTGCCCCTGAACATGTTTAAAGCAAAACCTCTAAATGTAATCAGTTGGCAGTTTTGTTTTAAACCTGTTCAGGGTCCACAAGCACATAGGAGGTTTTTCCTGCCCAACGATGCACAGGAATCACTGATAGTGCATTGGGCTATTCCAGTTGAAATCCATAAACCCCCTATGGAAGACATGACCTTAATCCACACAGGGGTGTAGATATTTCAAATGGAGTCATCCTTTCAGGAAACCCCATTTGAAATCCCATTTTAAGATTATAAATGATGAAAATGACTTATAATTGAATGGGGGGCACTCAACACAAATGACCATGCACATATAATCCCCCAGAAAGACCCCTGTTTTTGTACCTTGAAGCTTCGAAAGACCCCTGTTTTTGTACCTTGAAGCTTCGAAAGACCCCTGAATTTTACCAAAACAGAGTACTGAAAGATCCTTGATTTTGATAATTCCAGCTCTATAAGATCCCTCACATTTCTGTTGGTTTTTTTCAAGGCGATTTTTAACCAGAAAGCTAGGAAAGACCCTTGATTTTGACCATACCCAACTCTGAAAGAGCCCTCTTTTACGTAACGCTTTTAGTTCCCAAAGGGGAGCATACCCACCAAAATTTTTATCATGCCCCCCCCCTCCCCCACCCCGAAACTGAGTAAATAATTATGATGAGAACAAATATGTAATGTGTACAATTCTGGTTATACTTTTAACAGATCTTAAATGAAGATACAACTAATCAAATATCGCCCGATGAGCCTATAACATACCATTATGATGTCACCCCAGTTGAAGTGAAATGTCTGCGAAAGATGCAGAAGAACTGTACTTCTTCTACAGTGAATATGAATCTGCAACTACAGCAACATGTAAGTGTGAATTAACTCTTGACATGCGGGTGTCGACTGCAGATGACAAGTTTCAAGGGTTTTTTTAATTTACAAAATTCCAGAATTGTATAATCTTTTCATGACCATATTTGTAATCAGCATGAAAAATGCATTAAAATGAGTACAAACAAACCTAGTATTGGTTTAATATTAATTTGAAGCGACTCTCAGAGATGCTTCGCTACCCTGGAGATAGACTTTGAGCTGTTCCAGTTGAAATCACAACAATTTGAGACCATACATTTTTGTAGAAATATGAGTACTTTTAGTTTCTGACCCCTGTGTAGCCAAAACAAACTTACCACCCCCTGACTTTGACCTATTTGCTTTTAACTCAAGAATAGTATGTCGCAGGTCAAACTTTACTTTTTCTGAATCGTTATGACCAGCGGAATACTTTGACGTGGCTTTTGTCAAAATCTGAGCAACCCTGTTGATCCTTTGGTCATCATTTTGTAAATTTTTAAACATTGGTTATCATTTTCTACACATTTTTTTCTGATCTAGATCCACTATGAAATTTTGTCAATGAAAAAAGCATTGAAAAGCAAACCTCAACACTGAAATGACCAGAACAAAAGAAAGTCAACTCTGAAATTGTGTTTCAGAAGTATTTCAGTGTATTTTCAGTATTTTGATACTTGCTATATTGAGCAATGATTCAAAGGATACATTTACATAACAATAGCACTGGCCAGCTCATTTCAGTGTCTTTGCATCTCTTTCATAGTTTATGATATTACCCTTCAGTTGACCTTTGACTTTTACTCTACATTTCAGGATGGCTCTTGGGTTTTTTCTGAGTATCTTCTGGAAGACTTACTTGACATTCAGACATCTAGTGTGTGCATATTATTACAGGATGCAGGTATTGATGTCTCAGGTAAGTGGTATAAAATGTGACACAATCTGGTCCATGGAGGCCAAAGGCGGCAAATTTGAAATTAAGATTATGCCAAAATATGGAATAAAAAAACAATACAATACATAAGAAAATAGACATCACAACATTTCATAACTTTAGAAGCAAGTATGCTAGACCTTTGGTGTTTTCAGTATATGATAGCCTAATGTTTGTATATAAGGTGATAAGGCCAAAAAAAAAAATATTGTTGTGTTGCCCTCAAGTGGAAAAATGGGAAATTTGGGTAGGACGGTCGGATTATTATTTTTTTTTCCTTTTTTTTTTTTAAACCTTCCAATTTTTAAAAATCCCCTCAAATAATGCTTGTTCAATTAGGGGACATTTGTCAATTTTGACTTCTGGATACCTGTTAGACAACAATTAAAGACTAGTCTTACAATAAAATATTTATTTTAAGTGAAAAACATTGAGTTTTTGAACAAATCTGTAAAAATCATCATTCCAAAAAAAAAAAAAAAAAAAATTAACCCTGATTTTTCAGGATTTAGGGTAGGACGGTTGAGGGCAACACAACAATATTTTTTTTTGGCCTAATTGTAGTAACTCAATTTTCCAAAATGCCTCCTTGGCCTCCATGGACCAGATTGTGTCACAAATAATAGTATACAAAATTGAATGTTTATGAGTACAATGGTAAGAATATTTTCATGACGTGTTTGGAGCTCAAGCAAACTGACATATGAAAACATTGAGAGAAAAAAATCAGGACTCAGCGGGATTGAACCCCGTCGCTGGGTTACCGATCCAGAGTCTTAACCACTGTACTACCTGAGTTCACAGTTGGTACTCAGGTAACCTCAACTTAAGTCCCCATGATAACTCTCTCATTGTGTCAGCGGCCAATTATATATTAAATAATGAAGAAGGAGGCGGCCTATATGCTTCACCCTAGCAGGGTGTTAGACAATGCAAGACACAATTGATATATGCAAGGATCGGAAATAAATGATGCAAGCCAAAGAAATTATGATTTAAATGACGTGTTTGGGGCTCGAGCAAACTGACATGTGAACATTTTTAGAGAGAAAAAATCAGGACTCTCTGGGGATTGAACCCTAGTCGCTGGGTTACCGGTCCAGATTCTTAACCACTGCACTCATACCCGAGTTCACAGTTGGAACCTAACCTTACTACTGACCCTAACCCTTAACCCTAACATTAACCCCCACTTAATCCTAACCTTAAAATGCCCTAAACCCCTTTTCATACCAATGACCCTTCAAACTAATGAGGTCGCTCCCATTTTTCTTTCCCCAATTTAGGAACTTCAACCATCACCACAGTGAAGCATATCCTAGCAACAGTCTTAGCATTCCTACAGCTGGAACATTTCCTGCAGGAGTTGACTGATGTTTCCATGGTTACCAATGCTGACAAGATCAGTAGTGCTGTATCTAAGGGACTAGAATGGTTCAATAATCAGCAGGATTTGCACCCTGGTCTACTATACTCAGCTTTTCCAGGCTTCACAACTCAGAATTGGCTTGAAGTTGGGTACATTATACTTGGGTATGAGATACATTAAGATACCAATGGGGGGAAAAGGTTGTCACTCAAACCAACATGCATAAGTATGTGGAAGCCATTCTGGCATGTAGCCAGAGTTATAGCCAGCACAATTTTAGCGCTGGCTCATTTTAGTAGCTGAGTGTATGTAAGGAGGGAGATAAGAGATGAATTATCCATGTAGGCAGATTAAGAGATGAATTTATCTGTGGTGTAGGTGTTCTCCCTCCTTACACATAGCTACACCACGGACAAATTTATCTCGTAATCTCCCCACATGGACTAATTCATCTCTTACTGTTCTCTCAGGTAAAAAACACAACATTTTGGTTGTAACTTGTGCATTTTCTGCGATTTCAAAGATTTTTTGTGCCGGTCGGGGTACACCTCGTCAGTACGAAACACTGTCAATCCGAACCCCTGTCAGTCCGAAAATCTAATTGAAAAAGACGTCAACCCTAACCCTAACCATAACCATAACTTCAATTAGATTTTCGGACTGACAGGGAGACCCGCCGGTTGGTGACCAATATATTTAAGCTTGATGCCAGTCGGGAAGACTCTATGCCGGATATCCCTGACCGGCTGGGTAGAACACTGCATGTAGCCTTACAATGATAAGAGACTTTATACAATTTGAACTATTTTAGTCTAAAATATTATGCCAATATATCAGTTGTTGACAGCAAACCTACATGTGCAGTTACTGGTTTGGTTTTTATCAATATTGGGAATTGTCAACTCCCAGAAACCTTCACAGTTGCAATATAGATAAAACTTACCTAATATAATTGCACAGGTAGCAGGGGATGTGTGTCCATTGCTTCAGTGTGATCACAGGGTCTTTTTTCTATGAGATCCTTGAATGGGCATACATCCTCAGACTTGTATTTACTGGATTAACTATATATGTGACACGATCAAGGGAAATGAGTCGGATGTCGCTAATAGTGATTTTGAGATAATGGCAAAGAAAGTGTTAAAATTCTTTTGTTTTATATTGTTTTCAATGATTGATAAATTGATGTAACTTTGCAAAGAAAAGTCGTATCAACATGATATGGGGTTTTCAGTTTCAGAAAGCTCTAAATGTCCTCTTTAGAAATATATGTAAAACTCATTTTCGACCAGGGTCGACATGTGACCCATTCCCCTTGATCATGTCACATATCATGTATGAGCACACATCCTCAAGACTTGTATTTACTGGATTAACTATATATCATGTATATGAATAAGATTTAATTTTCTATGTACATTAACATGTTACCTCTATTTATATTTGAATAAATGTTAAAGAAATAAAAAAAACTTGCTTATTTATAATTAGGCCAAGTAAAATAAATAACATGTATATATCGTTCCCGCCTCCACCGATTTTCGGAGATTTTCAAATATTTTTGTTATTTTTCTTCTTTGCTCCCTTACTTTGTTTCTAAAATTATATAATGAAAAGGCATGTTAAGAAGTTCTTGATTATCATTTATAAACACATTGCAAACACTCTCTTCATAGGGGTAGGTTACACAGAAATGAATGATAAAAAAATAACATAATAGCAAATAATAAGGGCCTCCCTTACTGATTTTTGAAAAAGTTCGGACGATATACATGTTATATTTTTTACTTAGCCTTCGTGGTCTGATCGGGAATTACTGGTACAAATGACCATACGGGGGACGTGCATAAATATGGGTAGCATTTTCAGCCTCTTGGTATATCAATGACCCCTTTTTCAAAGCCTATTTTGGTATATGAATGGGTCCTTTTTCAAAATTTTCTCAATTTTTTCGGAAAATAGCCCAATTTTTCCTTAACCTAGCCAAAATTTTCAAAATTTTCCCAAAATTTTGGGAAAATTTGTAAAAACTAAGACAATTTGGGTTAAATTCGGCCGAAAATTTTGACTTTTGGTATATAAATGGGTCCAAATTTCTTGAAAAATTGGTATATTTATGGGTCCACTTTCAAATTCTCAGCGGCTCGTCCCTACCAAAACCAAACTTGAGTACCCCCCGGGGGTCTGATGCTTGGATCAGTGATGCAAAATATATTGTATAGATAATTTCTGATTAGGCCTAATTAAAATTAGGCAAAATTTAAGAAGGAAAAGAAATATTTATATAATGAGTTTAGAAAAATTGAAATCAATATAGTTTTTCAAAATCATATCAAAAATAAATGTGTGAAATTGGTGCTATCTGAGAGTCAATTAAAGGAAAGCAAGAGTATAGTATTTACTGTTTTTATATTATATAAAAGATTTGAAGCAATGTGTATAATAATTATGTACTTTTCATTAGGTTTTACTGCCTGAACAGAATTGATCATGTCTCACCTCCTTTTCCAACCAAATCGACGGTTAATAACTATTATAGTGAGGGATCAACAGTTAACCACAAATTGCCTCAGGAAAAACTCACTTTCTGGGAACTAAATACCACACAAGGTCATTTCTATGTTACTTGTTGACCCATTTGTGTCATATTCTGCCTCTAGCTCTAATGACATCCTAGTGATTTAGTCAACTCAATAACTCATTGACAGATACATGTACCAACCTCAGGATGGAATTCAATTTTATTGATCAATTCTCTTCAGGTTGTGAAATCTAATGTGTTCCATAACTGCAGGAAATGGATGGTGTACCAATCAGTTTGATACATCCTGTATGTAGCATATGGATTATATTTTATAAATGTATAAGATTTCTTCAGATATCAAGTTTTATATAGATGTATTATTTTTTTTGTACCAAATTATATATTTTATAGATGTAAGTTTCAGGACACAAAACACACTGTGTGAGTTTAAATTATTTTTGTTTTATATACCAAAGAGAATGATCTAATTGAGAAACATGACTTTTGTACCACCAATATCTTTCCCTCTCTTTAATATATGTGTACATATAATAAAATTATGCACTTGCCGGCTGCATGTCTCTTTTTACATAGTAACTATAGTTTGATCAGTTCGTAATCGGCGGGAATGGTTAGGTTTTGACCACTACGCTGAAAAGTACAGTGGCGGATTTAGAGGGGGCGCACCCGGCGCGCGCCCCCTCTATTTTTTGCAGATCGGCGCCTGACTCTGTGTATTTTTGCAGAGCGGCGCCTGACTTTGTGTGGGCGCCGAGCCGCAGCAGCGGCGGTGGTGGCTCGGCGCCCCCTCTATTGAAAATTCCTGGATCCGCCCCTGAAGTAGACCCAGGTTAAGAGGGATATTGTTGATCTGTCTGGTCTATATTGTGCGTGTTAAATAAAGTATAGACAAAGTATAGGGCTTAAATAATAATTTGTGATACTTTGTGTGTCATATTAAAGCTGAAAATGCATTCTTTCAAAATCTGCAATAAACAGAAAATGACAGGTCCGACTTTACTACCACTTCATGGTGGATGGTCACATATTCTCTGTATATTCCTAGCCCATGTAACTTGGTGATGATTTGAAGTGACAGGTCTCAAATGAGGCGAGTCTGGTATTTATTTTTAGCTATTTTGTAAAAAGAGACATGTAGCAGCCAGCAAGTGCATCCTTTTGATATGGATGTACCGTATTTGTAAACCACCCAGGGCACTTAATCAAATCATTTTGGGTGGACGCTTATTTTTTACATTGTTTAGGCCAACAAGACAGATTTGCATTGGGCCATTAATAAACTAATATCAGTTTGCTTGTTGTACTGGGTGGGCGCTTATAGCGTCGTGGGCAGTTAATGGAACGGATATGGTACACATATAAGAATGTAAATAAACCAAATCCATTGGTTGTCTTCACTGCGGATATATTTGTGTTGCACTTGTAGTGACGACTGAAAACCTAACCCCTTGGACACTACTGGTCATCTAACAGCATTTCTGATTGGTCGATAACTTGATTTCAATTGCCAATTATGACTAGGCTTTAAACTATTTATGGTCAAAACTTGCATTTGCAGATGATCTTATTAATACCCTCCTTGATTGGTTCAAAATTGGACACAATATTCATTTTGGCCAATCGGCAGGTAGTTCTCATGGGGTTAACCACTTGTATCGCATCAGACCCATGACAATATTCTTGTGCGACTTTGGTTGTGCGTCATAGCGTGACTGACTAATGGCTCCGTGTATCACACTGTTGTACCACGCCATTGTAACAAGATCGCGCTCTAAAAATTCAATGTGTTAAATGACAAACACGGTCAAAAGGTCAATTTGGACACAACTGTGTAGTCTCAATAGAGGTTATCCGTGTTCTATAAGTTGCATATCCTATCAGCGACTACTATATCTTGTTTAGGACTTTCAAAAGAAGAACCTACATGTGCAACCATGACTATTCCAAAATAGCCCGCCAAAGCCATGCAAGTAACTCAGAGGTCGTGCATTGAATTGGTTTGAATGAATACTGCGGGAATCTGCGCCTTTTGTTAGAAGTCACGCATGAGTAAAGTGGATAATCTCTATCCAACCAAAATCTGGTAACTTTTGCAAAGTCAAAATTTTTTTTACCTTTTATTATTTAATAAAGTTTATCAGTCATCAACCAAGGAAATTGATCACACTTGGAAGCTTCATTTGAATTTCATACACCATCTGAAAAAGTTTCAATCTAATCTTCCACAGAGGGAGAGTGAGTTTCAAATAGAATTGGTTAATGTGCTAATTCCATTAATTTTGAAATTCATACTCCCCCTGTGAAAGATATTTCCAAAATCTTGCACAGGGAGAGTGTGGACTCTAAATGGATCAGTATATGTCAGCACCCACATTTATTGCACCTGTATGTAGTACATACCGGGGGGTATATTATTGTACTTTATTCCATTATATTTGCAATTTTAGGCTGCAGGGATCTATATACTTACTTCTATATATTATATATTAAATATGTATCACACTTTCTATTGATTTTGTTAAACTTTTACAAGAGTAAATAAATAAAATAAGTAAAACACAATGATTTGGTCCTTCACTTACTACTTACTCTTAGACCCTCCCTCAGGTCCATGGATAATGACTGGTAATGTAGACTATTTAACATTAAAAATTAACCCAATACAGGTCAGCATGGGGAGCAATGGTCACTGCATTTCAGATATAATAATATAATGGGTCTCTATACTACATGCGTGATCAGTGGCATCGATTTGTGGAGAAAGAGGAATGGGGTTTTGGCACTAAGTATTTAGAGAAGAGGATTTTGGAGAAAACTAGGGGGGGTTACAGGACTTTGGCATTTGGCTTTTTTTTTCAACCTTTTTTGGTGAAAATTTCTCAGTTGATCAAAGTTGAAAAAAAAAAATGTGTCAAAATATTTTTGCTCAAGAATTTTTTTTTGTTACGTGGTCTGAAAAAAGTTTTTGTGGATTTTCTCAAAAAAATGAGCATTTTTGCCAAAATTGTTTGCTTCCAAGGCGATGCAAGATGGGATTATGGCAGGGGTCGCATTTAAGGAGTTTGCGCGTCCAGGGACTCCTTATTTTTTTATTTTGCCCATTTTGGACTCCTTAAATCTCAAGTTGAAAGTGACCAAAGGGTCCGCTAAAAACTGTATGGACTCCTTAATTTCATGATGCACGGAGGCATAAATCCTCAATTAAAAAGATCAGTAAATCTTTTGAATCACCATATAGGCCAACAACACTAATAATTACATTGGAACATTTGACAAGTTCTGAAGTTTAGAATTTCGGACAGATGGACCCCTTAAATGTTGGTTTTGCAGGTACCAAAGGGTCCAGAAAAATTAAATAGGACCCCTTGATTTTTGTGTGCTCGCGCTACCCCTGGTTTATGGCGACTCCATTATGAACAACCTCCGTGTGGGAAATTGAAGTCATGTCTTCCATAGAGATACGCATGCATTTTAATTGGAATAAATAAAACCCAAACATCATATACATTTGTATACTGTCATATTACATGGATCACCTCCATTTCTTTTATTCACATAGCTTTGGCTTGTACATTTTATACAAGTTTTATATACAATTTATAATCAAAAATAATTGTTTCAAATAAGTAATCTTAAGCCCTAGGTTTCAATTTTTAAACCATTTTTTTTTCCAGTAAATGAATTGAACATTGAAATGCTACAATGCAAAAGTTTGGTCAATGACTAAGCTGAGAGGGAAACTTTGATAGTAACCATGGTAACACAACTTAAATTTGTTTCCACAAATTTACCCTGCCCAAAATGTTTGTGTATCCCAGGGTGGGAAGTGCTGGACCAGGAGGCGAGCCAAATGGCCCCCGCCCCCGGCCCCCACTTATTTCCCAGCCTGGTGTATCCTTAGTGCAAAGATATTCATAAGTTACACTAATGTCAAGACTGTTGAGGAATTAGCAGCGTTATGGAATATATTGAAGATCTCTGTGCTAGGCTAATTCTGTGCAGTTTTACACAGTGGATAATTTTATGTATTAAAGGTCTACAATTTCAGTCTTGTGTGATATAACTCTTCATAAACATTACTAAAAAATAGAATGTAGGTATGATGATAAAATCTATTTGTAATGTAAATATTTGTATCTATGCTTTAATACCACACTTCATGGTAACTTTATGATATTTATTCAATTTGAATTTTTCATTTTTAGCATATCTGTATTCCAACTGGTACTACATGTACACTATAGAGATATTATTGGGCTATTGTTGAAATCCACACCACCTGTGGATAACCTTAATCTTAAACGTGGAGTGTAGATTTCATATGGAGTCGCCCATTTCAGGCAACCCCATTTGAAATGTACTCCCTGTGTTGGAGATTAAGGTCATGACCTATATAGGGGGTATGTGGATATTAAATAGAACAGCCCAATTCTAACCCATAAGCTGTGATCATCAGACATCGGGGACTGCCTTTTAAGTAGAGCGAGAGCATCGCTCTCCTTAAATCTGATATAGGAGAGTGATATTTTTAGCTCTCCTCAGTTAACCAGAATGGCTCCTTACATTCTATTGTAAATGCTCTAAACAGCTCTCCTTGAAGGCTCCAAAAGAGCTATTTAATGCTCTCCTCCAAATTCCAAAAGACAGTCCCCGAGACATCCATGACTCTCACTGCAAGTAGTACCAAAATTTCTGTGATGATCTTACCCTCTGCTTATCACAAAATACAGTTAAATATATGTGGTCTGGTGTCATTTGGCCTTTAGTTTCATGGAATACGGCATGGCACCAGATTGTAGAACATCGAAATATACACGCATTGATCACTTAGTGCCTGCCATATAGATACATTTTCCTTTCGGAATTGATCTATTTATATTATTTCCTGATATTGGATTTTTACTTGGGCAGGCAGGACCATTGGCACACAAAAGCATCAGCTTCAGAAATATATGCTAGTATTAGTACAACCCAAAACTAAGTTACATGTACACTGTTTACAGTTTAGCGTCTCTTACGACATTCAATCTTATAAATATACAAAAACATCATACACAGAGTAAACACTACACAAAGACAAGTATAGTCTGACTGAATTTGACTTGATATTGACGATTGATACAAGGAAAGGTATGATTCATTTAGAATGTGATTGACAGGGGGCATACTCTTCCAATTGAGTAGTTTTGGCGAGATCGAATCAAAATTTAATGCTTGCACTGTGCAACCATATTCGGTTCAAGTGACCAAAAAATATCGCTATCAAAAAAGCAATATTTCAATTTTCTAAAAAAGAGGAGGAAGCTGCATACTGAAAACCTATGGTTCCCAATCCCAAGAATGGTATTGCTTGCAAAAACTACCGGTATAACTTATAACTTGAGTAAAAGAAGTGCTTAGTAGACAAAAAAAGTGAAGATATTGTAAAAGCGGAATTCATGCGCTTTTCCCCTCTTTCCCCACTCAGTCAAAATAAACTTTCTTCAACACATTTTCACATTAAAGTGTTACTTACATTACACAATAATTGTATTTTGTGACAAATAGACAAAATACAGCTGTGACATGACGTTTGCAATATGGACATGTTTTACATGTAGTAGCTAGCAACACATTAGGTCTTGGACCTTCAAACACACATAATGGTAAAATCTTATCTACAATATCTTTGTACATGTTTATTAAAAATGAACCCAGATCAGAAAGTTGTTATGTCATCGACTCCCAGGGACTGCCTTTTGAGGAGTGTGAGAGCAATCACTCTTTACAGCTCTCCTTATATCTGAGATAGGAGAGTGATTTCTAGCTCTCCTTGAAGGCTCCAGAAGAGCTATTTAATGCTCTCCTGCAAATTCCAAAAGACAGTCCCTGGACTCCCCATCCCAACTAAATTGTGTTTTTGAACGTATCCAGACCTGCCAACCTACCTAAGTCAGAATAAGGGACATTGAGACCAAAAGCTTGTACATGTACACAAACCAGGTACAGACAAATTCAAAGACTTGAGGTGTGCAATATTTTCAGAATTAAGAGAAGGTTTTGCAGGTCTGAATTTATCACAAGCGACTAAAGAGAATGCTATAGCAAATTTCAAAGTTACATTTTCATCATTTTCTGCTGTTCTTACATTTAAATTTGCCATCACTGAAATTTTCAGAAAACAGGACTGTCCCTCATTTTCACTTTGGTAAACCCCAAATGAGGGACAGTCCCTCAAAATGAGGGACAGTTGGCAGGTCTGCGTATCATTTTCAGACTGAATTGTTTTTAGGGGAAACAAGTAGAAAATATGTGCTATTCAAACATAAATTAAGTTCCCCTATCAATGTCAGTTGACACATGATTCCAATGGACTATTCCATTTAAATCCACACTCCCCCTGTGGAAGATTTAGCTTAAGTCTTCCACAGAGGGAGTATGAGTTTCAAATAGAATAGACAGTTGGGTAACTAACTTCTACTTGAAATACTCACTCCAGTTGTGGAAGATATAGGTAAAGCCATATTACAGGGGGAGTATGTGTTTCAAAATGATTACCTCTGACCAGTTACATTTGAAAAACATACTCCCCCTGTGGAATATATTTCCAAAATTGTCCACAGGGGTAGTGTTAACTGGAATAGCCCAATTCAACAATTACATGAGCTATTGCAAGAGTGGAATTTTCTGCCCTTTTTTTCCCGCTTGTTTTTCGATTTGAAATTCTAAGCTGCTTACATGGACATTTTCCCAGTAGCTGATTGGAATGTGAAATCAATGTAACATTAAAATTCTCACTTCATGCTGTATGCTTCAACAAGTTTGCTTGGTTTCTAGTGCTGTCCTTATCTTGGCCAATCTTTCCTTAAAAATAAGAATTGTTTGAACAAGCTACTGAGGCCATGGGCTTTCCCTTTGATGACACTGCACTAACCGCTAGTTAGTTCATCTCAAGTTTGGTATTGTGCATATTGGCGCTGATCGCAATTGCATGCATTAAGTTAATCATGTGCGCAGAGTGTATGTGTAATGCACATGAACAAGGGTAGTTCGTTGGCACGCTTGCTGCGTAACCACCAAAAAGCAAATTGCCATCATTACCAAACTTGAGGTGAACCGAACTACAGAATGTTGTCAATTTTGAAAGCACACATCAGCATATGGTTTAAAACATTACCTTGGTACTCTGGTCCAGTAGGCTTACATAAATGTAAATATTGAGGAATGATATGCCTGTAATATAACAGTTAACGTGGAACTGTTAACTTTCTCACCCCATCCCTACCCGAGTATAAAATCCACCCCACCCATAGTTTTTCAAGTTCATGAGGCACTGCCAGGCAATTGTTCAGCTAGTTCAATCAGCGCCATAGCGCCCATTAATTTTTCTCGTTGCTCTTGTAATCTCCTCCTGGCTGTTACTCGAGGACGCTTCGGTGTTTCTGTGATATTAGGGTAATCATCGCCTTCACCGCTGCTGAGCTTACGTTTTTGTTTCTTTTCGTGAGTTGATTGGTGCTTGTTGCGTTGGCCTTCAGCGTACCTGGTGAATGGAGAACAAAGCAAGATATTGGAAGTTGAGTCGCGAGATCAGATATTCCAAGAGGGTGTGTTTCACAAATTCACACATTCTCTGTTCCAGTTATTTAAATTTTGTGAATAAATGAACTAGGTAGTACAATGCATAATTTGTACTGTGTCTGGTATTCTTCAGAAACATACATGCTAAATTGCCATTTCAATGTCAGTCTTGTATGGGAACAATGTTCTATTAATATAAAAGAAAGTGAGTTTGTAATCTTTAGGATAACCCCCTCCCTGACCTGAAGTGTAAAATGTTGAAAATTCCAACTGGAAAGATCAACTTTGGCCAGTAATTTCAGAAATTTGCTTATAAACGTAAAATTGTGGACATTTTGATCCCCTCTCCCCCCTAGCGAGAGGACTTTTGTTTTTAGGATGTCATATCTAGTTTCCAAAGATTTTTCAAAAACACCATTTCTGGAAAGTCGGACATTCAGAAACTGGCAAGGGCGCAATTATAAATTAATCGCCCAACAATATCTGCATTTACAGCAGTAGCCTGAATTTGCTCAATCATCTCATTTGCATGATTGCATCCCATAATGCAGTCTGATTTCTTACCTGTGTAACCATTCAATGACTTCTTGTGAGTTTTCATCCATCTTAAAGTTGAGATCTTCTAATGCTACTTCTGTGGTAACTCTCTTAAGACTGGCAAACGGATGCTCTGTACAGTGTCTATTAGCATGGGTAAAACGACTCTTACAATCTGGAGGGAAAAAACAAAATAATAGTATGATTACCTTTGGTATTGATGTATTCAATAAGTTCTTAATAAAAATTGCCAATCAAACTTGCTTGTTCATGAGGCTGTATCTAAAATAATTTTGTTTGTTCTGATCCCTGTGACCTCCCATCATTTTCTGGAGTTGGTCCATATTTTCTCAGGCCTTGTCTTTTGAGGCGAGTGAGAGCAATCACTTGCCAGAAATGAAGTTGAGAACTTTTTATCACTCGCCTACATAATGCAAGTGATTAAAATCCCTCGACTACAGCTCACCTGACAAGTTTTGAGGAGAGCGATTTGTCACTCGCCAGCAATTTTCAAAAGACAAGGCCCGTTTTCTATAGTCTTACTTATTTCAATGTTCAGAACCTTCAAATGCAAAAACCCCAATTGTTATTGTTAAAAAACAAAAGAAAATATACATTTTTGCAACAAAATATTTATACAAAAATCTGGGTCAGTTTGCCCCATACATTTGTAGAATGTATTGCTCACCTTCAACAGAACAAGCAAATGGTTTTTCTCCCGTGTGAAGACGCTGATGTGTCTTAAGCTGCCCACTCTGTACGAAGGCCCGACCACAGTTGGGATAGTCACACATGTACGGCCTCTCACCTGAAACAAACAAAAACAAAATATCTTAAAACTGGTGCACTTTGAAGATTTATCTGTAAGCAGGGTTGCAGCTATGCTGGCAACTAAAAAAAACCCAAAAACACACAACAATAACAACAAATAAATAAAACATGAAATCAATATATTTTAATTTAAAATGAATTTCATTGACAAATAGGTAGGTCTACAATCTTAGACCCAATTCAATAATTTTTTTCCCTTTAAAAATACATGATTTCAACTTGAAATATTTTGCAGTAATTTTATGGGTAGCTGTGGTTTAATGGAAAAGAGTTTGAATGCTATGGGATGGGATTCCATATTTTTCATTTTATTAAATTTATTTTATTTTTATAATTTATTAAAATTTATTAACAAATTTTATATCCAGGGTAGTGAAAATGACCCACTATAAATAGAATAATCTACCAGTATCAACTACATCATTTGATGTGTAAACAGATTGCAACCTTGTAATAAGCAGACTGGATCAATGAATTTGAAATGAAATCAATGTTTTCAATTCTAGCCAGCCCATTGAGTATTGGTTTTATATGCAGTTTAAAACTTCCCGCTTATTAAGTGTGAAGCTAAAGCAGGGCTTGATTTAAACACATCCCATGATGCAATGTAATAATTATTGCAACCTTTAAAATTGCACGGATTTCATCTATTTTTTTTTAGCTTGCTTGGTCACGCAGGAGTCAAGATGGGCGAATTTTAACTGGTACGGTACACAGAACTTTTGGTAATTACCATATTCAATGAATATTATTCATTTAAAATATTTACGGTTATATCAACAAGTTAAAAATTATCTTTAAAAAAAACCCCACATTTAGGCCCAATATTTCTTATTTCTTTTGTAATTCAAAGATTTTACAAGTTAAAAAAAAATTTTTGACTGAGAATATTTTTTGAGGATCCCGACTCCCGAGCGGAGAATAATCTGAATATTTTAATAATCAAGTTTTCAATGTCAATGAGAAAAAGGCTAGGGGAAAACATGGCGTATTAAAAAGGGGAAACATTTTTTGTCAATTTGACACCTAAATATTGAATCTATTTTTTTAATTTTTTTAAACAGAAAAAAATGATTGCTTCCATAAATTTCAACATTTGATTCCTGGTGCCGACATGGCACACCGCATACATTGTTTCATTTTTTTTATTTGCCCATACTAGTATTCCATCTCAAATGTGGTTTATTCCAGTCATACACTACCATTGGACATACAGTTCCTTTATTTTTAATGCATCATGGGAAAGCATTGATGGGCCACTGTAGCCAGGCACCACAATAGAGCACACAAATGGCCTTCAGGGTTGGGTAAACAAAGACCCATGCAAAGCTGCCTGCCTGGCTCACTTGCTTAGTGGTTTTTGGCGGACTTTAAAAAACAGTCAATGAAAGAGGGTTGGACTGTGGTGGACTGTGTACATGCAAATCTTTAATGCCAATTTGCCAACCATATCAGAGAGCTTGGTTGTAAAATATTAGCCCAATATATAATATTCAGGGCTCGAAATAAGGAGGGCACAAGGGCCCTCGGCCCCCGAAAATTAGTGAGGGCCCGCAAAAGATACATCCAGTGGGCCCAAATGGCCCGCAAAAAATTTACAATTTTTCTCACTTTTTTGTGGGGTTCATAGGTTAAAACCAATGGCCCAAATTTGGGCCCACAAAAGTTTGTGAGGGCCCTCAAACATTTATGATCGAGGGCCCAAATGGCCCTGAGAAATTCTGGCTTATTTCGAGGCCTGATAATATTTGATTTAGGATGTGTATTCTGCTCTTTATATCTATTACAAAAAAGACTACTTCAAATTTCAAGAAGATCAATTTTGTGGAGAAAATATGATACGAAAGACTAGTACCATACTAGTAGTTCTTGCAATTTTTTGACAAGCAACTTTAAGGGGGTACTACACCCCTGGCCAATTTTGTGCCTATTTTTGCATTTTTCTCAAAAATTATAGCGCATTGGTGCCAAGCAGTATGTATATTATAGGGGCACTCTGATAGGGGCAAGGACTACAACTACTGCACTGAAAATTCAGCAACTCACATCAAGTAGTTATTGATTTATTGATCAAATATTGGTTTTCCCTCATTTTTGACTGTAACTCCACAACTGTTGTCTGAGCTGAAATAAAATTTCCAGTGCAGTAGTTGTAGTCCTTGCCCCTATAATATATACATATCTTACTTGTCACCAATACGCTATAATTTTTGAGAAAAATGCAAAAATAGGCAAAAAATTTGGCAAGGTGTAATACCCCTAAATATAAAATAATAATTTTTAATTTTTTAGAATTATTTTAAGACACAATGTTGAGTCATATTGACATTGTATAGGCCGCTTTATGCACACAAAATTCACAAAACAAAACAAATTGCCAAAATCAACCATGGCATTGCCATTGTAATGACAAGAATATCACGCGTGGTTTCAAAAATGAAAGTGAAACTGTTTTCTAACTCGACTAAAGAAAAGTTGATTGCCAACAATATTAAACTAAAAGTCAAAGATCACAATTAAAAAACGACAAAATATCTCAAAAATGTCAGAACAGATGAGACCGAGATTAAAGAAATGAATGAATCAAAATATATTGAATGTATTCTATTGTGAATCATGATGTGATGATCTTGATCAATTTTACATTATTTTTTTTATAAAGTACCGTACAATAATCTTTTTTAGAATAAAAATTAATAGAAATATTAGACGTGTACAAGTTCAACAAATACAATATAAACGTCCATGCGTCGATGAGAAACTGTAAACACTGAATGTATTAACATAAATGTTGTATTATTTATATAACTACATAATTATCATCATGATCATGTATGCATGATGATGATCATCATACATGTACGTGAATGTGATCGGCCTGGATGAAAATTTAAAAGGACTACTTTAACATGTTTAAAGATTAAGCTTACCTGTGTGAGTTCTCATGTGTGCTTGTAAAGATTTCTCTCGTGGAAAAACTCGTGAACAAATTCTGCATTTGATGCCAACTGGAGATTCAACAGGCAATGAAGTTCCTTCTCGCTGGAGATCTGGAATGGTTTCAGCCCTCGGTCGTCCCCTTGTACGTGGGCTGGAGATGGTGCATTCCGAACCCGGCGTTCTCGGCGAACTGCAAGTGCTTGCCGGGCTAAATTCGACGTTTCTTGCACTTTCATGCCATTTCCATGGGTAGAAATCGCCCAAACCTGGACTCATGGGGCTCATCGGAGTCATATCAAACCGTAAAGGCCTGACTGGAGACCTGATGATGACATTTGGAATGATTTTAGACGGAGAATTTGTGAGAACGGTAGCCATGGTGTCTTCACTGATCGAGCTGGTTTGTGTACAATGACTTCCGCGCCAAATTAAAACCGATGAATTTGGCGCTTTAATTTTAACCGGAAGTGGATCCATGGGTAATTGTTTACTTATGTTAATTATGTTGCGCTCAGCTGACTGACTGACACTCCCAATGTCATCTCGTTTTTCATCAGTATTTCTCCTTTTAACAAGCTTTCCGGCATTTTTGTATTATTGCAATCACTAGATATTTCACCGATGTGATAGAGAGCACTTTTTCGGTACAAATATGCAACACGAATCCCCCAAATTTGTTTACATTTCATGTTTCCCAAATATTTTGGTATTACTGAATATTTATGAGATTTACCAAATATGGGTAATTGTAGGTCGCTCTTTAATGGCGCGCCATAAAATGCGCATTGGTAGTTTTTCATGTTTTTGGACCAAAGTGGAATTGTTCTCAAACAGTGAGTTACATTCACCACTGAATAACGATGTTGAGCACCTAAAGCATCATTTAAGTTCAGGTAATATCCGACTTTTATTGGCAAAAACAGTTAAAATGTGGTCTAAACTTGCGAAACCCCGCGAAAGGGTCAGCTGGATCACTTGACCTATTTTGGGCATTTCACTAGAACTTTACATTATAGAAATAGGGGTGATTTTTAAAAATTTACTGGATGAGTTCAAAAATTCCCGGCAAATTCGCGCGCTCTACCAAGTTGGAAAGCGGCTGCTGCGGGCGGAACCAGGTCCTCGGATTTATTGTTTTAGTTCTGTAATTGTAAATTTTGTTTCATTCCGTTTTTACATAGTTTAACACGGAATAAAAGCAAAATTTACTTTCAAAATGATTTTTCTCAAATTCAAATGATTTTAGTTTATTTTACAAAAATGGTAGGCAGGCCCTATATAGGCCTAAAGGAGACAAGAATTTTTTGGCAAGCCCGAAAAAGTGGGGGGGAGAGGGTAAGTGGCGGATCTAGACTATAGTTAGAGAGGGCCCAATCCCGGGGGCCCAATTTGGGGAAAATTAACAAACTGAATGTATAGGCTAGGAGGAGGGGATGTCTGCCATTGGCGTAACTTGGTAGCGCCCGTGAGGCATAAACTAAATTGGCGCCCCCGGTCTACCTCCCCCACCCGAGAATATTTTAGACGCAGGGGTGTGGGAATGGCATCGGCATTATTTAAGTGAGGCCGATTTACAGTGGTGAAACTTTCTTTTTTGACATTGGGGAGGGGGGGTGGTGTTGTTGAAAAAAAATCTTGAAGTATAGTGAATTCAGCACCTTTTTGCGACAGAATAAGTTTATGGAACAAATGCGAAAAATTTTGAAGCTAAAGTGATGAAATATGGTGCAAAACTGGAATAAAAGCTAATAAATAATTCCCCCTCCCCCCGTAGTTACGCCACTGATGTCTGCAGGGATGTGGTCGCTGTCGCCCCCCCCCGACAAAACTTTTTCAAAATGAAGACCTAAGAGGCTGTGCAATAATTATGAGTCCCCCTTGGGTAAAATTTCCAAATGGCTCGCCAAAAATCGCTTACCCCCCCCTCCTCTCAGCCCCCCAAAATCGCTCCCCTCCCTCGAGATGCAAAAACAATTGCTCCCACCCTCCTTTGCACATTAATTTTGCAAACCTTAAAGGAACATTTGTATAATAGGGCCTACATATAGGCTAGGCCTATACGTTTCTTCCATGGTGTTTTCCTATAAAGCCTTTTTAGAGCGTTTTATTTAAAAGGCTCCCTATGAATATGTGTCAAAAATCACTTGTCCCCTCCCCTCTCTGCTTGACAAAAATTGCTTGCCACCCCACCCCTTCGGCTCGCCAAAAATTCTTGCCACCCCCCCCACCCCACCCCCCAATTTTACCCTCCCATCATGTACCAGGGCTCATAATTAGTGCACAGCCCCTAAATTGTATTTGTGGTGCCCGCAGTGGCGTAGATTTCTTTTTTTGACATGGGGGATGGTTTGAAAAATTTTTGAAAAATAGCCCAATGAGCACCTTTTGACGACAGAATAGTGCGAATTTTTTTGCTAAATGGAGAAATATTGTGGAAATGTGGATTTGCACTATTTAGGCTAAAAAAGCTTAAAAAGGCCAAATACAGAGTGTCCCAAAAAAGAGGCCCCTCATTGCGCCCTCTTTTTCTCCTATTTCTGAAGAGTTCATCAAATATATTTTGGTATGTAAAGAAGACTTAAAGAAACCTGAGTCGTTAGCTTTTATAATAAACCAAAACAATAATATTATATCAATTTGCTCACAACTTTTGAAGATATGCTCTTTTAAAGAAATGTACCCGTTTTTCACTCTGTCCACGGAGAAGGTTTGGCTACTTCAAAGATTGAAAAGGAGTACACATACCATGCATGAATATCAAACATTCCTTAATGATAACTTTATAAAATAACTTTATTTATGGAATGGGCTTTGGGCAATGGATGTTGTTAATAGTGTCATTAATTTGTGGGTAAAATGGATGACGAATGGGATTTCTTTTGCTTTATACTTGCAATTACTTATTTTTTCTTGGTTATTTATGCCTTTTTGTTTTATTATGTTTCTTACTTTCTTACTTTGTTGTTTCTTGCTTTCTTTTCTATTTACAACATAAGTCATTTCTCTTTTTAGGATAAAAGGTAGCCCTAAAAGGCTGTTTGGTTTGTCTTTGGTTCTTCTGAAATGAGTTTGCTGTGCTGCTCTGCCCTCTACCTGGTTTGAAAAGGCCGAAAATTTGTGAAATGATAGCCCATTTGGCTAGTCACCCGTAGCTGTAAGAGTAACTGCATAGTTCATGTTATATTGAGGATTTTTTGTAACACTGACCTTTAAGGGTTATACCCTAACATTTGACCCCATTTGACCTTTGACCTCAAATGATCTCGGTTTGATTCTGTTCATGCTCCCGTAATATGGAGAATTACTTTCACTATTAGTATACGTTTATTCAATTGGGCGAAGTTAAGAATTTAGACCGGATGACAGCCCGATGACCTTTGAAGTTTGAAATTTGAACCCTCCGTGATGACCTTTGACCTCGGTTAACCTGATGATTTTATTTCGCACATGTATCAACTTGGATTCCACCACAGATCGGCCTACTAACGGATCTTTGGATTGTACCCACCAAGTTCGAGCCCGATCGGACAGATTCGCTCATTATTTTAGTACTAGGCAGTTACCCGTATTTGGCGGTTTTCGGCTGGGCGCGATTATGACATTTTTTAGTAATTTGACCTCAGATGACCCCTGGGTGACCTCGGATAACCCCGAAATGACTTTCCAAAAATTTGGCTCCAATTAAATGTTGAATGTACTCACCAAGTTTCGTGCCCATAGGACAGTTTTTAGTAATTTGACCTCAGATGACCCCTGGGTGACCCCAGATGACCTTCCGAAAATTTGACTCTAAATGTTGACTGTACCCACCAAGTTTCATGTCCATACAACAGTTTTTTAGTAATTTGATCTCAGATAACCCCTGGGTGACCTCAGATAACCCCAAAATGACCTTCCAAATATTTGGCTCTAAATGTTGACTGTACCGTACCCACCAAGTTTCATGTCCATACGACAATTTTTGCTAATTTGACCTCAGATGACCCCTGGATGTCCTCGGGTGACCTTGACCCACTTGATACAAATTTGTTCTGTCTGGGGTCAAGATGCATGCACCCACCCACCAAGTTTGAGGAATGTGCGACTACATGTAGTCTCCCGAGAAAATAGGCGGACAGACTCACGTCACAGAGACACAGACAGACATAGTCACAGACTACCAGTATTATTATAGACTAGGCGGATGATATTTCGCGGTTCTCGGCTGTCGCAATTATGGTGACTGTAGGGGAGAGCGGGGAGTGTTTGCCCTATTTTTTTCTGACCAGCCTAGCGATGTCAATTTTAAGGTTAGGGATGACCTGATTAGCCCATGTGAAAGCCCTATGTCTTAGCTATATACGGCCACATTCCCAGAACTATAGGGCTTACAATAGCAACAGGATAGAGCAAACAAAAAGTTTTGCAAAGTGGCGAACTTGCCCCATATTGGGGCAGGTTCGCCCATATGGTGGGGTAAGTTCACCCTAATCCCCCAAAAAAGGTTTAAACATTGCATAACAATAACATATTCAATGCAAACATTTAGCAAGGGTATACAGGGCATTCATTCTCTTCTGGGGGGAGTCACTAAATTTGTTGCAGGGGTCGGATCAGGGTAAAATGTAGGGGTCCAAAGTGAGTTTAAACGTATCATGTTTACAACTTAGGGGAGATTATGGATTAGGAAATAAACGGTGGTATGAGCAATACTGATACCACATAACTTTAAAAAACATGCTTTTCAGTTGTTTTACCTTGTTTAATGGTATAATTATCAATATTTTGCATAATACGTGGATGGGGCAGGTCCGCCCTCCAGTTTGGGGTAAGTCCGCCCGGGGAAGATATAGGGCGAACATGCCCCATCCTCAAAAGGGCGGACGTGCCCCTTGTGCACATTTTTGTATTTTCTTAAGGGTATGCAAAATACAAATCGAATAAGGAGTTTATAACTGCATTTAATCTTTGACAAATCCCATATGTTCCCAATACAGATTTCCATTAAAACCATCTGTATTTATGTAGGCCCTATCAATGATAATACAACATTATTAATGCAAGAAAAAGTTACGTTTTGGTGTAAATTTTTTGTTTTGGCTGCAGTTCGATGAACACGTCCCTATATGTCACGTAGCTAATATGAGAAGTTTATAATGACCTTTGTCACCTAATTTTGCCATCACCAAATTCCCCGATAGCCGTAGTGCTGAGAAACAACGGGTGGGCGAACCTACCCCTAGGGCGAACACTCCCCGCTCTCCCCTACTAGCCAAGTTTGTTGCCCATCCAACAGTTTGTACTAATTATGTATTTTGACCCCATATGACCCCTGATGACCTTCCAAAAATGTGGCTCTAAATGTTGACTGTACCCGCCCAGTTTCATGCCCATATGATAGTTTTGTCTAATTTGACCTCAGTGACCCCTGTTTGACCTCGGATGACCCTGAAATGACCTTCCAAATATTTGGCTGTAAATGTTGACTGTACCCACCAAGTTTCATGCCCATACGACAGTTCTTAGTAATTTGACCTCAGATGACCCTTGAGTGACCTCAGATGACCCCGAAATGACCTTCCATAAATTTGGCTCTAAATGTTGACTCGACTGGGCCACTAAGTTTCATGCCCATAGGACAGTTTATACTTATTTGACCTCAGATGACCCCTGGGTGACCTCGGATGACCCCGAACCGACTTTCCAACAGTTGACTCTAAATGTTGACTGTAACCACCAAGTTTCATGCCCATACGATAGTTTTTAGTAATTTGACCTCATATGACCCCTGGATGACCTCGGGTGACCTTGACCCACCAACCAATACAAAATTGTTCTGTCCGGTGTCAAGGTGCACCCACCCACCAGTTTGGGGAACGTGCGATCCCTAGTCTCCGAGAAAAGAGGCGGACAGACAAACAAACAGATTCTGATGAATTATAGTAGGACTATAATAGATTATAGGCCTATAATGTGTTAAACATGAAGTGCCGGGCATCGAAAGCAGAAGCGAAAACGGTCACTTGTTATGATTCTGAAGATGTTATGTTATGAAAATGAAGATCCATTTTTGAAGCCATGCAGGTGCATTATTGATATCATTACTTTTAATAAACAAAAGAAGGCAGGGCCCGAACCCAATTTGTAAAATTTTAAATATTACACAATACCATGGAAGAAAGAGATAAGAAGGAACCACAACGAACGCATTCACTTTGTCCACTCCTTTACCGACATTTAGTTGACATTGTTATTCATGAGGATTTACTTTGATCAATACCCCGCGTTAAATAGGTGATTGGTATTGTATTCCATGTATTTGCATGTCTTCTGGAGCGTGTGTGAAGGATGATTTGAACTAATGACCTTCCGTGCAAGCACCCTATAGGATTTTCTTTGGTGACGTGATCATCGGTCATTGATGGCCTACATCTTTTTCTTCCATTTTGCCCAATTTTCCCGAACTTTGATGACTTTTTTCTCAGAGTTGGCAGTCTTTGGCACTGAAACAGAGTTAGCTAGTTACGATTATACACATATAAACTATTAAATTAAACAGGTTTCATGTACCGGACTCAACCGGAACATTGTGCATTATTTAAGAACATTTTACATCTATTTTTCATCGAAAAAGTCACCAAAATCTTACCTTATTTGCTAAAGATGAAACTCAGCAAAAAAACGGCCGATTTTGATTACCTTTTCGATGTTTTATAGGACATTTTCTACACAACACGATCAAGAAAACAGTTTGACTGTAGATCCCAAAACAAAGCTACTATACATGTTCAGAGCATCAGTGAAATTTCATCATCTTACTTCTGGGTAGCGTTTGTTTGTTCGTGGATGGGTTTGTTATAATTTTTTCCAGTAATGATTTTGCCAAGCATCGATCGCGGTAAATGGATCATACATGAAAGTAAGTAGGGGAGACCGGGGCGTGTCCGCCCTATTTTCTTCAATCTCGCCTAGAGAGGACAATTCTCATGTTAGAAGGCTATAGTTTTTACATTTTAAAGCTGTATACTATAGCTAAATACTACCACATTTGTAAGGACATTGAGCTTTCAGTAACGGCAGGAGAAGGGAAAATAAAAATCACGATGACAGGGCGGACTTGCCCCGTGTTGGGGCAAGTCCGCCCCTATGGTGGGGTAAGTTCGCCCTGATAAAAAAGAAAAGGTTATAATATTGCATAACAATTATAAATTTAATGCAAACGTTTAGTAAAGGGTATATTAGGCACTCACTCTCTTCCAAAGAGTCTACTAAATTTATTGGAGGGGTATAATGTCAGCTAATAAATGTATGGTCCAAAATAAGCAAAACCTTTATTTACAACTTCGGCATTTATGGTTTTAGGGCATAAACGGTGGTATGAGTAATACTGATACCACTTAACTTTAAAAAAACATGCTTGCATGTAGTTTTACTCTTCTTAAAGGTATTATTATCAATATTTTGCATAATACGCTGATGGCGTGAATCCACCCGGGAGTCAGCCGGGGGAAAAAACAGGGCGGACTTGCCCCTTCACATACAGGGCGGACTTGCCCCAACACTACTTTTTTTCTTTACCTCGTGTTATGCCTACAAAACACAATATGTCGATCTTTTAATTGCATAATATGTTGGGCAAAACGTTCACCTTCCAAATAAATATAAGAACGAAAACCGTCTCTGCAAGGTCTTGAGATTATTACAATATTACTAATTTCAAAAATGTAAACTTCCTTGACTCAAAAACGTTTTTTGACGATAATTTCTGTGGCGAGGTGTGTCGGACTGTCTTGTTTTCTTGGGTACTTAGCTATGACGTGTGCCAGCTAATTACATCATCATTGTACTTTCCCAGCAGTCACGAGATCAGAAACATGGGGTGGGCGGACTTGCCCCGAGGGCGGACTGGCCCAGGTCTCCCCAACAATTGATAGCTTTTCTTTTCATGCGTCAATAGATCAGCGGATTAAAACTTGGCCGATCGAAGTCGTTGTTAGTCCAGGCCCTAGCTAGAACCCGGCCTACACCGGATAGGGCAGAGATTTTGACACTTGATTTGGGTTATTGGACCTTTGAGGTTAAAGAATCACGGAGGTGCTTTTGCGAAAGCGGCTGCGAATTCGAGAGTTCAAGATGGCCGCCGGCGGCCATTTTGAAAATTTTAAATTTTAGTTTTCACTCAATATTCATGTGTAATACATCATTCTATAGGTTTTTGCATACAAGGAATCAATTTCTGACATTATTTTTATGATTGAAGGTCAGTATAACATGTTTACATTCAAAATGGCCGCCGAATGGTTGCCAAAAGATGGGGTTTTCATTAAAATGCATTTAGAATTCAATATTTTAACTTATTTGATGTTAAAAATAACCATGGGATGCTGATATTATGGTCAGTTGTCTATGTCATTTCTATCATCTCCTAGATATGTTTAAAAATCAAAATGGCTGCCAAAATGGCCGCCAAAATAGTCTTTTTTCATTAAAATGTGTTACAGGAGTATTATAAAGTACCAGATTTACAATGAAATGGTGCCAAACATTGTGTTCTTTTGTATTCAAAGTATCCCTCTGGTAAAGGGGTAACAATATGACATCGGCATCAATTAATATTATCTCATATGGGCATGTAAACATTCAAAATGGCCGCCAAAATGGCTGCAAAACATGATTTTTTCATTAAAATGGTATTTAAAACAGCATTTTAATAGATGTTGTGTTAAATATTTCCATGGAACGCTGATATAATGTTAAAGGGATATTTCTATCCCAATTTCTTCCTGCTCATGTGTTTTTACATTCATAAAAGAATCTTAAATCCTAAATTTCATGCAAATCGGACATTCCGTTGGCGAATTATGGACTATAACATACCGTATATTTCAATGGTCCATAGGATTGTGTGTTATACTTTCGTTGGCGACAGAATAAAATTCAAAATCGAACATGTTGGCCGGTTTCTCTGGAAAGGGAATATATTTGCAAGATTCCTCTTGCACATGATCATTATGCACCTAGTATATAAGGGGTCCCGTTGGTATGAGCATGCCGGCAGAATCATTTTACGACAGAATGTTAACCATATGCCATGAAGCTGAAAAAATGACATCTCCTGTAAAAAACTGGTATCTTGAAAGTTGGTGTAACAGTCATTTAAAAGAATATGACTGTTACACCAACATCCAAAATATTATTTTGGTGGCCAAGTTGAATTTTAAACATGCCCAATTACCCATAAGTCCATGCTGTTTTCCTATTACTGCTATGCTATAATGATTATGTGCGAAAATACTCTCCTTTTATGGCACCATCCCCTTGAAAACCAGATACCTAGTGTCGCTGTAACAGATTTTGATGAAAAAATAATATTTTGGTGGCCATTTTGGGAGTCACTTTTATTTCTTTGAACTTACCCATGGGATAATTTTGAATGACATATTTTACGTTACCCTTCTGCCACAAAGATATTTTTGGATCTCGAAGAAAGCACTCATGTGGCACCATTTCCTTCAAAAATCAGATAAATTACATGTTGTTGAGACATAATATTATCAATTTAAAACTACTTGCATGGTCATTTTGGAGAAAAAAAGAAAGGAAAGAAAGCACTATTGTTGCACATAATACATTATGTAAATTGTAAGTTGCTGGAAGGTATGGGTCTTGCTTAAAATGCCATATAGTTGAAAGCTTTCCATCCTGTTTCTGTTTTGCGGAATTTGATGGAAAACAAAAAATAGACTATGGGGCAGGTTGGCCCACTTGTGCTGGGGCAGGTTGCCCCCATTGTGTTTATGGGCAAGAGTTATGCATACTTTCTCCATTTCACCCATTTTGTGTCAAATGAAGCAAAATACAATTTACACACCAACACTAGTCAGTTCCATGGATAAAATTGTTCAAAGGCGGAGTATAGTAAAAAAAAATCTATATTGTTGTCCTATTTGAGCACTTTTTGACTGGAAATAGCAATATTTCAATATCATATTTCTTTATAATTGGGAATTTGTACATAAAAAGTAATTCATCACTCAGAATAGTTAAAAATGAAAAAAAAAGTCAATTACAATTGTTATCCACAGCCTTTCAGTTTTTCGTTATGGGTTTTATAAGATGATTGGTTAACGTTATTTCCTTGATTTTAGCTATTTCCTCAAGAATGACCCATGATGGCGCAAAATGAATTTTATTTTTTGATTATCTTGGAACTATGATAGGTGATATCTTACCGCAGTAGTAACTTTAGAATGTTTTATTGGAAAGAAATATGGCAATAACACACGGTTGTGCATAGAGGGCCAACCTGCCCCGTTTGGTGGGCCAACCTGCCCCGGCCTGGTTAATTTTCTTTTCGCTCTCTCCTACAACTACTATAACTTTTGTATAAGTCACAGAGCCATATAAATTTGTTAGCATTTACCTAGAGTAAACAGCTCTCAAGTATCAAATTGATCATGAGAGCCTCCTAACCCACAAACTGAGCTCTCCAGATAAGTGGGGGAAAAGGGGGCCAACCTGTCCCGGTCTCCCTTACTAGGTGCATAATGATCATGTGCAAAGGAATCTTGCAAATTTATCTTATAAATTTATAATTTATATCTAGAGAAACGGGCCGAAATGTTCGATTTTGAATTTCATTCTGTCGACAACGAAAGTATCACACACAATCCTATGGACCATTGAAATATATGTTATAGCCCATAATTCGCCAACTGAATGTCCGATTTGCATGAAAATTTGGGTTTAGGTTTCTTTCATGAATGTAAAAACACATGAGCAGGAAGAAATTTGGATAGAAATACTCCTTTAACATTATATCAGCGTTCAATGAAAATATTTAACACAACATCTATTAAAATGCTGTTTTAAATATCATTTTAATGAAAAAATCATGTTTTTGCAGCCATTTTGGCGGCCATTTTGAATGTTTACATGCCCATGAGATCATATTAATTGATGCTGATGTCATATTTTTACCCCTTTACCAGAGAGATACTTTGAATACAAAAGAACACAATGTTTGGCACCATTTCATTGTAAATCTGGTACTTCATAATACTCCTGTAACACATTTTAATGAAAAAAGACGATTTTGGCGGCCATTTTGGCAGCCATTTTGATTTTTACACATATCCAGGAGATGATAGAAATGACATAGTTGTAACTGACCATAATATCAGCAACCCATGGTTATTTTTAACATCAAATAAGTTAAAATATTGAATTCTAAATACATTTTAATGAAAACCCCATCTTTTGGCAACCATTTGGCAGCCATTTTGAATGTAAACATGTTATACTGACCTTCAATCATAAAAATAATGTCAGAAATTGATTCCTTGTATTCAAAAACCTATAGAATGATGTATTACACATGAATATTGAGTGAAAACTAAAATTTAAAATTTTCAAAATGGCCGCCGGCGGCCATCTTGATTTCTCGAATTCGCAGCCGCTTTCGCAAAAGCACCTCTGTGATTCGTTAACCTCAAAGGTCCAATAACCCAAATCAAGTGTCAAAATCTCTGCCCTATCCGGTGTAGGCCGGGTTCTAGCTAGGGCCAGGACTATGTGGTTCCTTCTCATCTCTTTCTTCCATGACAATACTAAAGCATGCATGGATTGATGTTGAAGTCAGAGTGCACCCGCAGTGATCACAGGTTTTTGGGCCTATTGGCGGCGGGGCCTAACCAGCACTTTATCAGAGGGTGGGGAAAGGAGGGGGGGGAAGACCAGTGGCGGCCCCACGGGGGATTCGATTCCCCAGTCAGAACTCTTGTTCTCCCTGTTTCCCGAGTAAATTTCCACTTTTTGCGGCACAAGTTGCGCAACATTTGTTGACTTTTGCCCCACCGTATCATAGGCCTACCCCCTGAAATTCCGCCACTGGGGAAGACAACTTAGATTTAAGGGAACAAACTTTGACAAAAATGGTCAAACAGGGCGTCCTGCGTCCGGGGGGGCAAGAGGGGAAAGACTTCTCACAGGGGAGGGGAGCCCCATCCAGCTCCAGACCGTGCATTTATTTAGGCATTCATTCATGAGCCTACTCAATTACCATCTTTTTCTCCCTTTCCCCTTTCTCTTCTCTCCTCCTTTCGTTTTTCTTGTGGAGGGGGAGGGGCCCACTAATCTGCGCCTGAGGGGGGGGGGGGTAATTTTGTCATTCCGAAAGGGTTTGGATTTATGGCACTAACTTCAAAAAGGGGAGGAGGGGGAAGCGACACATTTGGGGCAACCTTCAAAACGCTCTCAAAAGGCACTCAAAAAGTTGAAGATAAACTCAATTTCGGTTTCATTATGTAGGCCTATCACCTTTTTCCGGGGCAATGGGGAAACCAATTCCCCCTCCATCCATCAAAATGAACCAATTTACCCAGCCAATCCGATGCCCCCAAAAGAAATCAATAGCTCTCCCCCTCAATTGTCAAAAAAAATCTTTGTGCCATGCACCAATGAGCGTGCGAAAATGTTAAATTTTTACAGTTACCAGTCTAATTTAATAGGACCTACACTATTCATTCATTCATTTCTTTCATTTATTTATTTTTATGTTCCCCAAAAATAATTATCGCTATCTTGGATCAGAATTATAGCGATTTGATAGCTCTCCGGATCCCCGCGCCCCGGGAATGCCGGGATCGCGATCGGGTCCTCTCACTAAATCTAGGCCCTGGTAAAATTAATGTAATCAAGTATTAAATCTCGAGTGGTGCTCGAGTGCGCCTTTGTTGATAAATCAGCTTTGCATATAACTGTTTACAGCTAACCCCTATCAAATAGTGATCGAGTCCTTAGAAATAGCGCCATCTGTTGTTGGAAGAGTGTAAAATATCTGAGAAAATCATTTTACATCAAAATAGAAAATTTCGCCATATTGAATGTCTGGGAAAACAAGGTGAGAATCGCTCAAAAGCGATAAAAATCCAGCATCATCCTTCGTTATTAGAAGGGCTGGACATCATGGAATCAAGCTACGGTATACAGACCCACAATAGGTATCTTGTGGAATGGGATAGTGTGGGAGATCCCGATGAAATTTTGTCTTCAATAGAGGCTCAAGCGAAGGAGAAAAAACCACAGAAGGGAAGCAAGAAGTCAAAGAAACAGCAGGAAGTTGTGAAGAAAGAACCCGAGCCAGAACCTAAACCTAGGAAAGAAGGTGAATATTATGCTCATATTTATTATCTCTTATATCTATTGGTTCGATACAGCTATTTAAAACTCTCTTACTCATCTCGGAATCATGCAAAACATCTCTTGAAATGCGACCATGTTTTGGCAGAATTGAAGGTTGCCATATTTAAATTCACGCGTGATTGACTACACGTGGTGAATGTGTATTGTGTACAAAACTCCTTTTAACATGGTCAGTCACAGATGTACTTGTAATTCATAAAGAATATGCTAATATACTACTTTATTCATGTAAAGAAGGTATTAAACATGTCATGCACTCTACGGGGGGCACGTAACACGTTTTTGATTGTCCTGCACTGATGCAGCAAGTTCATGCATGCATACATGGATACTAAAAATATTTTCATGAGTCATGACATCCACATTTCCACCCCCATGTGCATTATGATCTTGATCAGTTGATGATGATCATCATGATGTCCATGATACTTCATGCATGGCATGAGGATGGAACAGCTGATCAATCATCAAGGTCCTTGATTGAGGGCGAGATGGCCGAGTGGTTAACATGGTTAAGGTGTTGCGCTGCCGGCCGGGAGATACGATCGACGAGGGTTCGAGCCTTGGCCTGGGCTTGCTTTAGGCATGTTAGGTGAAAATTCTCTTCCCTCCCAAAAAGTTCCTATATGGTCGGGAATCCTTCAATAAAGTTCAGTAATTTAATTTCAGAATTTAATTGAAGAATTTTCTCTCGCCCCCATACACTGCTTAGCACGTGCAGATGTAGTGTACATGTGCTTCGTCCGTGATTTGGAAGTCACGTAAAGCCGTTGGTCCTGTGTTCAGGAGGATTCATCCATGTGCACGTTAAAGTGTCAGAGGTATTCGAAAAGAGAAGGGGGACCATCCCCGGTTCTGATATCTGCACTCAATCCAAGGTTTCAGGGTAAGTTGGCGAGAGTACGACTGGTTACAGTTTAAGCTGCCGACTCAATGAAATGAAATGAAAGGTCATGACACTCTGACCTCTGTTCGGACGACATCACATTAATCATATTTGATATTATTATGTCATGTATGTTTGATACATGTTTTAAAGAATTCCATTTTCCAAATACATGAAATATATTATGTCACCTTCCTTTAATTAAGGGGGTACTACACCCCTGCCCAATTTTGTGCCTGTTTTTGCTTTATCAAAAATTATAGCGCATTGGTGACAAATAAGATATGCATATTATAGGGGCAAGGACTACAACTACTGCACTGGAAATTTTATTTCAGCACAGACAACAGTTGTCATGGTTGTGGAGTTACAGTCAAAAATGTATGTAGATATATTTTATAAGTTCATGACACAGTGATGAACATATTATGTACGTATGTATGTACTTTATAAATTTGCAAGAAAAAAAAGAAGAGGGGTACTGATGAAAATCAGGGTATTATTCCTTCTTAAGGGGGTACTACACCCCTGCCCAATTTTGTGCCTATTTTTGCATTTTTCTCAAAAATTATAGCGCATTGGTGACAAGTAAGGTATCGTTATTATAGGGGCAAGGACTACAACTACTGCACTGGAAATTTTATTTCAGCACAGATAACAGTTGTGGAGTTACAGTCAAAAATGAGGGAAAACCAATATTTGATCAATAAATCAATAACTACATGCCTTGAGTTGCTGAATGTTTAGTGCAGTAGTTGTAGTCTTTGCCCCTATAATATACATATCTTACCTGTCACCAATGTGCTATAATTTGTGAGAAAATGCAAAAATAGGCACAAATTTGGCCAGGGGTGTAGTACCCCCTTAAAGCAATGATTTAAAAAAAAATAAGTGTAAAAATGATGCACCAAATAGCTTCAATTGGACCTTCATTTTGCAAAATTGTTCCAATTCTGAGGGGGGAACACCCCCCCTCATACACCCCTTGGCTCTGCATAGTGGACAGTGCCCATTTTCGCTTCTGCTTTTGACATTTGCCAAATTTATGTTTAACGCAATTTATAGGCCTACAATATAACGGGAAAATTGTCCACGAAAGGCTTCATGGAGCCCCGGCATGGAAAATTGTCGGCTTTGCTTTTTCCTGAAGACTAAAATTTTACACAAGTTATAAAAATAGTGCCAAAATGGGCCACCAAATCGCTTCAATTAGGTCTTCATTTTGCAAAAGTTTCTTACTTCTGAAGGGGCCACAGACACCCCCCTGCGTCGCGCAAGCGAAACGCGATGACCGCTCCGAGGCCATTTATTACATTTTAGGGTTCAATTTCCGCCCCCTCACCTTCAAAAACCTTCCGCGGGCCCTGCTTGGTACCCGGGATTCGAACCCGGGACCCCTCACATGCCACGCACACGATCACCAACCTACTGAGGTTAGGCTGCCCCGGGCAGCAATTCCCCTGGGTATATGACTTTGGCTGATTGCGTCATCAAGTCACATGGAATGCATGCATGCAGAGTGGTTTTAATAGTGAGCTTAAATAGTGAGACTTAGTTGGGTTAGGTTAAGGGGGTACTACATCCCTGGCCAATTTTGTGCCTATTTTTGCATTTTTCTCAAAAATTATAGCGCATTGGTGACAATTAAGATATGTATATTATAGGGGCAAGGACTACAACTACTGCACTGAAAATTCAGCACCTCAAGGCAAGTAGTTATTGATTTATTGATCAAATGTTGGTTTTCCCTCATTTTTGACTGTAACTCCACAACTGTTGTCTGTGCTGAAATAAAATTGCCAGTGCAGCAGTTGTAGTCATTGCCCCTATAATATACATATCTTATTTGTCATCAATGCTCTATAATTTTTGAGAAAAATGCAAAAATAGGCACAAAATTGGGTAGGGGTGTAGTACCCCCTTAAAGGAGGCCTAAATCTAGGAAAAACATGTTAATTAACCCTAACCCTACCCTACCTGTGTTTTTTTTTTTGCTATCGGAAGGGAAAGAAGAAACGAAAAAGGAGAGAAGGTGAAGGAAGAAGTCACTTGGTACCCCTGGGATTCGAACCCCGGACCCTTTTTGGACATAAAACAGCCATTTAAGAAAACAACAACTCCAATTTTTATGCAACTTTCAAAAATGGAATTCTAGACATTACATGCAAACCAACACCAACTTAACAGAATCGGACATAAAATAATGATTGTTGAGGAATGTTGATGAAAATATTGATTTACAGACCCCCCTGTCAGTGTTTGATTTACCAGAAAAACTTGCATTTGTGCAAGTACATGTAATGTAGAAATCTACCTTGCACACAATTTAACCATATAAAATAAAAAGTTTGTGCCGTGAAATTAATCATATTTTTTACAGATGAAAAGTAAAATTGGTGTCATTTAAGTAAGGATATAAATTTATCAGACACTTGGGTATAAGCCCACCCCATAGATATAGATTTCACTTCAAAAATGGGGGTGGGCTTATAACCGGGGAGGGGCTAGTACTTCAATTTAAAAATAAGAACAATCATCCCCATTTGCGTATGCCTGATGTACCAATATTTTCTATCATCTGTGTCAATTTAAAAAAAAAAATTATGAGTATGGAATGTTAATGATCAACTGATATCTTTTTTTTATGCTTTTAAAAGTGTTGATTTGATTTAAGAACTTAGCCAAAATTACAACTGGGCTTATACTCCAGTGCACCCTTGTTCCCAGAATGTTTTGAAAAATAGGGGGTGGGCTTATAGCCGAAGGTGGGCTTATACCCGAGTGGTTACGGTACTTCTTAGATTTAGAGGCACATTGTATGTTTCTGATTCCAACTGCGTAATTTACGACTAAAATTCTACATGCACTTGTGCACAGGGCTGGAAAAATGAAAATTTCCCTGCAAGATGATCAAAATTTCCCTTTTATAAAAGACAAATTTCCATCCAAATTCTTATGTATTTCTTTGTTTAAGGACCTAGGACAGCGTTCAAGCTTTGACTTGCATTTGGTGGCCAGAAGAATGGTGGAACTTATAGTTACTACACCCTGGCCAATTTTGTGCCTATTTTTGCATGTTTCTCAAACATTATAGCACATTGGGGACAAGTAAGATATGTATATTATAGGGGCAAGGACTACAACTACTGCACTGAAAATTCAGCAACTCAAGGCAAGTAGTTATTGATTTACTGATCAAATATTGGTTTTCCCTCATTTTTGACTGTAACTCCACAACTGTTGTCTGTGCTGAAATAAAATTTTCAGTGCAATAGTTGTAGTACTTGCCCCTATAATATACATGTTACTTGTCACCAATGTGCTATACTTTTTGAGCAAAATGCAAAAATAGGCACAAAATTGGGCAGGGGTGTAGTACCCCCTTTTAGTGAAAGATATCCTACTTAAATAAAGGAACATTTTCTAGGGTGAAATTTTGTGTAGAAATTGAATCTGACATAAAAAATGCATAACCATCAACTTGAAAAATTTCCCCATAGCACTGTACAGGCATATTTCTGCCCTAAGTCCTCAAATTTGAGTGAAAATTGGTGCAAAAAAATAAGTCCTTCAAAATGGGGATACTCAGGGCTAAACAAAACACATGTTGCTCTAGAGGGAAGCATTGGTAAGGGCAACATGACTTTTGTTTAGCCTCAAACCTCCCAGTTTTGAAGGACTTATTTTGTGTGTGCAAAATCCTTGACTTTTTTCACACCCTCAAAATCCTTAGGGTGGGGGTAGCATTTTACAAGTTATTTTCTTTTTCTGTAGATCTAGCTTACTGGTTTGATATCACCATTTAGCTATTGAAAATTGAAATACTGAGCAAAAAACACTTAAAGCATCCCTATATAGCTCATACCATTGTGGAGATATGGCCTTTTCAAATGGATCCCATTCAATGCTTTTAATATCACAATTGTACCCTTGTTAAACCATCGAGATATCATAGAAGGAGAATCCACGAACCCAGTTCCCTGTGTACTATGATGGTTATGAGTCGATACTGAGCAATCAGGTATGAATGACGCACTATTGATTTGCTAAGCTTCTTATCTATTGAGCATGGCCGGTTATGAACCACCGTTATCGCGACTTCTAAGCAGAATGACACCATTTTACCCACAAAGCATTGTGGCGTGACCATAAACAAAGGAAAACAATTTACTTCCGGTAATTTTATAACACCAATATTTCTTATGGCCAAGCTTGGCGGATCGTAGAAACAATTGCCAGTCTTGGAAAACCTTTCCAAATCATTTCCACTGGTTTAAAAGTCACGCAGACACCCGCCAGTATTACTAATCACGATCAGAAAAAATACATAAATTCACCATAACTTTGGAAGGAAAAGAGGGAATTCGATCAGGTTTTCACTAGTAAATCAACTTGAACTCGGAAACACAATGAGATGACGCAATCGAAAATCATGTGACCGATGCAAAAGGGCACTAATACCATCCATTTCCGGTACGGGTCACCTAGGGGGGTCGGTTTAAATTACATTTTAAAATAGATGATCGATATAGTTGGGCCAGAGCCAAAAATGGTCATCACTCAACCTAAAATTTAGAAATTGTCACAGGAGTGAATTTCTCCTCTGGTTTAATAGACTACTAACCAAAGATTATGAATTGGCAAAAAAAAAGTAAAATTTGCCCGTCAATTTCGGACTGCAAGTAATTAAATACACATGTAGCGCCCTCTCGGTGTGGCGGGACGGAATTGTTAAATTTGATGTTACTACATATTTAAAAAAGATAGGATATTTTTGTTTATGGTATTATAAAGGTCTTCTGTATAGACAATTTCAGCACTAAAAAAAATGTCAGTGGACTTTGCAAAAATAAAGAAATAAATTAAAATATGTGTAAAATTCCGTCCGCCACATTTTGAGGTGATTTTTTACGTTCGGAAGGACGGAAAAAAAAAATTTAGTCAAAACTTTCCAAAATATCAACTATTATGGTAATAAACATTCCTGAGTACCCAAAATTGAATTCATCAACTTTGCTAGACTCAGAGCCATTTTAACTTCTTCTTTTTCAGGCCTTTTGTGGTAGGATGCCAGCAATAAGGCTACTTTCAGGGTCTGTGGTGTAAAACATGGCCCTGCCACATTTTGAGATAATTTTTTTAAGTTCAGGAAGTGATGAAAATTTTCTTTCTCAGTTTATATTTTGCAATAATTTTTCATTGGAAGTGAAAGAAAAGACAATTTTGTCAGTTTAAAAGTGAATTAATTGCTTTTTTCTTGATTTTGACATGGTGGACAAAATTCCGTCCCGCCACATTCCGTCCCGCCACAATGACATGATTTTTAAAAATTAATGAGCGTACTATAAAGAGGGGGGTGAATTTTATAATTCCTTCCATAACAAAAGAAGGATAGTTGAAGTTAATACCAATGTTAGAAACAAATGTTTTATCCCAGTACTTTTGATAAAAATTCAACAAATGTACTGTGTTCACAAATACATGAAGTTTATCATTCCGTCCCGCCACATCAATGAATTTGTGTTACCGTGGCAACATGTTGATTCTTTGGACTATTTTTCTTGCGTGTAAATGTAGTCTGTAACTTATTTGTTTATATTAAGAACATGAAGAATCCATAAAATAAACAGTCACAGAGCTACAATTTAAAAGGTCTATCAAAATTCCGTCCCGCCACAAACGGGAATTTTGGCTCTGGCCCAGTTGCATAACGATCATAAACATCAAAGGCTGTGTTTGAGGGAATGTACTGATTAAATCCATTCAAGTGATGACTCGCGTTGAATAGCGTAATCGGCTTAACCCTATTGAGTGGATTAGGATTTTTCTGTGGAATCTCCTTCCATTAGTAGCTTGATGGTTAAACAATTAGCAATTTAGCATAGAAAATTAGGCACTATTTGATAGTTTCATACACTCACAGGAAATCTGCAAGTCAAAATTTTTGTCACCCCTAAATGGCCATTTTCAGCCAAAATCGGACAAAACAAAAGATTGTTTCTCGAAATCTATAAAAAAAATAAGGAGTTTTAAGTGCCAAAATCTGAAACTAGATGATATTTTACCCTTGGAAACATAACATTAAAGAATTTTGTTTCTTTTCACCCCTAAATATTTTGTTTACACATTTGGCCACCAAACGTAAGTCAAAGCTTGAACGCTGTCCTAGAAGCTTCCCACATTTTTTCCAGGCTTGTGCAGGTACATTTGAAGAGTTACCTGCACAGAATCAAAGTCATCTGCATGTGCAGGTCCCGGGGTGCAGGTGCTAAATCAAACATTGGGTTACCCCCCTTAAAATACATCCAAAATAGTACTGATTATTGATTAATTATCCTGTTTCAGAGCTAAGGGCTACAACTTTTAGGTTTGTCTGGATGTGAAGGTTGGAGGATTTGGCCCCCTCCCCCCAAAAAATGCCAAGGAATGTTTCATCCCATTTCAAACTTGTACCCAGTTTTTGACAAAGGCTTTTCAACAACAAAAAGGAATGCCTTTAACTAGGGGTAGGTTAAACAGCCTTTAAAAAAGGGTGATGTTTCAAATTTCTTAGGGAACCAGCTTACCGGTGTCCGGTGTTGGGGTTAGTTAACATGTATTTTCCTAGATTGAGGCCTATGCTAACAAGAGTTACGATTTGCGAATGACAAGTTACATATTTTTTTATTTTCAGAAATCAAATCAGATAGGCCCGAGGGCAACAGGCAGGGCAACAGAGGTGGCCGTGGTGGCAACAGAGGTGGCCGCTCAGACAACCGCCGATCAGAAGGTAGACAAAACCGAGACCGAGACGGTCCTCGTGACCGTGACGGCGGTAGGGACAACCGCGGTGAGAGGCGAAACCAAGACGGTGGTTTCTTCCATGAGAACAGAGAAAACCAGGCACCGTCAAACGAATTTAGGAGCGATAGGGGCGGTGACAGGCCGTCATTCCGAGATCAAGGAGATAGGCCGCCAAGAAGTGGTGGATTTGGTAGCGGTGGCGGATTTGGCAGCGGCGGCGGATTTGGTAGCGGCGGTACATTTGGTAGCGGCGGCGGCGGATTTGGTAGTGGCGGCGAATTTGGTGGAGAGCGTGGCGCCAGAAGAGGCAGAGGGCGTGGTAGGGGACAAGGCGGGATCCGAGGAGGACGAGATTTCCGTGGCAAGAGAGAGTTTGACCGACACAGTGGAAGCGATAAGAGGCAAGTGGATTTTAATTGCGCTTTCCTGATCACTCCCCACCCTCTTGAAATGTAACTGATGAGAAAAAAATATTGGGATTTATTTGTGATTGTGTACATGTGCTGAATAACAAGCATCTGGTAATACTAGAGGTAGGCATGTGCCCTCAGGGCAATTAAAAATTACAGGCTCAAGTTCATGTACAAGTAGGCATGCATTACCCTAGTGTCCTGTGCATGTACTGTAATAACTCTCCATTGCATTGGGAGATTGGTAACTAGTTTACTCCCGAGGTCAAAAACAAAAGGTTTCAAACATTTTGCAAAAAAACTGCTGTTTTTTCTCTTAAAAAAGAAAAACAAGTCAAGTGCTATGTGTACACAGGAATTTTATTTTATAATTTAAAAAGTCTGTACTAAAAAAGGCCTAGCGCATAGGATGGCTTTCATAGTTGGGCGTGGGTTAGAGAGAAAACCCTTTTTTTGACTTTGGCCTGCCTAAGATTATTTTATAATGTTGAACACAGTATACTTGTCCTCCAGTTCTAGATTCATTTTTGAAATCTTGTTTCATGCTGTAGAAGTCCTGCAAAGACAATCTGGAACTGGAAGAGCAATATAAGTGATGCATCTGCATCTCAAATGAATGATGCAGAGAGCCACCCATATAATCATCTAATCAAGTAATCATTCACTGTATGACCTTTCTTGTCAATCATATAGCTCCTACATATGGCATAGACAAACTTGAGGTCTGCCTTCTGATGACCTGGCTGGCTGACTAGGCTGAATATGGGTTTCTATTTAGGTCATTAGGAGCACAGCATTTGGAAATGATACATTAAGTGATGCCGATATAAATGATCATAAACATGGGCTCTCGGATGTTTTAGAAAATGATGTGTAGCACATGTCCACATGATGGAAATGCATACATTGTATACAAATTATTGTTCCAGGCACATTTGATATTTTTGGTATTAAAATTAATGTTATTAATGCTGCTATTTGTTAGACTGATATTAGTTTAATGTATGTATGCGATTAAAAGTGCCAATCTCTACAAAATTTAAAAAAAGTTCCCAGCATGTGCTCACATCTCGCAGTTAAAAAAAAAAAAGGACTCTTGCAATTCACAATGATTTTAATTTAATAGATTGGTAAGATTTGCAGGGTCAGAATTTTGTTTCACAGTGCGGGAATCTGTCAATCTTGATTCTTGCAGAATAATTTTGCGGGAATCATTTTGATTCTTGCAAATCAACTTCTGTGTAAACTACAAAAGTTTGCGAGAATCAACTTTGATTCATGAATGCAAATCTGTTTGCGACCATCTTTGCCAGAATCGATTCTCAGATTCTCGCCGAAATTCTGACCCTGGTTTGTTTGACAGACTCCCTCCCAGCAGTCCAATTTTTACATACCCAAACTTGCAAGTTGTACCTCACAATTTGCGTCGGTCAAGTCAGCTACACTTTTACCGAATTGGTATGTACTGTGGCTTCCCATCCTCCGTGGGACGTCCACAGTCGTATCAGTGCAACCACAGTGACAGACTGCTACAGTCGTCTAATGTGTTTTTACTGTTTTCAGCAGCTCATTCAAGGCACAAGACAAACGAGAAGGTGGTGGATCACACAACTGGGGCAACCTTAAAGACGAGGCCAAGTAAGTTTTAACAAAACGTAAACGGTTGAAGTGGTTGCAGTTGTTATTTTCACTCATTTTGGGAAAGCGAAAGAAAAATGTTGTATTTCCTGGAGAAAGTTCGTCGACGGCAAACATCCGACTGCGGAAGCGGAAGGTCTATGAAAATGTTCATGGCTACAGAATAAATATCCAGTAAAAGCGGCCATTGTGGAATGTGTACCTGTGGCGTACATGTAGCGTCACTAAGCGTACACCTTTTTGTACAGTGTGTGGTGCACAACCGTGTATTGATGGCGACAACTCTCTAGGTTTCCTAGTCAGAAGGCTCCTTAGTCCGAAGATTCGCCAGTCCGAACACGTAATTAACCATTCGTCAGTCAGAATATCGGGTTCTCTAGTCCCGAGGGTTCGCTAGTCCGAAAGATAAATAGGGTTCTCTAGTCTGAATATAGAATAAGGCTCGCTAACCCTAACCATAAAGCCTAATCCTAACACTAACTATTATTCTATATTCGGACTAGAGAACCTTCAGATTAGCGAACTAGAACTTAATTTGGTTTTCGGACTAGCGACCCTTCCGACTAGAGTGAACTTAGTCACGGTATTGTTGGTGCGGCAGCTTCTTGCTGTACCGAGTATTCCACAATGGCCACAATTTACTTGAAAGATCTGTAGCAATGATAAAGGTGGGTGGTCGGCTTGTGCTTTGTTACTTACATGGAGGTCAATCACCTGTCCGGTCTCCTCTCCATTACATTTATTGGGCCATTCCAGTTGAGATCCATATACCATCTATATGAGACCTGTCCTTTCACACAGTGTGGATTTCTAATGGGATTACCTTACGGGGGTACTACACCCTGTGGTAAATGTGTGACTAATTTTGCATTTTTCTCAAAAAATAATAACACACTGGTAACAAAAGTTTTGTATATTATTGGGGCAAGGAATCCAATTACTACACTGAAATGTCAGTGACTCAAGACAAGCGGTTCAGTATATATGATAGGAAACGAGGTACATCCTAGCGGTACCTTATTTCTTATCATAAATAACAAACCACTTGTCTTGAGTCACTGAAATTCCAGTGTAGTAACTGGATTCCTTGCCCCTATAATATATACATAAATTTTGTTACCACTGTGTTATTAGTTTTTGAGAAAAATGCAAAAAATAGACACTAATTTATCGAGGGGTGTAGTACCCCCTTAATTGGTGACGCCATTTGATACATTCACCCCTTGTATGTGAGATTAAGGATGTCACACATCTTCTACGGGGCTAACTGGGGTGTATGGATTTCCAATAGAATAGCCCATTTCAACGAGTGTTTTAAACTAATAACATTTTAAGTTAGATTTTAGTGAGTGATTATTTCAGACTTACTTTCGTTCTATTTTACTAATTCTTGAATGAGTTTCTGTTGAAGTGATATACTCATTTTGTTCTGGTTACGATTTGGCATAAAACTAAAATGAACACGCCAAGTTGCAATATTTTGATTTTGTGTGAAATCACATTGCAGCGCAGTATTGCGGGTTGCTCGTAGGACGATAGCAGCCGTTTTCGATGTAACGGGTTAAGGAAAAACATACTAGAATTGCTTCATAAACATTTCAAATGATTATTTCTCATCAACAGTTTTGAAATTAACCTTACACATAAGTATCCAAGATGGCCGCCATGGGCTTGTGTGAGATTGCATTATTGCATTCTTAACTTGCACGCAGAAAGTGTTAAGGGCATCAGGGCATCGAGGGTCTTAGGCAGGATTTGAAGGTTTGGGTGTGTAAATTCAAAAAACTGGGTGTGTAAATTTAAGATTTGTGTTCAAAGTATAGGCCATGTGGAAGCCCATGATTCAAACCCAATACAGCATTGGATTTTTCAAGATTCAACTTTGATTCTAACACAAACCTGGGCATTGTGTGTGACTGCTCTTTCCTGACAATAGTCCAAATTGATACATAAATTTACTTTCTGCAAAGGCTGATGTTGCGGAATCGACCAGTTTGGAAATTAACGGAAAAGTTCAATTTCTTTGGTGTGCAGATTGACTCTGACTCAACCAAAAATTGTGTGTGGATATTGCGATTGCAAAGAGCGGAATCTCCCCAGGCCTAGGCGCATCGCTTCTTCGACCAAAAAAGGGTAATGCAACTGAGCTACACATGCTAAACTGTACATATTGGTTATGATTTGTTTCAGGGACCTAGACACATCCAATAATAGCGAGGAGTTAGAAGCTACCCAATGGAATCCTGAGAAAACCGAACAAGACGCCCGACAACAAAACTGAATCCAAGTAAGTCTTGATGCAATGTGAAAATGTCATTGGGCAAGAAAAACCTATGTGTTTGTGGCACCTGAACATGTTTAAAACAAAACTGCCAACCAGTTACATGGAGGTTTTGATTTAAGCATGTTCAGGGGCCAATGACAGGTTTTTCCTGCCCAGCGACGCAATGTTGTGTAGGCAAATTAGAAACTTTAACTTTGGTACTTTCTTGTGTTAATTTTTGTGCACTTAAAGTGTGTTACTTGTTATAAAAGTTGCAAGTTTTCGCTTCCTTACATACTAGTAGTATCACTTTTTTATAAGGTTGTAGGGTTTTGGAATGAGAGAAAGGTAAAAATGGAGACCAAGAATTTCCAATTTTGGCACCAATAACACATTATATGGGGCTTCATCATTAGGCAGGAAAAAAACCTATGAACTTATGGCCATTTATTTTGTGTGTCTAGGTGCATGTACAAAAGTTCAAAATTGCAAATTTAAAGATAAGTGAAATGGTTTAAAATCAATAAATTGCACAAAATAAAATGTGCATGCCAAAATTTCCACTTTCACAAATGTATGGCATAGGATAGGTCTTGGTACTGGTCAAATGGTGTTATTTTTAGCAGGTCCTACTTATAAACCGAAGTGTACTGAACTACTGAACATTGTAACAAACTACAACACTAGGGTCCTAAAAGACAAGTTCATTAACCCCAATAGGCTTACACACTCAAAGAATGACCTTTGTATACATTGTGTACACAAACTCATAGCTTTTAGATAATGGTAAATTTTTGAGTTATCACAGTTCAGTGGACGATACTGAATTCTGGCATTTGGGATGAGATTACTACAACTCAATAGTGGGATTGAGTGACCTTGACACACAAAGAGTACTCGAACTGTTCTTGTTTGTTGACACCAAAATGACCAGACTAACAATGCAAACCCAAAGTATGACTTGGAATATGATTTTGGTCACGTGCCGTCGCGCAAATCCTACTGCTGCTCGTGTCCTACCGAGCCGTGGTGACAGGACAGGATCGCGATCTCCTGTTCTGAAAATATGTGTTCAAATAATAGGTTAATTTGGACAACAATGCAGTCTTAACAAAAAAGTTTCTCAGTTGTCAACTCAGTATGTCAGTCTACCTATGTTTATACCTTACAGGCTTCAGTGCTCAAAACTTTATTTACTTTCAGCCTGTTTTTGGTACTTTTTGCCCTATTTCACATGCATTTTTGTTTTTTTAGGAAAGTGCAATCATTCCTGATCTCTGTCAAAGCAATTTGTTGCCAAGTTACATGGCTGAGGTGGGGGGGGGGGGTCCACTTGTCAACCCCCCAGGATTCCACATTTTTCCAGGCATGGGGACCTATGAAACTGGTCATGTATGGCAAGGTTCCTGATCGTATTGTATCCTAATATTCTTACTCTGTTATGTCACAACAGAGACAATGCAACTGACGAGGTCATCAAGGAAGATGGAGAACCCGGTGAAGGCGAAGAAGGCGTCGAGAAGGAAGACGAAGCACCGGAGATGACCCTAGACGAGTACAAAGAGATGATGGCCAAGGAACGTTACCGTAAAGAATTCAAGACGCGGCGCGCTGGTGAAGGCGAGGACCAGTCACAATGGACGGAAACTAAAGTGCTCAAGAAGAAAGAACAAATGGCTGCTGATGCTGAAAAGGTATGACCCACAGCCAGGTTGAGCATTTATGATACAGAGTTTGATTAGCACTATTCACCAACCGTGGCAACTTTATTTCATTTTAAGGCACCATTAATAGTTAAAAACTTGTTGGTGCCAATCCAATAGGGGGATTTCCCACAACATGTATGACCTGCTACCACAAAAATCCGCCGTAAATGTAGTCGCCTTACTTTACTCATTTCGTTGAGTTGGTAGTTTCAAGATATTCGGTCTAAGTTGATGTTCTTTGTTTGACATCCTTTGTGAATGGGAACACAATGGGCCATTCACTAAGGATAATACTACTGGCTTGTACAGGTGCGCAGCAAACAAATAACATCATCTTAGACCGAATATCTTGAAACTACCAACTCAACGAAATGAGTGTAAAGTCGCGGCGACTTGTGGCGGATTACGTGGTCGCAGGTCACAAATAGTAATGCTATTTTGAGAATATGAACTTTTGTGCAACAGATCAATTGCTTTCTTTACAAGAAAGTTGTGTATAACAATTTTGCACAACATTTGAGTTTGGCATGAGTTGTTCATCCCCAGGTCTATCTGAAGTGTCCTTAAAGGGCAGGTCTATAGTGAAAACAACATATCATTGGCAAGCTAATATTATGAGGACAATGAAAATGACTCCTTTTTTGAGAAAATAAGACGTTTAAAATTAATATTTCTCAAAAACTAACTTAAGCGGTGAGTTCGTTCGAACGAGACAGATTTGGCCTAGAAAATCGGTGACGTCATGAAATGAGATGTGCCCGCGTTGAGAAAAGGGACTATAAACGCTCGCAATGGACAGAACCTATGCTGTTGCTGTTCACAGCAAAAAATTCCAAATTTAAGTATTACAAATTTCATGGTTTTTAAACATATGGATAAAACCAGCCGCTTCTTTTTTATATATTAGACAATTGTGATATTACAATTCATATGTATATCAATATCATGAGAAATATTAGGCCTAAAAAATAAATACATAATTTGAGCTTAGAATTTCATCTGACGCTAGCATATAAACCGTGTTAGTCCATAAACTCATGCATCTGATTTCCCTGTATATTGCAATGCTATAGTTTCAGTTGGATGAAATATTACAAAGCAAACGCATAGTAACAATTACTGTGTGGGCTTTGTTCCCGAAAGAGAACAATAGCCCGAAAGAGAACAATAGCGTGCATATTTTTATGCAGCATTGTTATGGTAAGTGATAGTACAACTCATTGTTGCTAATGTCAAACTTGTCAAAGTGATTGTGATTGTATGATGAGAGCACGATAAAGTGCCCGCTTCATTTACCTACGTCATCAGTCAAGCGGGGGAGAACACGACGCTTCAAAGGGGGAAGAACACGTCGAGGCTGAACTTTACCCACACAATTTCTCCTTTTTCAGGAGAAATACGCACACAAAAATTGCAACAAGTGTCAACTTGTAATGTAATAGGCCATGCGTTTTGAGTTGGGCCAGTAAATAGGTGGAGATGTTACATGCGCGCGGCATTTTAGGGTTCATCTTGTTAATTTTCTCAGTTAATATGTAGCCTATGTAGTTAAATTTGGTGTCAAATTAAAGCTTGTGATGAGACCAATACAGTAAACCTTAAAAAAGTTGTAAAAAGTTATTAACATTTGAATAATTTGCATATAATTAGCATAATGTGCGGGGTGGAGGAGGATCAGGAGGAGGAGGATCAGGAGGAGCAAATTTAATAAAAGTGACCCCCAGGGGTTATATGATGCAAGAGGTCCATTTCTTTTTTCACATTTTTACAATTCACTTTAAACTGCATACTATAACACCATACAATCATATTCCAGGTAATTTAATTTGCTTTGAGAAGCAATTTTGCATATTTTATTTTCCATTCGGGTTACATTGAAGTCAATGGGAAAATATGCCTTGAAAGAAGCTGGCGCAAAATCATTTTAATTTTATTGAACCCTATGATGTTATATCTATTTAAAGCTCTGACTGAGAGGAATTCAAATATGGAACTTTTAAATATGTGGGGTAAAGCTAACTTTTTTTTTTAATTTGTCAAATTTTACATTTTTTCCCTAAAATATTTGGTATTTGCAGCCAGAAAATGTATACTTTTATATATGTTGGGTATCATTTGTGAAAGATATTCACATCTAAACGCAAAAACATGCAATTTTCATCTCGCGAAAACATGTAACGCATTACCGGCCCAACTCAAAACGCATGGCCAATAATTATTCTCTTTGAATAGAGATAAACTTGTTTTTGCTATAAACCTGCCCTTTAAACATATTCATATCCATTTTCTTTAAAAACTTTCAAAAATTGTGATGTTTCCATTCAAAAAATTACACGCCTGCCGTATTGGTTGTAGAAGTCATTGAATGTTCTTTTTCCCTTTACCAACAGCATGCTATTGAACACCAGGCCAAGGACCGACACACCAAACAGACTTTGGAAATTAACATTAACTTCTACCCGGATCAGAATCGTGGGCGGCGGCGGCAGAGGTGGTCGTGGAGGACGCCGTGGCGGTGGACGAGGAGGTCGTGGCGGACCCGGTGGCGGTAGCGATCGTGGTGATCGTGACCGAGATCGTGGGGGTGGTCGTGGCGGTGATCGCGATCGTGGCGGTGATCGCGATCGTGGCGGTGACCGTGATCGCGGTGGTGACCGTGGTGGTGATCGCGGTGGTGATCGTCGCGAGGGGGGTGGATTTGGAAGTGGGCGTGGATTTGGCGGCGGGCGTGGATTTGGAGGCGGTCGTGGAGGAGGCAGAGGGCGTGGTGGTGGTCGCGGCGGCGCGGCGGCGGCAGAAGAAGAGACGAGGGCCCTGCTCCTATGGTCGACAACGAAGACGAGTTCCCGTCTTTGGGCGCCAATTAAATATGAAAGAGGCCTCCCAAGTAGGTCCCGTGGTTCATGTGAAAACCACCTTCCCTAGTAAAGGGACAATGCTAACTCAATAGCTTTAAACAAAAAAATGAACTATTAAAAAAAAAAAAAAAAAGACAACATCTTGGTCTTGCAAGACTATCTGGCCCAAGAAGCCAGCCGGAGATGGCAACAGAAATATGTTTTTTGAGCCGATGATGCCCACAGTGGTGTTCCTGTAAATTATTCTACCTGCAAACTTTGTGAAAACAAGAAGCATTAGTAACAAAAACAGTTCTGCGATGTGTAAAGAGAGGATTATGTTTGAATGTCGACGGAGGCTTAATTTTGTACGGTGTCTATTCAAATGAGATTTTCTGGAGATTACGAGAATGCTGTATGTGCAACATGAGGGTTAGAATGTTGATGCAACTTGGCAAATCAAATATTATCTTTAGAGATGATTGTGGAAGGATATGTGTGACTTTGATTCTCGTAAATTTTCAGTCTACGCAGGCTATTCCAGTTGAAATCCATACACCCCCTATGGAAGATGTGATCTAAATCTCCCACACAGGGGGTGGCATAGATTTCAAATGGAGTCGCCCATTTAGGTAACCCCATTTGAAATTTGCACTCCCATGTGTGTAAGATAAAGGTTATGTCGTCCAGAGGGGGTGTATAAATTTCAAATGGAATGTCCCAATCTACAAGAATCAAAAACCATTCTTGCACTTTGTGCCGAAATTCTAGCCCTTAATTTTTTTTTTAGTATAAATTTATAAGTTGCCAAGTCCTGCTATTTTGGGTGATACCCACAGAGGTTAAGACTTAAGAGTCTAATCTCTACTAAAGGATCTAAATGAGCTCTTTAGTGATAGGGTACCTCAACTTACAATGCAAACAAATCTCTGTCCTCTGGTGCAGTGCAAAAAAGGCAAAATTTTGAAAGATGGGGCTTCAAGTAACTATTGGACAGTTGTGGAATTCATTTTGGATCCCGTCATTTCTAGTTTTGTGTTCACCTGAGGGCAGATGCAAGCGGTGCATATTTTAGAAAAATATTGCATAGCAATTTCAGGATATATCTTGTACCTCAAAATTGCATAGCATGTTGTATAAAATATGGTAGTGTTTTAATGCTATGTAAATACCAGCTGAAATATGCCCTGCAGTGATGTGATACAATTTACATAAGTCTTGTATGTTGAGTTGCCACAATAGCAGGAATTGGATTTTGGAAATAATGGGCTGTTACAGTTGAAATCCATACCATCACCCCTATGGAAGGCATGGCCTTAATCTTCAACACAGTGAGTGTGAATTTCAAAATGGGATTACCAAAATGGGTGACTCCCAATTGAAATCTACACCCTGTGTATGGGAGATTAAGGATATGTCTTCCATAGGGGGGTATATGGATTTCAACCGGAATAGACCAATATTGCACTTGCATCCTTCTTGTAATCAGCGGACAACAAACAAGTAATCAGCGGAGTGCTCAGCTACATTAGCCGATATAAGATTGGAATGAGCCGGAATTTTGTAAATCTGCAGTATTAATTGACCAAATGTCTTGTCAGAAAGGCCAAAAATATAGAATATTGTGTTGCTCTCTCTCAACATGACAGCAACAAAAAAAGGAGAGCCTGAAAAGCACCCAAATTTTCACTTTGGGTGGGGTCTTTTTTTGGAGACTGTTGAACAATGCACCCAAAATGAAGCTATTTTTGTCATTTTGGTTTGGAATTAAAAGCAAGAAAAGTGTAAGAAAATGTTTTGTTGCCAACTGACCCACCTGTGAAATACAGCGGAGAGGAACACAATATTTATTTTTACCTTATTACAGAGAGATTACTAGGTAGGCCCAGTAAATGCTTTTGTTTGATTTGGGAAACTTCGCACATTTTGTTTCTAAACAAAAGTGCCAATTTTGTATAAGTTATAATAAAATATGTTATTTCAAAAATATCAGCTTCCCTGGCATGGATAGAGGTCGCTTCCATGATAGATTACAAATCAATTGAAATGGGGTATTTCAGTTGAAATCCATACACTCCCTATGGAAGACATGACCGTAATCTATTTCCCACTTACAGGTGTAAATTTCAAATGGAGTCACCCATTCAGGTAACCCCATTTGAAGTTCACACTCCCTGTATGGTAGATTTAAGGTCATGGAATAGTCCAATGGGCCTGTTTAGCTTGTGTTAATTGATCGATTGGGTTTGATAAATGAGCGCACATCTGTGTGTAGCAATTCAGGGCCAAATTGTGCGATTTGTGCCGCACCTGCAGGTAATGGTCACCAGGCCTTGTCTATTAATATGAAGCTACACAATGAATGTATGCTCAGTGGTAGAAAAGACTGGTGCTGTGTGTGATATTCATTCATGTACTATGCACCTTAATAGGAATGCACTGCATTTGGCGAACTCATGCAATCATAAACTCATCACTCATCAGATATATCTTTCTGCAGCTGAGCGCAGTCTTTGGGCCTACATGGATTGTAGAAGCTCCAAACCTAAGGGAGTTGTAATTAATATTGATACCTCAAATTGCACGATGGCTCTCTGTCCACTGGGATAATATTGTTTTGTAACAATCATGTTCAATATGACGGCCTACATGTTTACTGATATTGTAGTAAAGAATAATCTGAATCACATGTAGCTTAATTAAACACGAGCGGAAATTCAATTAAACACCTGTTGCTGGAAATTAGACCTAAAGTGGTTTGTTTGCTATAAAATGTTGGACTTCAAACCTGCTGATCCACTCTTCCTAATCTGTGGGAGGGGGAAGTTGTTCTTTGAACGTTATCATATTATGTGTGATTTTGGATATTTTAATCTCAAAATATCCCATAGCACATATTTTCAATTAAATTTTTGGGAGCGGGACTGATCCAGCATGTTATGGCAAACAAACCTATTTTGGGCCCCGATGTAATAAAATGGTTATTATACTTCATACTTTAACTGCTGTGCATAACACAGCAAGTCGAAAATGATGTACATTCATAATTTATATTCTGAAATAATTGAGCATCATAAGCCACCAATGAATACATTTCTGTATGTCCCTTCCAAATAAACATACAAAATATGTGCAAATGGGACTTGCGTTTCATTCATTTTCAGTTGTTTTCTGTATGATTATGATATAGATCAAAGTGGTAAGATTTCTGTTTTCTTTGAAAAAATCACGGAATTGGGAGAAGAAAATGAAAAATCAAAGACTGCTTTCACCGAAAATACTAGCTATTTTGAATTAACATTCAGCATACTACGTACCCAAGCAAAAACCTCATCTTTTATAGATATCTTCATCAAGTCCCTGATTTACTTGCCTTTAGGCCCATAGTACTTAAAAATCCAATGAAAGTTGGAAACTAGTTTTTGGATCTCCCAATTTTTTTCAGCAACAGCAATTACAGCATGCAAGGTGCCATTACATCTTGGCAGAGTGTTTCTAGAAAGTTGACAAAATTCCCTAGAATTGGTATGTTTTTAGACAACAGAATTGACCATTTAGAAAACAGAAAATTTGCCACTTCAATATAGATAGAGCATGAAGATTGGGCACCAAAACATTGGGTAGCCATAAGGGGGATGCATCTTGTGTACAAGCTTAGCTTTTTTATATGAATTATGAGGCCCATGATAGAGGTACTGTATAAGTGGTAATTTTCGCGTACAGTTATTTTCGCGATTTGCAGTGAGAGACACGTTTTCGCGAAAGTTATTTTTGCGATTGCCCAGTCCTTCCCTATACTTATAATACATTATTGCATACATTCGCGAGGTGTTATTTTCGCGGTTGGAGCTCTAATCGCGAAATTCGCGAAAATAAAACCCTCGCGAAAATTACCACTTAAATACAGTAGTAGATGTGACATCTCATGTCTGCCATCTTGTGAGTAGACCTTTTTTTTGATGCCTTCAGGGAGAAGTTCAGCATTCGATCCTTCACACGTAACAGCTGCCAACTCCCTCTTTTCGCAGAAGACTCCCTACTTTTAACCATTCAGAACCCTTAATTTTTGGTCATCTCCCTGAAAAGGAAATGGTTTCGTCGATTAAGATGTACACATTTTGACAAATCTCCTGATTGCAACAGGAAATCTCCCTTTTTTCAAGATTCAAATGTTGGCAGCTCTGCACGTAAACACAAAATATGGCGCTAATGCACAACAATTACGCTGCCTATAGTGCCCATTTATAAACACAAAAATAAGATTTGTACCCACAAGATGGTGTAACAAGGTATAACCTCTATTGTAGTATTTGATCTAATCGGCATTCGGGATTGTAATAAGGAAACTCTTTTTAAGATCTCATGGTTACAGTTGATGTCAAGCCACCGGCAAATGGATTGATATCACCAAAACCCAACAAACTATCCTGTAATTTACATTTTGACCCAGTGCCCAGGCATGAGAATTTTCAGTTTAAAAACTGAATTCAGTTTTTTTTATAGTCAAAATTTCCGCAACTTTATTTAATTTCAGCCTGTTTTTGGTACTTTTTGCCCAATTTCATGCGCATTTTCAGTTTTTTTTTAGGAAAGTGCAGTCTCATGCCTGAGTGCCACAAGTGCACTCAATATAATGAGCACTCGGACAGATTTGAATCTGGAAAAACTTCTGTGAGCATACAGGCTAAATTTAAACCCCTTAGTTGATCAAGTTCAAAAGGGAGTCCATCACAAACTCTTGGGGTCCATCCCCAAAGGCAGGCTAGCACAAACTATGCTTTTGCCAGTTATGTCAAATACAAATGTACGGAACAACTTTCACCTCGCATTACCTCGGACCTCATTGTATGAAGTACTGAAATGAGATGGGCTGTCAACAGTTATGAAATGCACTTCCTGGGCTATTCCAGTTGAAATCCAGACATCCTGTATGGAAGACATGACCTTAATCACCCACACAGGGGGTGTAGCTTTAAAATGGAATTGCCAGTTCAGGTAACCCCCATTTCAAATTCACACTCCTTGTGTGGAAGATTAAGGTCTTGTCTTCCATAGGGGGTGTATGGATTTCAACTGAAATCGCTGATTTTAATGAAGTGCTACTCGCGTGGCTCAAATGTAGAAAAGTAATTGTTATTTTTGTACTGTTCGGGAAAAAAAGACAATGCTTCCAGATTGGGTTCAATGTATGTGCGATTTAAAGTTCAATTCACAATAAAATAAGCAATTAACCTTTTCTTAAATTGAAAAATATTTGAAAAAAAAAAAATTCAGAATAACTCGTCTAGTTGGAACAAATGTTATATATCTTCATACTTATTCTATTTTGATATTTGTATTTACAGTGGTAGCTGAAACTAAGTTAACTTGTAAATCAAATGGGGATATAAGTGGTATTAATCCAAACAATTACACTGCCAGTTAACTTTAATGCTCTAGATATTAAAATTTAAGGTCAGTCTCAACAAAAACATGCACCAGGGCAGGGTCAGAAATCCACAGAGAGCTGCGAAAATCCATTTAGATTCTTAAAAATAACTTGCGAGAATCTTCAGATTCTCCTCCATTCACTAAGTATATAAAACAAGAAAGGTTTGTGAGAATCTACTTGAATTCTCTGTGTTTAGGAGAATATTTGCGCAAATGGATTCTCGGATTTGCGTTGGATTTCTAACCCTGCAGGGGCCATCGGAAGTCCTATAAACAAAACCAAATCCCATAGCTCTTTCACAGGGTGTTATATTAGCTAGCCACCTTTCCACCCGTCATTTTGGACAGGCAGTTTGTTCCTGGAAGAGGAAAAATTAATGCCCGTCACTTATGCTAAATTCTAAAAATAATGCTTTATTAAGTTCTGTGAACTCAAACAAGACCAGATATAAAACAAGACTATTGCAATAGCTATTTAAACTGATTGAACACCAGAAGGTGCAGAGGTCTGGCAGGTTGAATGAAATAGAGTGTTCAAAAGTAAATCATTGTGATAAAAACAATGGGAATAAAGTCCAAAATCAGGTGCATCCTTGGTGTTAGCCTAGCATGGAAATCATTGAATGATTATACAGCTTTATTCTGTAAGCTGCTTCATTCCACAATGGAGTCTTTACACTAGTTTAACTCATGATGTCCTTACACCAAGGATGCACCCAAAATCGACCAATGAGCAGACACTCCCTGATTATGTTTTCTACATGTTTGGTTGTACTAATCAAACTTTTTGTTCTCCTTTTTTACTATTGAGTATTTATGTCCATTTATATTATATTCATGAAAATAGAAGAAAATTGTAGTAACTTATAGATTTTGGTTTTTGTTTTGAAAATATTGTCCTGTTTATCTGCAGTAGTGAATGTTTTTTGATTTGAATTAAGGACAAAAATTAGAAAATTTATTTTGAAATTGATAATTATGTGCATTATGTGCAAATGCATGTAATTTTGCATAAATTTTGTTTTTTCAGTTGAATGTGGAACTGAATAATAATATCATTGTATGACTGTGAAGGTCTATCCAATCAGATTATCTTTATATTGAATTATTGTTTGTCAAGTTATCCAAGTACTAAACTATTTTCGACTTATGCATAAAATGAGTTCTGGAAAGATGCTCTAGAAATGAATTGTGTCTCTTACATGTTCTAAACATGATAATTCACCCTTTGCTCGAGTCTGCCATCTTGCAACCAAAACAAGGTTCTCCCTGTGAACGCATGCGCAAAATGTGCATTTTTGGTTACCGCGCTTTTCTAGCAACGTGCCAGAAGGTTTTTGCAACACGTACGCAGTAATTAAAGCATGCATTTGACAGGCGTACGCGTGTACGCATAGCATGCGCTTTGCTGGTAGAACCTCGTTTTGAGATGACTGTGATCAGAGAATAACCAAGTTTCCATGATCTTGCTTGGTTGTTGTTAAAATCTGAATTGTGCTATTCCACTTGAAATCCACACCCCCATGGAAGAATTAACCTTAATCTCCCACATAGGGGTGTAGATTTCAAATGGATTCACCCATTCAGGTATCCCCATTTGAAATTCACACTCCGTGTGTGGAAGTTCAAGGTCATATAGGGTGTATGGATTTCAACTGAAATAGACCATTGTCCCCAGTGAATGAATTTGCATGTGTAAGCTGCAAACAATTTTAACCATTGAACAATTGGAGATTTGATGTTAAAAGACATTTATTCCAAAACAGCAGTCGAGAAAACGTTTTAGTACTGTCATGTTTCAACTTGACCCCCAAAATAATGAGAATAATTATTACATGTCTTCTGTCCACTACAACCTCATATAGAGGTTACATGGCCATTTGTGCTTGGTCGATAATGTACCAATCACTAATGATGTCAAAGGTCATGATTTCTGTGGAATCAAAGGGGATAATTAAAACAATAGGATGGTTTATAAAATCTTCCCCCAAAAGGTGTTTCCATGGCAACATTTCATCTGGAAGGTGTTTCTAATTATCGTACCTTAACCGTGCATAAATTAGTAATTTTTTGTATCATGTCGCCTTTATTTGTTTCTTGTTTTTACAGTTGAGATATGATATCACCAAACTCTATTCACATGAAATGTTTGTCTATAATAATTATGTATAAATAAGGTGCTGAATGTTTTATTATAACACCATCCATTCATAACATCTATCACTGTGGTCGTGTATTGAACCCCCTTTACACCATGGGTGTGTGGATAACGGTTACTTACACACCTTCTAACCATGTGTGTGTAACCTGCTCACATATAGCCTGTTGTGTGACATTAGATAAGTAAGTTGTAGCAGGGATAGTTAAATACAGGATAGCTTTAGTGTGTAAGTGGGTAGATGCCGTGCTCATAGGGTGTGGATGGGCTACCCATCTAATTGGGAGTGTATTTAAATTATTCATTTATCCATCTGTCATCACTTTGGGTTTTAGTGGGTCATCCTCATTGGGTATCATTGGGTGACCCAGTGACCCACCCACCCAAGCCTTATATTAAACAGGTGCCTGGCGATTTTACCCAAAGTTCAAGAATTTTAGAGCAGAGGGACTAGGCTACCTACTACATGTACTAATAGAACTGCGAAATTGTGTGACACTTTTCCATGGGCCATGAATTTTGCCGCTTGGATGTTTCATCAAGATCACACTATGTTCTGTATTGAAGTGTTGTCACACAATTTCGCACTCCACAACCGTCCGAGCATGGGCCTCCCATCCTATCTTTCAGAGTTGGCTACTCCTATGGAGTGTGCAAGTTACACACCCAATGCTGTGGGTGTGTGAGTGATTCCTCCCCTCACACCCATGTGTGTAGAGGTGGGCAGGTTATATATAATGATCATATAAAATAAATTCTGTTGCTTCAAATGACCATAATAATGTTTTGGTCCTTCCACCAAGAAGAAATTACGATGTGTGATGTGTGAATTATTTTGTGTATGTTTTGGTTGTCCCATTTTGTAACATGTGCATTTGATTTTCAAGGCTTGATTCCAGAGGGGCGTAAAGTTAATAATGGAAACAGCCATGCAGAAAAGAATGAACTCGCGCGTACAATAGTGTATCAATCTGAACTGGGGCCACAGACAAACCGCGGCTCGTGAGTCATCCTATATGTTGCAGGGATAGGGAAGGGGTGACCATGATAGGACCATATGGGCTGATGGGGGAGGGGTTGATTGTGGGCAGCCGTTTTTTGGCAATTTTCCTTTGAATTTTCTAAATTTTCATTTTTTTAAATTATCCTGGATGATATGGTGCGTAAAAATGATTTAAACAAAGGATTTTCAAACGGATTCTAAAAATTTGTATAAACACACAAAAATAATGTTAAGATACATCCATGCACCAACATTTGACTCACTGCGATATTTGATTGCTGAGAAAACACGGTTTTAGAGAACAACTTTATACGTCTTTTATACGTTTTTGATACGTTTCTTCGTGTAACCTTAATCATAATTTGATTTTGACCCCCTCCCTTGTGGCGAAACTAGTTTCATTTATATAGATCTGACTTTTTGGTCTGTTCCTTTAAAATCACATCACAATAAACCACAGATCTTTTTACTGCAATATACCTTTCAGTCAACATGTCAAGAACCCTGCACTGAGTGATAGAACACCTTTTAGTTCCATCGGAGGCACCTATCCAAACGAAGAGAAATACTGCATAACACCCACTTAGTTTTGTCGGGCCCTGATCTTGTTACCTTTGTCGCTTGCTTTCCCTTGGTATGGCAACATTTCAAGATTCCTGTCTTCAACAGACCACCGGTCAGTTCAATCCAAGGCACTTATCCATACAAAGAGAAATGTGGAATATCCACTTAGGGATGAAATCAAAACTTGACCGGTTGTCGACCGCCTGGTTGGAGCCGATTGTTATTGTTCTAAACAATGGAACGTGGTTCAACCGGCGGTCGAGTTTTGATTTCATCCCTTACAGAAACTTTGGTTTTGTCGGGCTCCTATCTTGTGCCTTAATCGCTTGCTTGGTATGGCAACATGTCAAGATTCATAGCTTATTCAGACCCCCGTTCAGATCCATTAGAGGCAACTATCCATACAAAGAGAAATGCTTAATACCACTGCACCATCCACTTCCAGAAACACTTGTTCGTTTTGTGACTTCTGTCTGAGCTTCCCCAATCTCGTCAATCATCACTTGCTCCGCCTTGATATGGATCACAAGGGTCCTTGACAAAAATCATAATCCGACTGCTTATTTGCAATCTTTCTTTGTTTGTTCTCATAATGCTGACCCAAGTATTTTTCAGCATCATGTGACTTCAGTACTTTGTAGTACAAGTGTGCAGCTGCCTGAACATTATAGAATGGAAGGGTACTGTATGATTTGCAATGTTGTTAATGCTGCTTTTGAAGATTCAATAAATAAGATTGACCCTTTAATAGTAGTATAGTTACTCCATACAAACTTAGCACAAAAGCTTTTAGTGTTTTTGATAGTATAGCATGTATAGGAAAAAACGTTCAGAATTATTTTGCCTGGGGAGTCTATTCTTCAAGAAAATATAAATTATTCCCTCATGCTACCATGCTGTGGCCACATACTTGCTAAGAATTTTCTCCAACCTGAATCCCACAGAAATGGACACTGCAGATTGACATCACAATGAATTGCCTATAATTGGTGGTGTACACCTTTCATAAACACCGGGCCTGTCAACTTTGCACAATAGAGGTTATCCATGTTCTATAAGTTGTACAGTAAAACCTCATAACGAAATCGGATACAAGAAAAACCCTGTTATAAAGAAGTATTTTTCCAGAACCAAGATACAAAATTCTTTTGTTATACATGTATATTGTTTTTACAACCCTGATATAACGAAATTTGGATATAAAGAACTAATTTCTCTGTCCCTGACAACTTCGTTATAATGAGTTTCCACTGTATATCCTATCAGCGACTGCTATACCTTGTTTAGGATTTTCAAAAGAAGTACCTGCATGTGCAACCATGACTGTTTCAGAATAGCCCACCAAGTCATGTAAGTAACTCCGAGGTCGTGCATTGAATTAGTTTGAACTGAGTATTCATCTCCGGTTTGAATGAGGAATACTACGGGAACCAGCGCCTTTTGTTAGAAGTCACACATGAGTAACGTGGATAACCTCTATTGTTTGAAGTGAGATATTGTCGGGCATACTGGGACAGAAATATTGTTTACCGACTAAAATTGTTATATAATTGGACCCCGATTTTTGTTGTTGCCAGGACTCGCACGAATGTGTGACCGTTGACAGCCCTGTGAACATTTCTAATTGGGCTATTTCTGCTTGTGTAAACACTACACACAATAACAATACAAATGGAAACATCACCAGTTCAGTATTTACCATTTATTTACAAGTCAACATTTTTTTGCTCATGTTGCATTCAGCTTTGAAGTAGTCGTCCAGTCTCAAGATCTCATTTTTAACAACTGATTTTTACTTAGACAGTTGGGACCAAGGGTGAGAATAAGGACTTCTCGACCAAGAGTAGTCTCCTCGGCAGCCAGTTTGGTTCCACTCCCTCCTCACAAATAGTCTGCCAATGACAAAAATAACGTAGTTGTTTCTGATTGGCTAGAGGGTGACTATGTAAAGTCCAGACCTGCCAACCTACCAAAGTTAGAATGAGGGACATTGAGACCAAAACCTTGTCCATGTACACAAACCAGGTACCAACAAATTCAAAGACTTGATAAATACTAGGTGTGCATTACTTTCAGAATTCGGAGGTTTTGCAGGTCTTAATTTATCACAATAGACTAAAGAGAATGCTATAGTAAATTTTAAAGAGATATTTCCATCATTTTCTGCTGTTCTTACATTTAAATTTGTCATCGCTGAAATTTTCAGAAAACAGGACTGTCCCTCATTTTCACTTTGGTAAACCCCAAATGAGGGACAGTCCCTCAAAATGAGGGACAGTTGGCAGGTCTGATTAAGTCTATAATGCAGTACCAGTAATTGAGTGATCCGTGAACTTGAGTCTGGGTTGAACTCACTGCCAGATAATCAGCTGTGCGAGCAGCATCGAAAACCCACCGGTATTTCGTTTATCGTTGTTGTACGCACAAGGGGTATTTATGACAAACTGGTCCTGGGCAAATTTGGATGATACATGTAGCCATGAAGTTATAAAGGTAAGCCTACGTCTGTTATAATTGTTCAAGCAGCCTTGTTTGAAGTTGTGCTGGATGATGTCATGGGAAAAGTGTTGGCCAATCAAAAAGAACTAGTTAGATATCATTGGCAGACTGTGTGGAGGAAGCGGAACTAAACTGGCTGCTGTGTGGAGACTAAACCAGGGGCCTCTTTGTACCTCCTGCATGTGGCTCCTGATTCACAGGGATTTCATACGAATCAGGAGCCACTTCAAGCTCACAAAGAGACAATCCAATAAATTCAAACTTCAATTTTATGTTACCAAAAGTGGCGCAAATCAAAACTGATAAAAGGCAGCTTACTTTAGTGGAAGTTTAGTTCCAAATAGGCACTGTTTAACAATTCCAAGGTGCTGAAATCAGAGATGCAAGTTATGTAGGTCAACAGCCAGGTCTCCTGTTTAATCTCACCCTTGGTTGGGACTCAATAACTTTGTGTAAGTCTACCTAGAGTTTAGTCTCGGTTAAATGTTAACACATGTGTATTGAGATAACCACACTGATGTTGTATGTTGAAAAATTGTTATTGTAAACTGTTTTTGTCCAAACAGTTTGGAAACATATTTCGTCAACATGCAAATATTTCTAAATAACATTTTGTGGCAACAACTGAAAATGTTACAAACAAACAGATGATACTATATAGACACAGATGTGGATGTTTTCAAGCCCTCATACATTGAATGACATACCTTTCAAAATCTTTCTCAAAGATAGTTGAAACTCCCATTATGTTCATGGAGGCCAAAGGAGGCATTTTTGAAAACTGAGATACTATAATTATTACCTTATACAAACAATAAGCTATCATATCCTGAAAACACCAAAGGTCTATCATACCGTATATCCTTTTATGAATAGATCTGAAGTTTTGTGATGTCTATTTTTTAATGTATTAAATGTTTTTTTTTTTTAAATCCATATTTTTGTCTTTATCTAAATTTCAAATTTGGGTTATTCCTTCATGTAATTTTACACGACTGAAATTAGGGTTAGGGTTAAGGTTATAGGGTTAGTTTAGGGTTAGGATTAGGGTTAGGATTAGGGTTATGATTATGATTAGGGTTAGGATTAGGGTTAGGATTAGATTACACAAAATAATTACATGAAGGATCGACCCAAATTTGCCACCTTTGGCCCTCATGGACCAGACCGACCAGGTCACATAGGTGCTTGAGGAATGAGATTTTATCGCTGACATCTTTTTAAAGTCAAAATATGTGCCACGATCTGCTCCATGGGGGCCAAAGAAGGCATTTTTGACAATTGAGTTACCATACATTACCTTATACAAACAATAGGCTATCATATACTGAAAACACCAAAGGTCTAGCATACTTGGTTCTAAAGTTATGAAGCTTTGTGATGTGTATTTTGTTATGTATTTTATTGTTTTTTACTCCATATTTTTGCCTTTATCTCAATTTAAAATTTGCCACCTTTGGACCCCATGGACTAGATTGTGTCACATATGTGACATGATCAAGGGGAATGAGTCGGATGTCGCTAATATTGTTTTTGAGATACTGGCAAAAACAGTGTTCAAATTCTTTTGATTTAGCCATTGATATACTGCTCATCACTCGGTAACCAGATATCCGATATTGATGGGCTTTGCACCCAAATGTAGCATTTATAAACTGCCAGAAAGTGATGTAAAAATCTTATTGAAAATTGCCAACATGTGACTCATTCCCCTTGATCCTGTCACATTATATAAACCTTAACCAATTAATTTAAATACCAGCATTAAATTTGTAATTTACACCGAGACTGGCTCTTCCTAATTGATTCTTCCATATTGGGGAAACTCCCATCATGCCCCTACATCACTGATTGACCCTGCAACTTGTCAGTACATCTTGTCAGTACATCTATTACCGTATTCGTCCGAGTATAGTCCCATGCTCGAGTATAATCCCACCCCCATTTTTCAAAAAAAAAAAAAAAAAAAAAAAATTTCAAGATATTTTGTATTTTAAATATGAAAATTGATAATTTGTATTCATGTCATACTCTATTAATGATTTCAAAATGCATAGAATTTGAATGCATTTTGAAATCATTAATAGAGTATGACATGAAAACAAAGTATCAATTTTTTTTTTTTTAGGTCAACCATGAATGATCTAGATTTTTTTTTTTTTTTTTTATTATAATCCCACCCCCCAATTTTTAAAAATGTTTACATAAAAACGGGTGGGACTATACTCGGACCAATACGGTATTATCTGTTTCAGCTAGGATGTCACCTCGATCATGCATGTTCATCAAAAAGGTAACAGTGGCAAAGTAAATGGTTTGATGAGACAGGTGCCCTGTTCAATCCTGGGTAACACTAAGCTGTATTGATGTAGATTCATTTACTCCATTGCACTGCTATCAACACACCTCCTTCAGTGAATGGAATCTGTCCGGCATAACATCAGAGGTGAAAGTGTAGTTAAAACCTATACTTTATTTCACCTCGATTTTGGTAGTGAGTCAAGTGCATATTTTGCTAGTAGCAGTATTGAATCGAGTATGCTAAACATAATCCTGTAGAGTGTACACACGTGCATGTTTGTCGGTATGCTCGCCGCACAATCGCATCAAAGCACCAATGGCACTACCAAAACTTGAGGTTATACAAAGTATAGTATGACATTAAATACCAAGCCACAATGGTGCTATAATTCTGTGTCGTCTGGGTGATACATCTCACTTAGTAACCTGTATACATATGAAGGTGCATTACCACCACTGTAATACAAAAAGATAACAAATAAGATTAGTATATCTAATTTGATAAGCACTTTTGTACCTGTACACATAAGGCCAAGAAATAAAAAATTTGCTTGCCCTCCAGTGGCATTTTTGGGGTGGGTTGGTCGGTTGGGAAAATATCTATATTTTTTTTAATGACTCGCTACTGTATAGGCCTGTAGGCAATGAACATTGGTCATGTGGAAAGATACTTCAATACATCACTTCAGACCTTCAATACGCAAGATACATCATAGAAATTGATTCAATTAGAACGCCTGCATACTTACCGGCTTTTTAGGATTTTGACGGCTTCATGTTTATGATGGTATAATTTTCTTAATTCCCTCTCATTTCATTATTTTAATAAGCGCCACCCCTGAAAGTGTATGACTTTTTTACAACGTTTATGTGCACTGGCTTTACTCTGGGGAAAGTTTAAAAATTTGTTCATCCCATTAAAAACCCAGAGAACTAAGTATAATAAATTTCATACTTATGTGACTTTGTGTATTTGTTATAAATATGCAGTTCTAATGCTTTCTGCTAGGAATGTAACGAACATCATTCTAACCTAATTCGAACAGTTCGAATCCTGCCGGAATGCACTGTTTTGTTTTGTTTTTTCAACGTTTATGTGCACTGGCCTACTCTGGGGAAATATTAAAAAATTGTTCATCCCGATAACCCAGAGAACTAAGTATAATAATTTTCAGTGTACGACTTGGTGCCTAAGGTGCCAATTAGGTTATCAGCTATTCCAGTTGAAATCCATACACCCCAATGAAAGACACGACCTTAATCTCCCACACAGGGAGTGTGAATTGCAAATGGGGTTTACCTGTATGGGTGACCCCATTTGAAACCTTCACCACAAAAACTACACGTGAAAAATATTACCGGGACATATAGAATTTTAAAGTTGCTCCCAATTACACTGTACTTACATATTCGATATATAGAGAGTAACTAATTCTGGAGGCACGTAGTCAAACGCTGGATTGTGTATATGTACTTTAGACAATATATCACCCTCGGAAAATTTCACTATGTCTTGTGGTGACTCAAACTTGTTGAATGTTTCCTGAAATGAAAAAACAAAACATGTCAGTGGAGTGGAGGATAATTGTGACCATCCATCTCAAACCACTCGTAAAGTCGGCAAATTGTATTTCGAGTTACAGTCCAAAATGTGCATAAAGCTTGTATTCATAATGTACCTAATAATTGTCCTACAAGTGTCTCATTTCAGTCCAGTCAAATACCAATCTTTAATCCTATTGTTGAAGAGGATAATAAGCTTATACTTATAGTAAATAGCTTTAGTCTTTGTTTGCTTTGGCTAAATCCTGTTCAAATGGTGAGTTAACCAACAATTAACAATGAGAGGACATTCCTGAACCTCGTTTGACTTGGGGATGATTTAAAGTGACCAAATATGACCATTTGATATTTAATACCAGCAATGTATATAGAAAAAGAGATATACATGTATTGTAGCACCAAAATAATGTACCTTTTTACTGAAGTAGCAAAGTTTAACAAGCCATAACCCCGCTTCTGGATATTGTTTGAAGTTAAATGATATATCATTGTAAAGCTTATGATATATATTTTCTAAATACGCAAGAAAACATAATTGACCAGGGGCCGACTTTACGAGCGTTTCGATGTGGATGGTCACAATTAGAGGTTAATGACTCAATACGATTTCGATGTGGATGGTCACAATTAGAGGTTAATGACTCAATATGATTTTGATGTGGATGGTCACAATTAGAGGTTAATGACTCAATATGATTTTGATGTGGATGGTCACAATTAGAGGTTAATGACTCAATACGATTTCGATGTGGATGGTCACAATTAGAGGTTAATGACTCAATACGATTTCGATGTGGATGGTCACAATTAGAGGTTAATGACTCAATACGATTCGATGTGGATGTGGATGGTCACAATTAGAGGTTAATGACTCAATACGATTTCGATGTGGATGGTCACAATTAGAGGTTAATGACTCAATATGATTTCGATGTGGATGGTCACAATTAGAGGTTAATGACTCAATACGATTTCGATGTGGATGGTCACAATTAGAGGTTAATGACTCAATACGATTTCGATGTGGATGGTCACAATTAGAGGTTAATGACTCAATACGATTTCGATGTGGATGGTCACAATTAGAGGTTAATGACTCAATACGATTTCGATGTGGATGGTCACAATTAGAGGTTAATGACTCAATACGATTTCGATGTGGATGGTCACAATTAGAGGTTAATGACTCAATATGATTTCGATGTGGATGGTCACAATTAGAGGTTAATGACTCAATATGATTTCGATGTGGATGGTCACAATTAGAGGTTAATGACTCAATACGATTTCGATGTGGATGGTCACAATTAGAGGTTAATGACTCAATACGATTTCGATGTGGATGGTCACAATTAGAGGTTAATGACTCAATACGATTTCGATGTGGATGGTCACAATTAGAGGTTAATGACTCAATACGATTTCGATGTGGATGGTCACAATTAGAGGTTAATGACTCAATATGATTTAGATGTGGATGGTCACAATTAGAGGTTAATGACTCAATATGATTTCGATGTGGATGGTCACAATTAGAGGTTAATGACTCAATATGATTTCGATGTGGATGGTCACAATTAGAGGTTAATGACTCAATATGATTTCGATGTGGATGGTCACAATTAGAGGTTAATGACTCAATACGATTTCGATGTGGATGGTCACAATTAGAGGTTAATGACTCAATACGATTTCGATGTGGATGGTCACAATTAGAGGTTAATGACTCAATATGATTTCGATGTGGATGGTCACAATTAGAGGTTAATGACTCAATACGATTTCGATGTGGATGGTCACAATTAGAGGTTAATGACTCAATATGATTTCGATGTGGATGGTCACAATTAGAGGTTAATGACTCAATACGATTTTGATGTGGATGGTCACAATTAGAGGTTAATGACTCAATACGATTTCGATGTGGATGGTCACAATTAGAGGTTAATGACTCAATATGATTTCGATGTGGATGGTCACAATTAGAGGTTAATGACTCAATATGATTTCGATGTGGATGGTCACAATTAGAGGTTAATGACTCAATACGATTTCGATGTGGATGGTCACAATTAGAGGTTAATGACTCAATATGATTTCGATGTGGATGGTCACAATTAGAGGTTAATGACTCAATATGATTTCGATGTGGATGGTCACAATTAGAGGTTAATGACTCAATATGATTTCGATGTGGATGGTCACAATTAGAGGTTAATGACTCAATATGATTTCGATGTGGATGGTCACAATTAGAGGTTAATGACTCAATACGATTTCGATGTGGATGGTCACAATTAGAGGTTAATGACTCAATATGATTTCGATGTGGATGGTCACAATTAGAGGTTAATGACTCAATATGATTTCGATGTGGATGGTCACAATTAGAGGTTAATGACTCAATACGATTTCGATGTGGATGGTCACAATTAGAGGTTAATGACTCAATACGATTTTGATGTGGATGGTCACAATTAGAGGTTAATGACTCAATACGATTTCGATGTGGATGGTCACAATTAGAGGTTAATGACTCAATACGATTTCGATGTGGATGGTCACAATTAGAGGTTAATGACTCAATACGATTTCGATGTGGATGGTCACAATTAGAGGTTAATGACTCAATATGATTTCGATGTGGATGGTCACAATTAGAGGTTAATGACTCAATACGATTTCGATGTGGATGGTCACAATTAGAGGTTAATGACTCAATACGATTTCGATGTGGATGGTCACAATTAGAGGTTAATGACTCAATACGATTTCGATGTGGATGGTCACAATTAGAGGTTAATGACTCAATACGATTTCGATGTGGATGGTCACAATTAGAGGTTAATGACTCAATACGATTTTGATGTGGATGGTCACAATTAGAGGTTAATGACTCAATACGATTTCGATGTGGATGGTCACAATTAGAGGTTAATGACTCAATACGATTTCGATGTGGATGGTCACAATTAGAGGTTAATGACTCAATACGATTTCGATGTGGATGGTCACAATTAGAGGTTAATGACTCAATACGATTTCGATGTGGATGGTCACAATTAGAGGTTAATGACTCAATACGATTTCGATGTGGATGGTCACAATTAGAGGTTAATGACTCAATACGATTTCGATGTGGATGGTCACAATTAGAGGTTAATGACTCAATACGATTTTGATGTGGATGGTCACAATTAGAGGTTAATGACTCAATACGATTTCGATGTGGATGGTCACAATTAGAGGTTAATGACTCAATACGATTTCGATGTGGATGGTCACAATTAGAGGTTAATGACTCAATACGATTTCGATGTGGATGGTCACAATTAGAGGTTAATGACTCAATACGATTTCGATGTGGATGGTCACAATTAGAGGTTAATGACTCAATACGATTTCGATGTGGATGGTCACAATTAGAGGTTAATGACTCAATACGATTTCGATGTGGATGGTCACAATTAGAGGTTAATGACTCAATACGATTTCGATGTGGATGGTCACAATTAGAGGTTAATGACTCAATACGATTTCGATGTGGATGGTCACAATTAGAGGTTAATGACTCAATACGATTTCGATGTGGATGGTCACAATTAGAGGTTAATGACTCAATACGATTTCGATGTGGATGGTCACAATTAGAGGTTAATGACTCAATACGATTTCGATGTGGATGGTCACAATTAGAGGTTAATGACTCAATATGATTTCGATGTGGATGGTCACAATTAGAGGTTAATGACTCAATACGATTTCGATGTGGATGGTCACAATTAGAGGTTAATGACTCAATACGATTTCGATGTGGATGGTCACAATTAGAGGTTAATGACTCAATACGATTTCGATGTGGATGGATCACAATCACAATTAGAGGTTAATGACTCAATACGATTTCGATGTGGATGGTCACAATTAGAGGTTAATGACTCAATATGATTTCGATGTGGATGGTCACAATTAGAGGTTAATGACTCAATACGATTTCGATGTGGATGGTCACAATTAGAGGTTAATGACTCAATACGATTTCGATGTGGATGGTCACAATTAGAGGTTAATGACTCAATACGATTTCGATGTGGATGGTCACAATTAGAGGTTAATGACTCAATACGATTTCGATGTGGATGGTCACAATTAGAGGTTAATGACTCAATACGATTTCGATGTGGATGGTCACAATTAGGGGTTAATGACTCAATACGATTTCGATGTGGATGGTCACAATTAGAGGTTAATGACTCAATACGATTTCGATGTGGATGGTCACAATTAGAGGTTAATGACTCAATACGATTTCGATGTGGATGGTCACAATTAGAGGTTAATGACTCAATACGATTTCGATGTGGATGGTCACAATTAGAGGTTAATGACTCAATACGATTTCGATGTGGATGGTCACAATTAGAGGTTAATGACTCAATACGATTTCGATGTGGATGGTCACAATTAGAGGTTAATGACTCAATACGATTTCGATGTGGATGGTCACAATTAGAGGTTAATGACTCAATATGATTTCGATGTGGATGGTCACAATTAGAGGTTAATGACTCAATACGATTTCGATGTGGATGGTCACAATTAGAGGTTAATGACTCAATACGATTTCGATGTGGATGGTCACAATTAGAGGTTAATGACTCAATACGATTTCGATGTGGATGGTCACAATTAGAGGTTAATGACTCAATATGATTTCGATGTGGATGGTCACAATTAGAGTTTAATGACTCAATACGATTTCGATGTGGATGGTCACAATTAGAGGTTAATGACTCAATATGATTTCGATGTGGATGGTCACAATTAGAGGTTAATGACTCAATACGATTTCGATGTGGATGGTCACAATTAGAGGTTAATGACTCAATATGATTTCGATGTGGATGGTCACAATTAGAGGTTAATGACTCAATACGATTTCGATGTGGATGGTCACAATTAGAGGTTAATGACTCAATACGATTTCGATGTGGATGGTCACAATTAGAGGTTAATGACTCAATACAATTTCGATGTGGGTTAATGACTCAATACGATTTCGATGTGGATGGTCACAATTAGAGGTTAATGACTCAATACGATTTCGATGTGGATGGTCACAATTAGAGGTTAATGACTCAATACGATTTCGATGTGGATGGTCACAATTAGAGGTTAATGACTCAATACGATTTCGATGTGGATGGTCACAATTAGAGGTTAATGACTCAATACGATTTCGATGTGGATGGTCACAATTAGAGGTTAATGACTCAATATGATTTCGATGACTCAATACGATTTCGATGTGGATGGTCACAATTAGAGGTTAATGACTCAATACGATTTTGATGTGGATGGTCACAATTAGAGGTTAATTAGAGGTTATGACTCAATACGATTTCGATGTGGATGGTCACAATTAGAGGTTAATGACTCAATACGATTTCGATGTGGATGGTCACAATTAGAGGTTAATGACTCAATACGATTTCGATGTGGATGGTCACAATTAGAGGTTAATGACTCAATACGATTTCGATGTGGATGGTCACAATTAGAGGTTAATGACTCAATACGATTTCGATGTGGATGGTCACAATTAGAGGTTAATGACTCAATACGATTTCGATGTGGATGGTCACAATTAGAGGTTAATGACTCAATACGATTTCGATGTGGATGGTCACAATTAGAGGTTAATGACTCAATACGATTTCGATGTGGATGGTCACAATTAGAGGTTAATGACTCAATACGATTTCGATGTGGATGGTCACAATTAGAGGTTAATGACTCAATACGATTTCGATGTGGATGGTCACAATTAGAGGTTAATGACTCAATACGATTTCGATGTGGATGGTCACAATTAGAGGTTAATGACTCAATACGATTTCGATGTGGATGGTCACAATTAGAGGTTAATGACTCAATACGATTTCGATGTGGATGGTCACAATTAGAGGTTAATGACTCAATACGATTTCGATGTGGATGGTCACAATTAGAGGTTAACTCAATACGATTTCTGTGGATGGTCAATACGATTTCGATGATGGATGGTCACAATTAGAGGTTAATGACTCAATACGATTTCGATGTGGATGGTCACAATTAGAGGTTAATGACTCAATACGATTTCGATGTGGATGGTCACAATTAGAGGTTAATGACTCAATACGATTTCGATGTGGATGGTCACAATTAGAGGTTAATGACTCAATACGATTTCGATGTGGATGGTCACAATTAGAGGTTAATGACTCAATACGATTTCGATGTGGATGGTCACAATTAGAGGTTAATGACTCAATACGATTTCGATGTGGATGGTCACAATTAGAGGTTAATGACTCAATACGATTTCGATGTGGATGGTCACAATTAGAGGTTAATGACTTAATACGATTTCGATGTGGATGGTCACAATTAGAGGTTAATGACTCAATATGATTTCGATGTGGATGGTCACAATTAGAGGTTAATGACTCAATACGATTTCGATGTGGATGGTCATTAGAGGTTAATGACTCAATACGATTTCGATGTGGATGGTCACAATTAGAGGTTAATGACTCAATACGATTTCGATGTGGATGGTCACAATTAGAGGTTAATGACTCAATACGATTTCGATGTGGATGGTCACAATTAGAGGTTAATGACTCAATACGATTTCGATGTGGATGGTCACAATTAGAGGTTAATGACTCAATACGATTTCGATGTGGATGGTCACAATTAGAGGTTAATGACTCAATACGATTTCGATGTGGATGGTCACAATTAGAGGTTAATGACTCAATACGATTTCGATGTGGATGGTCACAATTAGAGGTTAATGACTCAATACGATTTCGATGTGGATGGTCACAATTAGAGGTTAATGACTCAATACGATTTCGATGTGGATGGTCACAATTAGAGGTTAATGACTCAATACGAATTCGATGTGGATGGTCACAATTAGAGGTTAATGACTCAATATGATTTCGATGTGGATGGTCACAATTAGAGGTTAATGACTCAATACGATTTCGATGTGGATGGTCACAATTAGAGGTTAATGACTCAATACGATTTCGATGTGGATGGTCACAATTAGAGGTTAATGACTCAATACGATTTCGATGTGGATGGTCACAATTAGAGGTTAATGACTCAATACGATTTCGATGTGGATGGTCACAATTAGAGGTTAATGACTCAATACGATTTCGATGTGGATGGTCACAATTAGAGGTTAATGACTCAATACGATTTCGATGTGGATGGTCACAATTAGAGGTTAATGACTCAATACGATTTCGATGTGGATGGTCACAATTAGAGGTTAATGACTCAATACGATTTCGATGTGGATGGTCACAATTAGAGGTTAATGACTCAATACGATTTCGATGTGGATGGTCACAATTAGAGGTTAATGACTGAATACTATTTTTCGATGTGGATGGTCACAATTAGAGGTTAATGACTCAATACGATTTCGATGTGGATGGTCACAATTAGAGGTTAATGACTCAATACGATTTCGATGTGGATGGTCACAATTAGAGGTTAATGACTCAATACGATTTCGATGTGGATGGTCACAATTAGAGGTTAATGACTCAATACGATTTCGATGTGGATGGTCACAATTAGAGGTTAATGACTCAATACGATTTCGATGTGGATGGTCACAATTAGAGGTTAATGACTCAATACGATTTCGATGTGGATGGTCACAATTAGAGGTTAATGACTCAATACGATTTCGATGTGGATGGTCACAATTAGAGGTTAATGACTCAATACGATTTCGATGTGGATGGTCACAATTAGAGGTTAATGACTCAATACGATTTCGATGTGGATGGTCACAATTAGAGGTTAATGACTCAATACGATTTCGATGTGGATGGTCACAATTAGAGGTTAATGACTCAATATGATTTCGATGTGGATGGTCACAATTAGAGGTTAATGACTCAATATGATTTCGATGTGGATGGTCACAATTAGAGGTTAATGACTCAATACGATTTCGATGTGGATGGTCACAATTAGAGGTTAATGACTCAATACGATTTCGATGTGGATGGTCACAATTAGAGGTTAATGACTCAATACGATTTCGATGTGGATGGTCACAATTAGAGGTTAATGACTCAATACGATTTCGATGTGGATGGTCACAATTAGAGGTTAATGACTCAATATGATTTCGATGTGGATGGTCACAATTAGAGGTTAATGACTCAATACGATTTCGATGTGGATGGTCACAATTAGAGGTTAATGACTCAATACGATTTCGATGTGGATGGTCACAATTAGAGGTTAATGACTCAATACGATTTCGATGTGGATGGTCACAATTATTAGAGGTTAATGACTCAATACGATTTCGATGTGGATGGTCACAATTAGAGGTTAATGACTCAATACGATTTCGATGTGGATGGTCACAATTAGAGGTTAATGACTCAATACGATTTCGATGTGGATGGTCACAATTAGAGGTTAATGACTCAATACGATTTCGATGTGGATGGTCACAATTAGAGGTTAATGACTCAATACGATTTCGATGTGGATGGTCACAATTAGAGGTTAATGACTCAATACGATTTCGATGTGGATGGTCACAATTAGAGGTTAATGACTCAATACGATTTCGATGTGGATGGTCACAATTAGAGGTTAATGACTCAATACGATTTCGATGTGGATGGTCACAATTAGAGGTTAATGACTCAATACGATTTCGATGTGGATGGTCACAATTAGAGGTTAATGACTCAATACGATTTCGATGTGGATGGTCACAATTAGAGGTTAATGACTCAATACGATTTCGATGTGGATGGTCACAATTAGAGGTTAATGACTCAATACGATTTCGATGTGGATGGTCACAATTAGAGGTTAATGACTCAATACGATTTCGATGTGGATGGTCACAATTAGAGGTTAATGACTCAATATGATTTCGATGTGGATGGTCACAATTAGAGGTTAATGACTCAATACGATTTCGATGTGGATGGTCACAATTAGAGGTTAATGACTCAATACGATTTCGATGTGGATGGTCACAATTAGAGGTTAATGACTCAATACGATTTCGATGTGGATGGTCACAATTAGAGGTTAATGACTCAATACGATTTCGATGTGGATGGTCACAATTAGAGGTTAATGACTCAATACGATTTCGATGTGGATGGTCACAATTAGAGGTTAATGACTCAATACGATTTCGATGTGGATGGTCACAATTAGAGGTTAATGACTCAATACGATTTCGATGTGGATGGTCACAATTAGAGGTTAATGACTCAATACGATTTCGATGTGGATGGTCACAATTAGAGGTTAATGACTCAATATGATTTCGATGTGGATGGTCACAATTAGAGGTTAATGACTCAATACGATTTCGATGATGGATGGTCACAATTAGAGGTTAATGACTCAATACGATTTCGATGTGGATGGTCACAATTAGAGGTTAATGACTCAATACGATTTCGATGTGGATGGTCACAATTAGAGGTTAATGACTCAATACGATTTCGATGTGGATGGTCACAATTAGAGGTTAATGACTCAATATGATTTCGATGTGGATGGTCACAATTAGAGGTTAATGACTCAATACGATTTCGATGTGGATGGTCACAATTAGAGGTTAATGACTCAATACGATTTCGATGTGGATGGTCACAATTAGAGGTTAATGACTCAATACGATTTCGATGTGGATGGTCAATTAATGACTCAATACGATTTCGATGTGGATGGTCACAATTAGAGGTTAATGACTCAATACGATTTCGATGTGGATGGTCACAATTAGGTTAATGACTCAATACGATTTCGATGTGGATCAATACTCAATACGATTTCGATGTGGATGGTCACAATTAGAGGTTAATGACTCAATACGATTTCGATGTGGATGGTCACAATTAGAGGTTAATGACTCAATACGATTTCGATGTGGATGGTCACAATTAGAGGTTAATGACTCAATACGATTTCGATGTGGATGGTCACAATTAGAGGTTAATGACTCAATACGATTTCGATGTGGATGGTCACAATTAGAGGTTAATGACTCAATACGATTTCGATGTGGATGGTCACAATTAGAGGTTAATGACTCAATACGATTTCGATGTGGATGGTCACAATTAGAGGTTAATGACTCAATACGATTTCGATGTGGATGGTCACAATTAGAGGTTAATGACTCAATACGATTTCGATGTGGATGGTCACAATTAGAGGTTAATGACTCAATACGATTTCGATGTGGATGGTCACAATTAGAGGTTAATGACTCAATACGATTTCGATGTGGATGGTCACAATTAGAGGTTAATGACTCAATACGATTTCGATGTGGATGGTCACAATTAGAGGTTAATGACTCAATACGATTTCGATGTGGATGGTCACAATTAGAGGTTAATGACTGAATACAATACGATTTCGATGTGGATGGTCACAATTAGAGGTTAATGACTCAATACGATTTCGATGTGGATGGTCACAATTAGAGGTTAATGACTCAATACGATTTCGATGTGGATGGTCACAATTAGAGGTTAATGACTCAATACGATTTCGATGTGGATGGTCACAATTAGAGGTTAATGACTCAATACGATTTCGATGTGGATGGTCACAATTAGAGGTTAATGACTCAATATGATTTCGATGTGGATGGTCACAATTAGAGGTTAATGACTCAATACGATTTCGATGTGGATGGTCACAATTAGAGGTTAATGACTCAATACGATTTCGATGTGGATGGTCACAATTAGAGGTTAATGACTCAATACGATTTCGATGTGGATGGTCACAATTAGAGGTTAATGACTCAATACGATTTCGATGTGGATGGTCACAATTAGAGGTTAATGACTCAATACGATTTCGATGTGGATGGTCACAATTAGAGGTTAATGACTCAATACGATTTCGATGTGGATGGTCACAATTAGAGGTTAATGACTCAATACGATTTCGATGTGGATGGTCACAATTAGAGGTTAATGACTCAATACGATTTCGATGTGGATGGTCACAATTAGAGGTTAATGACTCAATACGATTTTCGATGTGGATGGTCACAATTAGAGGTTAATGACTCAATACGATTTCGATGTGGATGGTCACAATTAGAGGTTAATGACTCAATATGATTTCGATGTGGATGGTCACAATTAGAGGTTAATGACTCAATACGATTTCGATGTGGATGGTCACAATTAGAGGTTAATGACTCAATACGATTTCGATGTGGATGGTCACAATTAGAGGTTAATGACTCAATACGATTTCGATGTGGATGGTCACAATTAGAGGTTAATGACTCAATACGATTTCGATGTGGATGGTCACAATTAGAGGTTAATGACTCAATACGATTTCGATGTGGATGGTCACAATTAGAGGTTAATGACTCAATACGATTTCGATGTGGATGGTCACAATTAGAGGTTAATGACTCAATATGATTTCGATGTGGATGGTCACAATTAGAGGTTAATGACTCAATACGATTTCGATGTGGATGGTCACAATTAGAGGTTAATGACTCAATACGATTTCGATGTGGATGGTCACAATTAGAGGTTAATGACTCAATACGATTTCGATGTGGATGGTCACAATTAGAGGTTAATGACTCAATACGATTTCGATGTGGATGGTCACAATTAGAGGTTAATGACTCAATACGATTTCGATGTGGATGGTCACAATTAGAGGTTAATGACTCAATACGATTTCGATGTGGATGGTCACAATTAGAGGTTAATGACTCAATACGATTTCGATGTGGATGGTCACAATTAGAGGTTAATGACTCAATACGATTTCGATGTGGATGGTCACAATTAGAGGTTAATGACTCAATATGATTTCGATGTGGATGGTCACAATTAGAGGTTAATGACTCAATACGATTTCGATGTGGATGGTCACAATTAGAGGTTAATGACTCAATACGATTTCGATGTGGATGGTCACAATTAGAGGTTAATGACTCAATACGATTTCGATGTGGATGGTCACAATTAGAGGTTAATGACTCAATACGATTTCGATGTGGATGGTCACAATTAGAGGTTAATGACTCAATACGATTTCGATGTGGATGGTCACAATTAGAGGTTAATGACTCAATACGATTTCGATGTGGATGGTCACAATTAGAGGTTAATGACTCAATACGATTTCGATGTGGATGGTCACAATTAGAGGTTAATGACTCAATACGATTTCGATGTGGATGGTCACAATTAGAGGTTAATGACTCAATACGATTTCGATGTGGATGGTCACAATTAGAGGTTAATGACTCAATACGATTTCGATGTGGATGGTCACAATTAGAGGTTAATGACTCATACGACTTAGAGGTTAATGACAATACGATTTCGATGTGGATGGTCACAATTAGAGGTTAATGACTCAATACGATTTCGATGTGGATGGTCACAATTAGAGGTTAATGACTCAATATGATTTCGATGATTCACAATTAGATGTTAATGGATGGTCACAATTAGAGGTTAATGACTCAATACGATTTCGATGTGGATGGTCACAATTAGAGGTTAATGACTCAATACGATTTCGATGTGGATGGTCACAATTAGAGGTTAATGACTCAATACGATTTCGATGTGGATGGTCACAATTAGAGGTTAATGAGTCAAGGTTAATGACTCAATACGATTTCGATGTGGATGGTCACAATTAGAGGTTAATGACTCAAGACGATTTCGATGTGGATGGTCATGAGGTTAATGACTCAATACGATGGTCACAATTAGAGGTTAATGACTCAATACGATTTCGATGTGGATGGTCACAATTAGAGGTTAATGACTCAATACGATTTCGATGTGGATGGTCACAATTAGAGGTTAATGACTCAATACGATTTCGATGTGGATGGTCACAATTAGAGGTTAATGACTCAATACGATTTCGATGTGGATGGTCACAATTAGAGGTTAATGACTCAATACGATTTCGATGTGGATGGTCACAATTAGAGGTTAATGACTCAATACGATTTCGATGTGGATGGTCACAATTAGAGGTTAATGACTCAATACGATTTCGATGTGGATGGTCACAATTAGAGGTTAATGACTCAATACGATTTCGATGTGGATGGTCACAATTAGAGGTTAATGACTCAATACGATTTCGATGTGGATGGTCACAATTAGAGGTTAATGACTCAATACGATTTCGATGTGGATGGTCACAATTAGAGGTTAATGACTCAATACGATTTCGATGTGATGGTCACAATTAGAGTTAATGACTCAATACGATTTCGATGTGGATGGTCACAATTAGAGGTTAATGACTCAATACGATTTCGATGTGGATGGTCACAATTAGAGGTTAATGACTCAATACGATTTCGATGTGGATGGTCACAATTAGAGGTTAATGACTCAATACGATTTCGATGTGGATGGTCACAATTAGAGGTTAATGACTCAATACGATTTCGATGTGGATGGTCACAATTAGAGGTTAATGACTCAATACGATTTCGATGTGGATGGTCACAATTAGAGGTTAATGACTCAATACGATTTCGATGTGGATGGTCACAATTAGAGGTTAATGACTCAATACGATTTCGATGTGGATGGTCACAATTAGAGGTTAATGACTCAATACGATTTCGATGTGGATGGTCACAATTAGAGGTTAATGACTCAATACGATTTCGATGTGGATGGTCACAATTAGAGGTTAATGACTCAATACGATTTCGATGTGGATGGTCACAATTAGAGGTTAATGACTCAATACGATTTCGATGTGGATGGTCACAATTAGAGGTTAATGACTCAATACGATTTCGATGTGGATGGTCACAATTAGAGGTTAATGACTCAATACGATTTCGATGTGGATGGTCACAATTAGAGGTTAATGACTCAATACGATTTCGATGGGGATGGTCACAATTAGAGGTTAATGACTCAATACGATTTCGATGTGGATGGTCACAATTAGAGGTTAATGACTCAATACGATTTCGATGTGGATGGTCACAATTAGAGGTTAATGACTCAATACGATTTCGATGTGGATGGTCACAATTAGAGGTTAATGACTCAATACGATTTCGATGTGGATGGTCACAATTAGAGGTTAATGACTCAATACGATTTCGATGTGGATGGTCACAATTAGAGGTTAATGACTCAATACGATTTCGATGTGGATGGGTCAATACAATTGGATGGTCAGGGTTAATGACTCAATACGATTTCGATGTGGATGGTCACAATTAGAGGTTAATGACTCAATACGATTTCGATGTGGATGGTCACAATTAGAGGTTAATGACTCAATACGATTTCGATGTGGATGGTCACAATTAGAGGTTAATGACTCAATACGATTTCGATGTGGATGGTCACAATTAGAGGTTAATGACTCAATATGATTTCGATGTGGATGGTCACAATTAGAGGTTAATGACTCAATACGATTTCGATGTGGATGGTCACAATTAGAGGTTAATGACTCAATACGATTTCGATGTGGATGGTCACAATTAGAGGTTAATGACTCAATACGATTTCGATGTGGATGGTCACAATTAGAGGTTAATGACTCAATACGATTTCATGTGGATGGTCAGAGGTTAATGACTCAATACGATTTCGATGTGGATGGTCACAATTAGAGGTTAATGACTCAATACGATTTCGATGTGGATGGTCACAATTAGAGGTTAATGACTCAATATGATTTCGATGTGGATGGTCACAATTAGAGGTTAATGACTCAATACGATTTCGATGTGGATGGTCACAATTAGAGGTTAATGACTCAATACGATTTCGATGTGGATGGTCACAATTAGAGGTTAATGACTCAATACGATTTCGATGTGGATGGTCACAATTAGAGGTTAATGACTCAATATGATTTCGATGTGGATGGTCACAATTAGAGGTTAATGACTCAATACGATTTCGATGTGGATGGTCACAATTAGAGGTTAATGACTCAATACGATTTCGATGTGGATGGTCACAATTAGAGGTTAATGACTCAATACGATTTCGATGTGGATGGTCACAATTAGGGTTAATGACTCAATACGATTTCGATGTGGATGGTCACAATTAGAGGTTAATGACTCAATACGATTTCGATGTGGATGGTCACAATTAGAGGTTAATGACTCAATACGATTTCGATGTGGATGGTCACAATTAGAGGTTAATGACTCAATACGATTTCGATGTGGATGGTCACAATTAGAGGTTAATGACTCAATACGATTTCGATGTGGATGGTCACAATTAGAGGTTAATGACTCAATACGATTTCGATGTGGATGGTCACAATTAGAGGTTAATGACTCAATACGATTTCGATGTGGATGGTCACAATTAGAGGTTAATGACTCAATACGATTTCGATGTGGATGGTCACAATTAGAGGTTAATGACTCAATACGATTTCGATGTGGATGGTCACAATTAGAGGTTAATGACTCAATATGATTTCGATGTGGATGGTCACAATTAGAGGTTAATGACTCAATACGATTTCGATGTGGATGGTCACAATTAGAGGTTAATGACTCAATACGATTTCGATGTGGATGGTCACAATTAGAGGTTAATGACTCAATACGATTTCGATGTGGATGGTCACAATTAGAGGTTAATGACTCAATACGATTTCGATGTGGATGGTCACAATTAGAGGTTAATGACTCAATACGATTTCGATGTGGATGGTCACAATTAGAGGTTAATGACTCAATACGATTTCGATGTGGATGGTCACAATTAGAGGTTAATGACTCAATACGATTTCGATGTGGATGGTCACAATTAGAGGTTAATGACTCAATACGATTTCGATGTGGATGGTCACAATTAGAGGTTAATGACTCAATACGATTTCGATGTGGATGGTCACAATTAGAGGTTAATGACTCAATATGATTTCGATGTGGATGGTCACAATTAGAGGTTAATGACTCAATATGATTTCGATGTGGATGGTCACAATTAGAGGTTAATGACTCAATACGATTTCGATGTGGATGGTCACAATTAGAGGTTAATGACTCAATACGATTTCGATGTGGATGGTCACAATTAGAGGTTAATGACTCAATATGATTTCGATGTGGATGGTCACAATTAGAGGTTAATGACTCAATACGATTTCGATGTGGATGGTCACAATTAGAGGTTAATGACTCAATACGATTTCGATGGGGATGGTCACAATTAGAGGTTAATGACTCAATACGATTTCGATGTGGATGGTCACAATTAGAGGTTAATGACTCAATATGATTTCGATGTGGATGGTCACAATTAGAGGTTAATGACTCAATACGATTTCGATGTGGATGGTCACAATTAGAGGTTAATGACTCAATACGATTTCGATGTGGATGGTCACAATTAGAGGTTAATGACTCAATACGATTTCGATGTGGATGGTCACAATTAGAGGTTAATGACTCAATACGATTTCGATGGAGATGGTCACAATTAGAGGTTAATGACTCAATACGATTTCGATGTGGATGGTCACAATTAGAGGTTAATGACTCAATACATTTCGATGTGGATGGTCACAATTTAATGACTCAATACGATTTCGATGTGGATGGTCACAATTAGAGGTTAATGACTCAATACGATTTCGATGTGGATGGTCACAATTAGAGGTTAATGACTCAATACGATTTCGATGTGGATGGTCACAATTAGAGGTTAATGACTCAATACGATTTCGATGTGGATGGTCACAATTAGAGGTTAATGACTCAATACGATTTCGATGTGGATGGTCACAATTAGAGGTTAATGACTCAATACGATTTCGATGTGGATGGTCACAATTAGAGGTTAATGACTCAATATGATTTCGATGTGGATGGTCGTAATTAGTGGTTTAATGACTCAATACGATTTCGATGTGGATGGTCACAATTAGAGGTTAATGACTCAATACGATTTCGATGTGGATGGATGGTCACAATTAGAGGTTAATGACTCAATACGATTTCGATGTGGATGAGTTAATGACTCAATACAATTGGATGGTCACAGAGGTTAATGACTCAATACGATTTCGATGTGGATGGTCACAATTAGAGGTTAATGACTCAATACGATTTCGATGTGGATGGTCACAATTAGAGGTTAATGACTCAATACGATTTCGATGTGGATGGTCACAATTAGAGGTTAATGACTCAATACGATTTCGATGTGGATGGTCACAATTAGAGGTTAATGACTCAATACGATTTCGATGTGGATGGTCACAATTTGAGGTTAATGACTCAATACGATTTCGATGTGGATGGTCACAATTAGAGGTTAATGACTCAATACGATTTCGATGTGGATGGTCACAATTAGAGGTTAATGACTCAATACGATTTCGATGTGGATGGTCACAATTAGAGGTTAATGACTCAATACGATTTCGATGTGGATGGTCACAATTAGAGGTTAATGACTCAATATGATTTCGATGTGGATGGTCACAATTAGAGGTTAATGACTCAATACGATTTCGATGTGGATGGTCACAATTAGAGGTTAATTACTCAATACGATTTCGATGTGGATGGTCAATACAATTAGAGGTTAATGACTCAATACGATTTCGATGTGGATGGTCACAATTAGGGTTAATGACTCAATACGATTTCGATGTGGATGGTCACAATTAGAGGTTAATGACTCAATACGATTTCGATGTGGATGGTCACAATTAGAGGTTAATGACTCAATATGATTTCGATGTGGATGGTCACAATTAGAGGTTAATGACTCAATACGATTTCGATGTGGATGGTCACAATTAGAGGTTAATGACTCAATACGATTTCGATGTGGATGGTCTCAATTAGATGTTAATGACTCAATACGAATTCGATGTGGATGGTCACAATTAGAGGTTAATGACTCAATACGATTTCGATGTGGATGGTCACAATTAGAGGTTAATGACTCAATATGATTTCGATGTGGATGGTCACAATTAGAGGTTAATGACTCAATATGATTTCGATGTGGATGGTCACAATTAGAGGTTAATGACTCAATACGATTTCGATGTGGATGGTCACAATTAGAGGTTAATGACTCAATACGATTTTGATGTGGATGGTCACAATTAGAGGTTAATGACTCAATACGATTTTGATGTGGATGGTCACAATTAGAGGTTAATGACTCAATACGATTTTGATGTGGATGGTCACAATTAGAGGTTAATGACTCAATACGATTTCGATGTGGATGGTCACAATTAGAGGTTAATGACTCAATACGATTTTGATGTGGATGGTCACAATTAGAGGTTAATGACTCAATATGATTTCGATGTGGATGGTCACAATTAGAGGTTAATGACTCAATACGATTTCGATGTGGATGGTCACAATTAGAGGTTTATTAATGACTCAATACGATTTCGATGTGGATGGTCACAATTAGAGGTTAATGACTCAATATGATTTCGATGTGGATGGTCACAATTAGAGGTTAATGACTCAATACGATTTCGATGTGGATGGTCACAATTAGAGGTTAATGACTCAATATGATTTTGTTGTGGTTGCAACTTGCAAATGACAAAAATCAATACACACTCCCTTATAATTTTTTCACCGGAACAATGCACAAACCCAAAGGTAGAGTGCATTGTGATGGGGAAAAGAAATTAGAGGACAAGTGCTTTGATTTGTCATTTCCACATCAACAGAATCATATCAGTCATTAAGGGCTGGGGTATGAATGTTTGGACAGTATTTATTTTGGGACATCAGAGCACATCAGACATATCGAATTGCATTCTGAATACGAAGAATGTCATTCTGATATCAAATAATTTTCATTTTTTGAAATTCGCAATTTAATGCACATTTTATGGCAAATCATTAAAATTGATATTTTTGATATTTAACAGTACTTGAAGTAAACTTTATAAATCTGATGATTTATACTTAAAGTGTATGTAGGTGGGATGAAAAGCCGACGATCAATTGAAAATTTTGACCTTTCGTATTGAAGATATGGATTTTTCCCCAAAACACCAAAAAAAATTAGGTCTTTTTGGGAAAAAATCCATATCTTCAATATGAAAGGTCAAAATTTTCAATTGACCGTCGGCTTTTCCTACCTGCTACTTACACTTTAAGAATATATCATTAGATTTATATAATTTACTTCGAGGACTGTTATATATCAAAAATTTGAAAAATATCACATTTTTATAATTTGTCATAAAATTTGTATTATATTGTGATTTTCAAAAAATGAAAATTATTTGATATCAGAAAGACATGCTTCGTATTCAGAATGCAATTCGATAGGTCCGAGGTGCTCTCATGTCCCACAAAAAATACTGTCGAAACGCATAATAAACGCTCATTTTAGATCCCTTAAGCTCATTCAAAAACATCATATTTATCATTATGTTATTAACAAATTACAAAAACACAAGTGTATATAAAAATCCATCACAGGTGGCCCAGAATTGCTTGACCAATTAAGCCAGTGCTTTGTAGATACGCGCACAGCACACAGTAATAAGTGAATGCAAATTTCGTCGGCTGTATTCCATAGTGGCGTATAGTGATTTTTGGTCATTTTTTTTGAAAATTGGCACATATGTTTTTAATGATGTTCTCTTTCATTTTTTCTAAGTTTCATCAGTCATAATTAGCTAATTAATTAGTAATTAATTAATTAAATGTGGTGTATAGTTACAAAGTGACATTTTTGGTATTCCATATATAGTGGCGTATCGACCATACGCCACTTTTTATACACATTTTATAATTATGAAATATCGGCAAAATGAAAAACATCGTATGTCATAGTGGCGTACATATCGGACCTATACGCCACTATGGAATACTGAACGACGAAAGGTAACGCCATAGGGATTACACGGCGACCGAGGTGGCGTCACGTTAACGTTAGGTTAGGGTATTGCGCTTTTGTTTGTTTTCCATAGTGACGATAGTTTTATTTTCAGTTTGCCAGCAATAGTATGTATTTATTTCTTTTGAAAAATATATAACAATAAAATCTATTTAGTTTACTACAGTAATTTCACATCATTTACAAAATATAATGAATGTCTGATTTACACAACTCGATTTTAAATTGGCATTTCTTCAAACCCGATTTTCTCGAAAAGTTGTTTATTCGCGGCGATCCACTATACGCCACTATGGAATACGGACGACGATTTGTGTCTGTGTTTTGACAAAAATCAATGCACAAAACACACTTTAATATCAAAGGTCCACTGCTATTGGTTGATTGCTTCATGAACATTAATAATACCATTTATGAATGAATGACATGTGACATGCCAAAATGATTGAGCCTTTTAATATTTATATGCATATTAAACAGCATTTGCAAAAAAGTGTTCCAACACAAATTATGTAAATGTGTCTTTAGTGCCCTTAGGTGAGACAACAAGGTTCACATTTACAGTTTGACATCTATAGCAATTAGGTGTCTGAAATTTGTGGCAATTCTGTACCTGCTCAGAGAAGATATCTTAACCATCCCAGAATCCTTTGCAACATGATATATCACATGTCCTTGTTTCATCAAATGACACCCCATTACTTTGTACAGGTTCCCTTTGTTTTCATTTTGGGAATACACTGGTTAAACATGAGTCGACAGTCCAGAAATAAACACATTTTGCAAGATCTGGATGTGCTCTGTTCATTGAGGTACATTTTATCACTATCAACCCATATTGCACAGAATAGCAAATCAGTACAGAAAATCAAAATGGGAGAAATGCATTATGGGAAGTGTATGATATCCTCTTTGCTTACCTGTTCATATTGAGGGCATAATTTGAACATTGCAGCACAAACTATAAGCTGTAAAATAACACATAAAAAGTAAAAAGTTTGAACGTGATATGTATTCAAGTTTACTAGTAGTGATCAACAATGCATAATAACAAATTACAACTTAAATATTATCCTCTGGTTTCAAAACAGGGTGTCTCTAAAAGCTCTGAAAGATTATTATACTGTCTATGGTATTCTGGTTTATCATAGCCATTCTTAAACACTTAAGAAAGTTCCTGCAATCTTATTGGTTCATAGTCGTGTGATATGACACACTTTTAGCGGGTGCGTGTCGACGCGATACTTGTACGGACTATTTGAACCAATCAGAGGTACATAGCAACAAGGGGACTGATCTATTCTAATCCCTAGGTAATTCCTTGTAAAATATAGGATTTAATTTGATAAATATGTGGTATACTTTTAATATATTTATTTCAATTGAAGTCTTTAAGAATGAGAATAAAGGTGTTGTTTTTAGCCACTGTTGTGCATCTATCATATCGTCTCATATAACACACAACATCATTATTTTTAGAGTAAAACAACTCGGCTTCCCATTTTAGAATTTTTGAACATTTTACAAATTGTAGTACACAAACTACTTACTGGAACAGAATGATGTTTCGCTGCCAGGGCTAAGGCATGGCTGCCACTAATTGCTTTCAACCTGTAATGAAAAGAAACCAGTGGAATTTATCTAACAATGGTTGAGTCAACCTGAATAGTCAGGGCTGCCAGCAAGGGCTGTCAAAAATTTTGTAAACACTAAAAATTGTGACAAAATAAAACGCAAAATCAGGAAACAGGCTACGCTATCTTAATTTAAATACTTTTTTGCTCTTTTTATGCTGCTTTTCCCCTTGCTTTCTTAAAATTTCATCATCCGATTCCGAAAGATAAAGGAAAAAAATTACATTTTCTTTCTTTGATGGCCAATTTCTGGAAATCCGGAAATTTCCTGAAGACTGGCATTTCTAATCCATCAGTGTTGAACACAAGTAGTTCACAGTTGTTTATTTACACATTTTTCATACTTTGGAACTCGATATGTACGCAATGTAAGGTGCGTGTATGCTTTCTTCTGCACCGCGCTATATTCGTGTGTGTTTATCGTGGAGCCACTAGCGTTTATAGCGTTCCAGTTTGGCCAAGAAATACTTAATTTTACTGTAGCTGAACATATTTTTGTCCCACAAGATCAAAGTGTACAAACAGCAAATAAAACCAAATGCAAAATTATTAGAGGAAACTTCTGGAAATATCACTACCTCTCAATTGAGTATCACCCAAATCAACCTTAAACAAGAAAAATCTCTTTAATAACTTCAGTAAAGAGATTCATTTGGTAGGATTGTTGGGATCATAAACTATCTTGGCTGATGGCTTGATCACAGGGAGAGTCAGGGAGGCCATCCAAATCAGAAAGAAAGGCAAGAACTCACTCAACCGTGACAAGGGTGCATATTTTCTAGATCATGTATATGACCCACTGCTAAATTCAACATCACTTCAGGGTAACGAGGATGCGTCATTACTCGTTAGCAACCAAATCTCGCAGGAAATCCAATGGACCAGTTCATCTGTGATCAAGCCATCAGCCAAGATGGCGAAAGCTCAGATTCGCGAGTAGTAATCTTTGGATTTGGCTAATAAAAGTATTAGTTTGAAATCTCTTTGATGTTTTATGTTTATTTTTTTTTCAATCATCATTATGCTAGATTTTGTACAGGTATTTTGCTGTATAATTCTGGTGTACAAAACCAAATCCAACTGTTGGCTTTCGTATCAGTAGCTGTCAACTCTGACCTTTGACCCCTGTACTTACCCACCACTAGCCATAACTGTATGTGTTCCTATGATGACCTTGTTGACCCTTGACATCATGGCAAACACTGCCGAGTCTGTGATTACGGTTGTTTCTATGTTAGCCTTAGCAAGGGTGACTGCTAATTGTTGACCCTTCAAGAAAAATGAAATCATCAGAATATAAGCTATTCCATTTAAAATCCACATTCCCCCTGTGGAACATTTGGCCAAAATTTTCCACAGAGGGAGTATTATTTGAAATAGAATAGATAATTGGGTAACTTCCATTTGAAATACTCAATCCAGTTGTAGAAGATATAAGTAAAGCACTGACCTCACGTAATAGGATAGTCCCCGATTGAAACCACTGACTATAGCTTTTTCCCCTCACCTATATGGTAGAAGGTCAGTGAGGACAATACTGATCATCTGTTTGTGGTATTGATTCGTTTATACTTGATGCATTTGCATGTCTTTTGGAGTATGATTTGAACTATTTTTTTACGCCGCCTTCGGAAGTGAATTTATTTTTCAATTTGAATTTGAATTTGAATGTATACCTTTTATAGAGTTGGGTGGAAGATTTTGTTTTTACTCATCAGTGAGGTGAAATTTTTTTTGCCTCGTGGCCGCCAAGTGGTTTCACTTTTTTGGTTGCCGCCCGTTATCCATGTATATACGTCTAGCCCTTTTCTATTCACTGATTATCCATTGTATTTCTTTTGTTCAAGGTTCGTTGTTCCCGACCATTACCTAGAGTAATGGAGGTGGCTAACTTCCAGAGACCATTATCAACACAATAGCTCAAGATAACGGTCTCGGGCAGCGAGCTGAACAAAAGGAATACTAGGACACTCTAGAAACACTATGGAAAGGATCACAACATACATGTAGAATCTGAGTTAGTTTGGTAGACTTACGAAACAAATGCATTTACAGCTCGATTTATATGCAAATGTTACATGGCAAGAGTAGTAAATTATAGAGGGCTACTGCAGTCCGTATAACATTAATATTTTATATAACACCACTGGTGCTCAATTAATAAACATGCAAATTAAAACTTAATTACCATAAGTAATAATTATTCTAAAAAGTAAATATTTCATTGAATGTATACTCAGTACATGTATATAAACTTTCCATTAGGTTTTTAGAAGGGAATCTGTCTTTATCCTTACCCAACCCAAAAACGCTCAACGGTCCATGCAAATTAGCTACTAGGCAAGAACCCCGGGATACTACCCGACCAGGGGAGCTTCGCAACTACTCTGCGGTACTCATTACAAGTCAAGAGGCTGGGGGTGCAAAGCCTTACTGTAACCTTAAAAGGGGAGTACCAATGAACACTGCGTTAATGGGTTTTCAAATATGTGCTTAATCACATTTTTCTAAGATATAAATTTCATGGTGTTGAAACCGATCGTAGTCAAAAGCGTTTATAACTTTTTTTGCCATTTGCATTATTCATTAATCATTTGAATAATAATGGTAACGGGGTGAATACACTCCAGCGGATTAACTATGCAAGTACACTTCAAATACAGATCAATTCTGTATTGATTTGATAATGCTGGCATCTGAGGTGTTAGTGCTTTTAATTCAAGAAACTAAATTTTGGCATTAAATTTCTTTTTAAACTATTATATTTACATATTTTGATACAAACAATTAAATTTTGCTCGCCAGATATGTAAGATAAGCGGTTCAAAACAGACCATTACCAGAATAATGGGCGTGTTGTTCATGACTGGCTCAATGTTAGTTGGTTTGAGGTTTCGACCCTATCGGGTCTCAACCTCAAACCAACTAACATCTCACCAGTCATGAACAACACGCCCATTATTTCTGATAATGGTCTGTTTCTCACCCTTTATCTACTACATAGAGGTCAGTGAGGTAAAGCCAGTGGGAGTATAAGTTTAAAAATAATACCCTTAGCCAATTCCATTTGAAAAACACACACCATCTGTTGAAGATGTTCCTTAAATTTTCCACAGGGGGATGGCATATTTCAAATGCAATAGCCCAAATGTCAGTGCCTGGGCGTCAGTGATGGACTATACATGTACCAAATCATAAGGTGTCTAAGGACATACATAAGTCCAGGGTTCCCGCACCTTGAAGCCTTTAAAATTCAAGGACTTTTCAAGGACTTTCAATGTCCAAAAGCATGATTTTCAAGGACTTACCACAACACAAAAATCATGATGCGGCTCTCCATGCGGCACATATTAACGAAAGTGACCGCTCCTCTCCACTCCCCAAAATTATACTTTTGGTAAAATTCCAATTTTCAAGGACTTTCAAGGACCTTGTGCAAATTTCCAGGACTTTCAAGGTCTTGCAAAGGTGTTTTCAAATTCAAGGACTTTCAAGGACATACATGTGCCCCCCTGAGATTTACTGGCAGTGGCTCAGTGCCGTCTGATACTGAGATAAACCAACAGAGCTGCTCAATAGACACTGCTAGCCACTTGCGCGCAGCAACTCATGCTTTGTAACTGACCATTTGAGAGGAGTCTCAATCCACGACCTCATCGGCTAGTTCTTAGCTTACCTGATATGACGGTGCACATTCTGCTACTATGACATGGAATTTTCTTTTTCTTGCTGCATTCTGTAAAGAAATAGATATCGTTAATACATGTCAAAATTAGAAACTAATCAAATTTACATTTTTTTTACACTTAAAGGTCTGTGACCCGATTAACAGCCTCATTCCTCCTGTGACCCCATCAAAATATGATTTTGATCATAATTTTCTTATAACTCCAGTACAATATTAGGCCTGAGATAGGTTTCCTTAAGGCCAGAGTAATGGAAGACACATTCGTCCACGACCGAATTTGAGATTTTTTGATATTTATCAACACTAAGATGTATTCTTTCACTTGAAACTGATAAAATACAACTTGCTAATATTTATTCGTATTTTTGCTTGATTTATTTCACTCTTTTCAACTCTAAAAAGTCACATGGCTCAAGACAGCTTAGTAAATTGGCGGAAATAATGAGTCAGAAATGCTTGAATGCTAAATACAGGCATGAGACGGAGGTTCAATCAAAAAAAGTGGAAAAGCACCAAAAAGAGGAAAATTAAAGCCTCTCCTATACTTTTATACAGAGAAGAAAAAATCAAAAAGGAGGAATTCCTCTAATCCGAGGAAGAATCTCATCCCTGGAAATATTGTGATTACGCTGCGATTCGGCGTGACGCTGGCGCAACTCTGCTTGGCGTATGTCCAACGCAGTCAAGGCACATTCGGTATGTTGTTAACGCCAGCAAATGTGGTGTAAACAAAACAAAAATTTGCAGTCAAAATGCCACTTAGATTTTTTAATTATTTTGAATTTTGGCGCACTGAAAGCAGAGATTATAGATTCATTGGTGCAAAAAGAGGCATATTTAGACCATGCACCAGATACAGCTTTTACAAGTGTGAAAGTTTTACCGTTTTAAAATTTAAGGACGTTTTGTGCATAATTTTGACATTTTTTTACTAAAACGTTGATTTCTCAGAGTTCACTTTTGACAATATTGCTTGCGATTTTTGTGACAAGATAACTCGAAAAATATGCAAGCAAAGGGTAAACTTTTGCACTATCCTTTAGAGTACATCAAAGTCTAGGGAAGGTTTTTAATTTTTCAAAATATTTGTTTTAAACAAAAATATACACCATTATGTGCAATTTTTAACTTAATAGAGTGACAAAATGGCTTTTTTCACATGTTTTTTTCAATATTTCGAAAAAAGAGACGAATTTCAAAAAAAAAAAAAAACCTTCCCTAAGTTCATGTCTCTTCTTCATGAAAAGCTAACTGAATTTTTTTATATTCCGAACGGATTTTTTTCCAAGTTGTCACACAAAATTGGGGTAAAAAGTGAATTTTGTGATTTTTTCAAAAACTTGAGATTTTTGAACAAATCTGACGTCACCATGGAATTCCTTGACTCATTTCCTTTCCAAAAATGTATAGTTTTATATACTTTGGACATACAATTCAGAAATAATGAAGCTCGAAAAGGTCCATGTTCTCTCCCATTACTCTGCCAAGGGAATGGGTATGAATGTTTGGACAGTATTTATTATGGGACATTAGAGCACATCAGACATATCGAATTGCATTCTGAATACTGAAGAATGTCCTTCTGATATCAAATAATTTAGATTTTTGAAATTAGCAATGTAATACACATTTTATGGCAAATCATTAAAAATTGATATTTTTGATATTTAACAGTACTTGAAGTAAACTTTATAAATCTGATGATTTATACTTAAAGTGTATGTAGGTGGGATGAAAAGCCGATGATCAATTGAAAATTTTGACCTTTCGTATTGAAGATATGGATTTTTTCCCCAAACACCAAAAAAATAGGTCTTTTTGGGAAAAAATCGATCTCTTCAATATAAATGGTCAAAATTTTCAATTGATCGTCGGCTTTTCCTCCCTGCTACATACACTTTAAGAATATATCATTAGATTTATAAAATTTATTTCGAGGACTGTTAAATTTGAAAAATATCAAATTTTTATAATTTGTCATAAAATTTGTATTATATCGTGATTTTCAAAAAATGAAAATTATTTGATATATTCAGAATGCAAATCGATACGTCTGAGGTGCTCTCATGTCCCACAAAAAATACTGTCGAAACGCCATAAACGCTCATTCCAGATCCCTTAAGGGGTTATGGAAATTAAATAATTCTTATATCCATACCGCTGGAGCAATTTAACTCAAACTTTATATCAGCTTGTTTTGGTGTCATACCTCAATGCAAACAGAAAACACCATATCTGACACAATATGGTCTATGGAGGCCAAAATTTAAAATTGAGATAAAGGCAAAAATATGGAGTGAAAAACAATAAAATACATAAGAAACTAGCAGCACAAAACTTCATAACTGTAGAATAATATATACTAGACCTTTGATGTTTTCAGTATATGATAGTCTAATGTTTGTATGAGGTAATAATTCCAGTAACTCAATTTTCAAAAATGCCTCCTTTGGCCTACATCGTGTCACATATGAAAACATTAGACCACCCACATCTAAATTGAGTAAAATGTTTTCCTCAATGAAAATGATGTCTATGGACCAACAGACAAACATCAAATATATCTAACGTTACTCACCAATAGGAATCTTCGTACAGTGCGTGATTTACCCATCGTCATGATAACCTCGTTAGAATGGATATGTTCCAATGCTTGTGATGCTATGCTATCTGCACTGCTCTCCAACTCTGCTAACAATTCATTTATGATTTCTATCACACGACCCTGCAGGAGACAATATGTGAATTTGTACAATACTTAGTTGTTAGTCTTATGCCAAAGCCCTCACCTGGTGGACCGGGGATAGGATGTGGTCCGATTTCTACACGGGGAGGGGGGACGGAGAATACTCAGTAGAAATAACCATACAGGGACTTGCCTCAAACATTTTCAGCCATTTTGTTTATCAAAGACCCTTATTTCTAGGCCATTATTGGTATATGGATGGGTGATAATTTAAAAATTCCCCCCTAAAATAGCCTAAACGTGGCCAAAACGTGGTAAAGTATAACTTACCAAATTTTGGGACAATTTTCATTGTATGTTGACTTTTGGTAATTTTTTTGGAAAATAAGTATATACGGATGGGTACACGAAATTAGTATATGTGACCAGTTCTGACAAAACCAGGAACGAGTCACATTTTTGACATTCCATGATTTGAATAAATATGTAAGCACAGGACAATAAGCTTTAAAATGATACCAAAATTATATACATAGCGTCAATACTTTTCAAGATATGAATCACTTTGTAAATGATACCTTGATATTTTTCCCAAATTGCTATTATAAGTAACCAGATTTCGCGGTTCTCGGGTTGGGTGCAATGGGTGGTTCTTGTGACTATCTCTAATTACCCAACACCCGTTACCCATATAGGCCTACTTGCCCTGACCTTTTAAACTACTAATATGCTTCTGCACGTGTGCCGTTTTGGAATCCGATGAGATGCACCTGCACGATTAATCCACGTGCACGCGATAGCGCGCGGACAGAGGGACGGACACGCCATGATTAGTATTATGATGAGCTAAATAGTTTCCTGCTTTACACAGGATTGAATAGGGATTAGCATAGTTCAACTGTCAATTATTGATTAAATAAACCTCTTTTTAATAAGTACTTTCAAGGATTTGAAAGTCCACTTAGTCCCAAGGTCAAATATCATTAAATTAAGAATTCCAAAATTTGATTTTTTTTATGGGATTGTCATCTTTGAAGGCCTATAACTCAAAAACATGCCTGGCGACTTGTTCCGGGTTTTGTTGAAGCTGGTCACATATACGGATGGGTCCACGTTCAAATTCTCAGTGGCACATCTGAATCCCTACCTTAACCAGACTTGAGTACTACCTTCCCCGGCTTCAGAGGTGATTGCGTCATATATGACAATTTCTGGAAAGTATATTTACAAGCCGACGACGAACGTCGGCTTGTTCTGTCTTCTTCTAATTCTTCTGGCAACTCGTGACATTTTGCGTGACTTGCCACGTTTCGCCCTAGCTCTCTTACGCTTTGACAGATTTCAACCATACTTGAGCCAAATGACCACTGGGCTAGACCAAACCATCCATTTGACTTTGACCTGGCTTTGACCTTTGACCTTGACCTTATGGCCAAAAATGTTGATTTCACAAAAAATGCTACTCCTTCTACAAATTACATGCAATGATCATGTGACTCATGCATATGAATCAACATGTGGCAGTGCTTAAAACTTGTCAAAAAGAATTGAGGTCAAAGGTCATTAAGGGGTCATTTCGGTCTGAAAGCTAAAAATATTCAAAAAATCACTGTCTTTACAAATTATATAGCAGAGAGTCGCCATTAGCACACATGCATTGCTACTAGCCAGGGTCTTTAGGATGCCTACAGTTTTGGGGTCAAAGGTCATTAAGGGGTTACTTCGGTCAAAAACCAAAATTATCAAAAATGTTCAAACATTTTTTATCTCAATATGTAAACAGACCAGAGTAATATAACCATCATACATGAATCAGTGTTATCTGATGTATGCATGGTATTTTTATTTTGGGGGTCAAAGGTCATTAAGGGGTCACTTCCTGTTTTAGCTAAATAACTTCAAGAATTTTAATCTCGACAACTGAACATAGTAGAATTTTTTAATTAAAATTGGAACAATGCATTTTATCGGTGTACATAAGGGTTTTTTTTCCATTGAGGTCTAAGGTCATTAAGGGGGTCAAAAGGTCAATCAAATATTTAAAAAAATCAAAATCCATGTATAAGTTCCGATTAAGCTGAAATTCACCAGGAATATTTCTTATGACATCCTAAGCACAGTGCAAGAGCAGTTGACCCCATCCGTGACCCAGGGGTCAAGTTATAGGGGTCAAAGGTCAAATTTCGTCGGCTTGTACTCAGATTCTGTTGACTCTAGTTTCTTGCTGGTTTCCAGACTTTACATTGCTCACCTTGAGGTTGGTACAGGGTTTGCTATAATCTTCTATTTGACCTTCAGCAAGAAGCATTTTCTGTAAAGAATGAAATAATTACAAGTCAGCAATGGTTCAAATTGAACTAAATACAGGAAAAGTACTAAAATGTGATTCAAACTGAATTTTTTAGGGAAATAACAATGGGATGCCTCAGCAGTACAAAGATTGCACACAGCTCAGCGGCACAAAAACATATCTCCATTAGTTGCTCTAGCTATGATTGATTGTATCTAGATTGCCCACAACTCAGTGGCACAAAGACATATCTCCATTAGCTGCTCTATGATTGATTGTATCTAGATTGCCCACAACTCAGTGGCACAAAGACGTATCTCCATTAGCTGCTCTATGATTGATTGTATCTAGATTGCCCACAGCTCAGTGGCACAAAGACATATCTCCATTAGCTGCTCTATGATTGATTGTGTCTAGATTGCCCACAGCTCAGTGGCACAAAGACATATCTCCATTAGCTGCTCTATGATTGATTGTATCTAGATTGCCCACGGCTCAGCGGCACAAAGACGTACCTCCATTAGCTGCTCTATGATTGATTGTATCTAGATTGCCCACAGCTCAGTGGCACAAAGACATATCTCCATTAGCTGCTCTATGATTGATTGTATCTAGATTGCCCACAGCTCAGTGGCACAAAGACATATCTCCATTAGCTGCTCTATGATTGATTGTATCTAGATTGCTCACAGCTCAGTGGCACAAAGACATATTTCCATTAGCGGCTCTATGATTGATTGTATCTAGATTGACCACAACTCAGTGGCACAAAGACGTATCTCCATTAGCTGCTCTATGATTGATTATATCTAGATTGCCCACAGCTCAGCGGCACAAAGACATATTTCCATTAGCTGCTCTATGATTGATTGTATCTGGATTGCCCACAGCTCAGTGGCACAAAGACGTACCTCCATTAGGTGCTCTATGATTGATTGTATCTAGATTGCCCACGGCTCAGTGGCACAAAGACGTATCTCCATTAGCTGCTCTATGATTGATTGTATCTGGATTGCCCACAGCTCAGTGGCACAAAGACGTACCTCCATTAGGTGCTCTATGATTGATTGTATCTAGATTGCCCACAGCTCAGCGGCACAAAGACATATCTCCATTAGCTGCTCTATGATTGATTGTATCTAGATTGCCCACAGCTCAGTGGCACAAAGACATATATCCATTAGCTGCTCTATGATTGATTGTATCTAGATTGCCCACAGCTCAGCGGTACAAAGACGTATCTCCATTAGCTGCTCTATGATTGATTGTATCTAGATTGCCCACAGCTCAGTGGCACAAAGACATATTTCCATTAGCTGCTCTATGATTGATTGTATCTAGATTGCCCACAGCTCAGTGGCACAACGACATATCTCCATTAGCTGCTCTATGATTGATTGTATCTAGATTGCCCACAGCTCAGCGGCACAAAGACGTATCTCCATTAGCTGCTCTATGATTGATTGTATCTAGATTGCCCACAGCTCAGCGGCACAAAGACATATTTCCATTAGCTGCTCTATGATTGATTGTATCTAGATTGCCCACGGCTCAGCGGCACAAAGACGTACCTCCATTAGCTGCTCTATGATTGATTGTATCTAGATTGCCCACAGCTCAGTGGCACAAAGACATATTTCCATTAGCTGCTCTATAATTGATTGTATCTAGATTGCCCACGGCTCAGTGGCACAAAGACATATCTCCATTAGCTGCTCTATGATTGATTGTATCTAGATTGCCCACAGCTCAGTGGCACAAAGACGTATCTCCATTAGGTGCTCTATGATTGATTGTATCTAGATTGCCCACAGCTCAGTGGCACAAAGACGTATCTCCATTAGGTGCTCTATGATTGATTGTATCTAGATTGCCCACAGCTCAGCGGCACAAAGACGTATCTCCATTAGCTGCTCTATGATTGATTATATCTAGATTGCCCACGGCTCAGTGGCACAAAGACGTATCTCCATTAGCTGCTCTATGATTGATTGTATCTAGATTGCCCACAGCTCAGTGGCACAAAGACGTATCTCCATTAGCTGCTCTATGATTGATTATATCTAGATTGCCCACAGCTCAGTGGCACAAAGACATATCTCCATTAGCTGCTCTATGATTGATTGTATCTAGATTGCCCACAGCTCAGCGGCACAAAGACATATCTCCATTAGCTGCTCTATGATTGATTGTATCTAGATTGCCCACGGTTGAGCGGCACAAATATGTATCTCCATTAGCTGCTCTATGATTTATTGTATATTGATTGCCCACAGCTCAGCAGCACAAAGACATATCTCCATTAGCTGCTCTATGATTGATTATATCTAGATTACCTACAGCTCAGCGGCACAAAGATATATCTCCATTAGCTGCTCTATGATTGATTATATCTAGATTACCTACAGTTCAGCGGCACAAAGACATATCTCCATTAGCTGCTCTATAATTGATTACAACTAGACATTGTTCACGATGTGTACTTTTACAATGTGGAAGTGTCAAAATACTACTACTACAACGGTAATTTGTAAATGCGCCTTTATTAAATGATCAAGCAAATATGGTGGAGTAAGCTTTCTCCCCTATATAATTCCTTGGTTTCTACTTACTGTGAGGGAATGCTGCTGATCTGCTGAATCCACATTCTGTCCTTTGACAATGCTGTAATCAACAAGAAAGTAATGATGGCTTTGAGGACAAGAATTAACAAGTTTCATACATCATTTAAACAGGTTTGCTGTTGAATATGTGTGACCTGCTACCACGAAATGAGTGTTAAGTCGTAAGTTGGTAGATCCGAGACACCCTGGCTGCTTAGTTGATGTTCTTTGTTTACGGCGTACCTGTACAAGCCAGTAGTATGTCCTTCCAGAATGACCCATTGTGCCCCATTCACAACTTAGGACATTAGGACATGATATTGGCTTGAACCGAGTGCGTGTGACACAAAGAACACAACTCAGCTACCAAGACGTTTCAAAACTACCAACTTGCTACTTGCAACTTGCGCTCATTTTGTGGTAGCAGGTCAGTGAGGTCACATTATGTAAGTTACGTGTAATCAAGATTCAACCCCTTTTGTAACTACTTTTATAAGGCTAATCAAAGTTAATTCCCAGTTTTCCATTTTTTAAGACTGAGTAGGTGACTTTTTCATTATCCATTATTTTAGTATAGTATCCAAACCAGCACGTGGTAAAGGATAGCGGAAGTGCAACGCTAACCACAAACGATGTCATGATGTCAGTTGAGTGCTTTATACCACCTATATATCCATAGAAAAATGCTTAAAATATGTTTTCTTGATGAGGAAAATTTTCAAATAGTTTTTACTTCTTTAAAACTTGACAAAATGAAATATTTGGAAATAATGAATTATTTTATCAGCAATTTATATGACCGTCAGTAAGTCGGAGTCATGTAACAGGAAACTGGGAATCGACTTTAATTTAGCCTAATAGCTGGATAATATTGTATAGTAAGTACATGTTTTTAACAAGTTGTACATGTATTAAATTACTTTATTCTTTAGAACATTTGAGGCCACTTCTTAGTTTTCTGCAATATTGTTTTGAGCAGCACCAGTGGCGTAGCTGCCAGGGGGGGGGGGAAGGGGGGAGGGGGCCTGGCAAAAATTTCCTATTTGGGCCCCTGCCCCTAGTGCAAGGAAAAGGAGGAGAGAGAGGAAAAAGAGAGGAGAGAAAGGGGAGAGAGGAGAGGAGGGGTAGAGATATGGAGAATCCATACGATTATATGCAATAGGCCTACCATACGATTATTATCAATAAGACCGCAAAATTGTCTATTTCGCCCCCCCCCCACCCAAGTGCAGGGAAATTTGGTGGATTTGGGCCCCCGCCCCTTTGCCCCCCTGGAAGAAATCCCAGCTACGGCGCTGAGCAGCAAATTTAAACTCGAAACTCGAAAATTAAACTCGAAACTCGAAAATTTAAACTCGAAACTCGAAAATTAAACTCGAAACTCGAAAATTAGAGCCTCACACTATAAAGATCATCGCCCAAGCTTGGGTCACAGCATACGGCGAGCACTAAAATCCGTAAGGCCAAAAAAAAAAAAGGTTTGTCTCAAAGGTCACGAGTAGTTTGAAAACAAATGCAAAATGCGATTTTTTTTTGTTCCTGACTTAGTATTTTTATGGTATTTTGAGGAAAAAAATCTGATTTTCGCTGAATTTTTCTGGAAAAAATTGTTTTTTGAAATAAAAAAAAATTCTGCATTTCTTTTTTTTTTCAAATCGTGCGATTTTACAAATGCGCATGCAAGCTTAGAGACGAACCTTTTTTTTTTTTTTTGCCTAAAGAGTGCAATTTATTTATTTTAACTTACGATGCGTATTCCTCCCTGATAATCTTCAGCACCCTTCGTACCATGTTCCCTAATGCAGACTCTGCTGGTTGTGCGCTTACGATACGCTTGCCTTCCTGGCGTACCTTAGCCATTAGTTCACCAGCATTTGCCCATCTGGATTGCGCCACCACACGACGCATCAGGGATAACGTCTCATATGCTACATCGTACGACCCGGTGACTTCCCTAAATTAAGAATGAAGATAGCTCAAATTAATAAAACAATAGATAATCCACAAATTACAAGCTCCCACCTCATGCGGGCCAACTGTTCAACAATGTGCATGAGACATATGTGACCCGCTCTGACGAAACCCGCCATTAAGTCGCACTCAGCCATTTTGAGATACGGCAAGTGAAAGTTGGGAAAGGGGTGAAAAACCTTGCAGATTTGGTTTTTCAGTTTTTATTATTTTTTGATTCCTTAATATGTTTACTTTAACCTACCATTGAAAACAAAATGTGTGTGTGCATGTAAATGTTTGGAAGTAATTTACTCACGATCACGCTTTCATTAGATCGGCTATAAAATCATCACTCTTCTCTGTGAGCTCTGATAGATCAGTCATTGTCTTTGTATGTGGGTGGGGTGTGCATGTTTGTGTGTTCGAAAAGCAGAGGTGCTTAACTTGCATACACACATACAAAGCGAGGTTCACAGTAAAAGCAAGGTCTAAGCAAGGATATCATATGCAAAGGTTATCTTTTACATAGGCAGACCTCACTGGGGTGTATGAAAAACACACAAAGCTTTTCTTGCTTTTAATGGGGGTAGTGTGAATGTCTCGGTGTGAATGCACAGAGGTCGGTATACACAAGAGTCGCATAAGTTTACATGTTCACGTAACCTCCTTCAACTCATTTGCATAGAACTGGATACCAGGATCGTATTCTGATTCGTCGTGCCTTCTAACCTGTTCTAATTAGCATACTTTTGGATACCTCCATATTTGGTATTACCAAATTAATTATTTATACCTCTATGTTGTTTACATAGTGACGTCATTAGAGCTGGTCACTTCGTCAAACATCTGACGAACGAACGTTTGCAGTTTTCTTTTTATTACTGTTATATCGTGAAATACCATATAGCTGACGTGTTAGTCCAATATGATAGGAAAATATTATAACCGATGACCCCATGTTCACATAGGCTAAATAAGCTGTATTTTCGCTGGAAAGGGGCCGGGACGAGTCGGCCATTTTGTTTGCAAAAGGCATGTTCTTCTCCCGCATTACCCGGAAGTGGCAGCACCAGAACAAGTGACGTCATTTCTGGATTTCAGCCGGAACGGTTACGTTCACTGCCGTGCATCAGTATAGGCATCAGCGTATCTAGGTTTTACTAAAGTAAAACATCTTTGGTGTGAATGCACAGAATTCACACACAGAGTGAGGGCGCCCTCACTTTGTATGGGCATGCAAATTGGGGTATGTGCATGTGCGCATGTAAATTACTCACCCTTTCTTGAGATCAGCTATAAAGCTGTCAATCTTCTCTGTGAGCTCCGATGGATCAGGCATTGTCTTCTCAGTTGCCTGCAAAGTGAGAACGAAGAAAATGAACCTTTAAATGCTGCTTGGAACTTAAAAGTTAATTAAATTTCTAATTGACAGTATTGGTATACAAGTAGGCTTTAATCATGATGTATAGCTCCAAGTACATAATTTACAAAAATGCCATGTAAAGTAGCTTTTGGGAGGCCACCTGGATGAATTGTATACTATGCACAGGGTTCTTGCACCTTGAAGCCTTTAAAATTAAAGGATTATTCAAGGTCCAAAAGTATGATTTTCAAGGACTTAATACCACAACACAAAAATCATGATGTGGTTCTCCATGCGGCATGTTTTAAAATGAAAGGGACAGCTCCTCTCCACTCCCCAAATTTTGTAAAAATTATACTTTAGGTAAAATTCTAATTTTCAATGACTTTCAAGTACCTTGTGCAAATTTCCAGGACTTTTAAAGGTGTTTTCAAATTCAAGGACTTTCAAGGACCATGGGAACCCTGTATGCAATATATTTACTTCATGCTTCATTACATTCATTTCAATTAGAACCCTCTAAAAATGAACCATATCACATTTGATCTTTACTTGGTGCATAATTAATTGTACATCTCAGTTCTGTAGTGACATGAATACTTTTTCAAGGTTGCGCTGCCTTTGTGCAAGTGTGCTCTCTGTGATTAAATTTACATGTGATTCTGTACTGCGACCAGAGAAATATGTCACTACCGAATTTGAGGTGAACCAAATCCTATGGAAGCCTCTTGATGAACACCAACTGATATGTTTTAACATAATGTATACCATGAAATGGGGAAAATGCAAAATCTTATTTGGCAGAATCCATTATGACAGGTTATACATGATCTACAAAATATGACCTCCCCACATGTAGTCTATATATGTTATGAATTTGACAGAGAGATGAATAACAGTTTACTACAAACCATCCCTAAAAAAGTAAAAAACATGTCAAGCCAAGTGTTGATTCGCCGAGGGCGAGAAGCGATCAAGCCTTTGTATTATTTTATTCCGTAAACAGAGGATTTTATTTTTATCAGTCATACCTTAAACTTGAAATAGTTTATACTTGGATTCTATTCGACAATATGCCATGATCACAACAATAAATCAATTATTGGGCTATTCCATTTAAAATCCACACCTCTGTGGAAGATTTAGCTAAAGTCTTCCACAGAGGGAGTATGAGTTTTGAATAGAATAGACAATTGGATAGCTTCCATTTGAAATACCCATTCCAGTTGTGGAAGATAAAGGTAAAGCCCTTATAATACAAGGGGAGTATGGGTTTCAAAATGATCGATTGACCCTGACCAATTACATTTAAAAAACATACTCCCCCATGGAACATATTTCCAAAATCTTCCACAGGGGTAATGTGGATTTCAACTGGAATAGTCCATTGGATGCGTCCATGAATGATACCCCAATTGATATGCATTATGCGCATGCTCATTTGATGGATGAATTCTTACCATCTTTTATATCCAGTTAATTTCAACGGTGCTGCACACACACATCAAGTAGATTTAGCCTACACTTTGCTTAATAGGAACAATTCATCGTCTGTATCACATACAGTTGTATCTCAAAAGGCTGCCGTGTGTGATTGTTTTTATATCATTGTCATTTAATTGTGATGAGATACACCGTAAAATAAACTTTTATATATTAATTTTGAGGTATTGTCACAATATTAAAATCTCATGTCCATTCATAAGCGAAAGTTCACATGCTCAAATATAACAATGAAATACAAAAATGATAATAAAATTCACACAAGGCAGCCTTTTGAAATACGACAGTATGTGATGCAGACGACAAATTTAAACATTCAGTAGCTGACATAACCAGGGTCATAATTTACAAGGGATGTTATTTACAAGCACATCAAAGAGAGATTGCCAGGGGTAGCATTGGACTATTCCAGTTGAAATCCATACACCCCCTAATATGGAAGACATGATCTTAATCTCCCACACAGGGAGTGTAGATTTCAAACGGAGCTACCTGAGTGGGTGACTCTATTTGAAATTTATGTACACCCTTGTGTGGAAGATTAAGGTCATGTCTTCCATAGGGTGTATGGATTTCAAGTGGAATAGCACATTGTAATGTGGTTTAGGCCGTATAAAATTAATGTTTTGGTTCTCGTCCCCTCCCTCCTCAATTTCTGGGATTTGTCAGATTATTTTTTTTTTAGATTTTTCAAAAAATTTTAGACTTTGGTTATATACCTTAGGAAAACTTTATACATAAGTTTATTAGCGAACATGGATCACTTCCAAGATTTTTTGTGGTGCTCTGGGGGGGGTTATTCCACAGAATCTCACATTAAAAAAAGGGCTAATTCTTTCCTCAAGCACTGATGGAAAAGACCAAAAACATTAATTAAGGCATTCATGGCAACAAAGAGATCAGATCAGTACTTAAGGGGGTACTACACCCTGCCCAATTTGTGCCCATTTTTGCATTTTTCTCAAAAATTATAGAGCATTGGTGACAAGTAAGATATGTATATTATAGGGGCAAGGACTACAACTGCTACACTGGAAATTTTATTTCAGCACAGACAACAGTTGTGGAGTTACAGTCAAAATGAGGGAAAACCAATATTTGATCAATAAATCAATAACTACTTGCCTTGAGTTGCTGAATTTTCAGTGCAGTAGTTGTAGTCCTTGCCCTATAATATTCATATCTTACTTGTCACCAATGCGCTATAATTTTTGAGAAAAACGCAAAAATAAGCAAAAAATTGGCTAGGGGTGTAGTACCCCCTTAACAAATTTTAAACAGGTCAAAAAATTTGCTCAATCTTCACACAAACTGGAGCGATAATTAACGATTATAACCTTTATCTTTGTACAGGTCACAGAATTATTATCAATCAATGGGCTCACTGATTCCACAAAACGCTGAACATTAGGAAAAGATTACCAGGGCCTAGATTTCGATGAGAATCACAGAATCAACTAGAAGGCTATATATTTGTACACAAATACGGCTATACCCGCATGTTATCGGTTTACACAAACTTACAGTCCTTATTTGCTGAGGACTTAGGTTGCTGTTGTCAGTCTCTCTAATTCACAGTGAAGCTATGCAATTTGATAGATTGAAATTCACAATGTGCAATTTGATTAGGGAAAGCTATTCCAGAGGGAGTATGTAAATTAAATGGAACAGCCATTTCAGAGGGAGTATGTAAATTAAATAGAACAGCCAATGGGTATGTAATTTAACTGGAACAGCCTTAACGTTTCTGTCATCTATATTATTATAATTACGCAATTGTCTGTGAATGGGATGGGGTGGGTGTTATTAACAATATAATTCGCAGGTGCAATCTGTGTACAAACTCCGAGCCCTGAAGTTGCTTTATTTGATGATAAACGGACAGCCCTTTTTAACATTTGGGGCCCTGGCCCATAATATTTGACTTATGAGGCTCATGTACACATGTTGAAGTATAATTCTCAAGTGCTATCAGTAGACTTAAGCTGGGCACTGTAGCTGCTTTATTTACTGAGTAACGGCTGGCCCTATGTTTTAGCGTTTGGGGCCCTGGGCCCATATTATGTGACATATGGGGCTCATATGTAGGCCTACATATAACAATATAATTCTCAGGTGCAGTCTGTGTACAAACTTTGAGCTTTGGTGAAAAATGGCCGGCCCTTTGATTTAACATTTGGGGCCTGGGGCCCATAATATTTGACTTATGGGGCTCTGTGCATATGTTGAAATATACTTCTCAAGTGCTATCAGCAGACTCAAGCTGGACATTGTAGCTGCTTTATTTACTGAGTAACGGCCGGCCCTATGTTTTAGCGTTTGGGGCCCTGGGGCCCATATTATGTGACACATAGGGTTCATATATACATAAAACAATATAATGCTGAAGACCTATTAGTGTACCAAATCTAAACCCTGTCGCTACTTTATTTGTTGAGAATCGACCGGCCCTTTGTTTTAACATTTGGGCCTCTGGGGCCCCTAGCCTTAAACATCTGGGGCCAAAATGGGCAGAAGACACATTACAACTTAGGGCCCATACATGTGCCACATATGAGCCCTAGTGCCCTTGTAGTTTTATAGCTAGCCTTGTTAACCTGTTGCCCCTTATTTTAACATTTGGGGCCCTGGGGCCCATAATATATGACATATGGGACTCATGTATACTTGTATATATAGAGTACCCTGGCTCTATCAGTGTACCAACTCAGGGCCCGAGGCTGCTTCATTTAATGAGAAACCGCATGCTTTGTATTTTTACATTTGGGCCCCTGGGGCCCGTGACCTTTGACCTCTGGGGCCCAGATGTGCGAAGGATAAATCTACGGGGTAGGGCCCATAAGTGTACTACATATGGGCCCTGGGGCCCTTGTAGTTTTAGCGCTAGCTTTGTCAATCTGTTACCCCTTGTTTTAACATTTGGGGCCCTGGGGCCCATAATATATGACATATGGGGTTCATGTATACTTGTATATAGAGTACCCTGGGGCTATCAGTGTACCAACTCAGGCCCCTGAGGCTGCTTCATTTGATGAGAAACGGCATGCTTTGTATTTTTTTACATTTGGGCCCCTGGGGCCTGTGACCTTTGACCTCTGGGGCCAAGATGGGCAAAGGATAAATCTACGGGGTAGGGCCCATAAGTGTACCACATATGGGCCCTGTGGCCCTTGTAGTTTTAGCGCTAGCCTTGACAGAATGTTGTGTTTGATGGAGGAAAAGGAGAAGGAGAAGAAACCATAGAATGGCAATATACCCGTTCATGCTTCGCATACGGGTATAATTCTCGTATAAGATTCGGTTGCAAGAATCAACTTCTCTCATTGTATCATACAGTAAGAGCAGTGACTATGATGGATTTTGATTCTCGCAAACCAAGACAAAATCTAGGCCCTGATTATTTCAGTTACGGTACTTCGTTCGGACAATGGTCCAGTACCCTTTAACCTTTTCCCAATGCTCCAATGTATTATGGAAGCCATTATAGTACATGTAGATTTCTTCAATACAATAATTTGATTTGCATGCCTCACATGGACCATGCATCATGCATTGTTAAGGTTGCATGACTGTATAGCTTTTTTAGTCTACAGACGAAAACCAAAAAGTCACAATTACATGGACTATTTGGACTAGAAAATGTAGTAGTCAAAAGAATGGATGGTGCAGTGCAAGCAATATAAAAATACCTGGGAGCACGCAACTTTAGAACTGACATCGCCACATCGGTACAAAATGTTGGACATCTTAAAAAAGGGGGTCATTACATGTAGATTAAAGGTGTATTTTGTGATCCTAGTATCCACGAAAAAGCTTATTTCCAAAATTTCAGTTGATTCCGATTTTATGTAAACTTTTGCGTAATGATTGTCTATGGAGCAGTGTAGTACACATAATCATATGTATTACACTGCTCCATAGACAATCAATTTCACAATATCTTTGCTAAATGAATTAATCTGCAAGAATTTGTACAAAAAAACAACAAGATCTATGTTTTCAGTGATATAAAATCTCAACTTTTTTTGAGAAAAGTGGGGGATGATCACGAAATGCTCTCTTAAAGAACAGGTCATTGGGTATATAATAAAATTTAGAAAAAAGGGGGTAAATGGTATAAAATTTTGAAAAAAAGGGGTCATCAGCAGGGCTGTCAACTTTTTGGAATTGCTTGGCGTGAGACACTGTCGGACATGGAATTATTTTTTGCTGACTACAATGTTCATTTTGATCGACCCATGATTATTTGATAATAAAAATTTGAATCTAAAAAGTGGGGGGTAGGGACAACAAATTATTTTTACGATGTGTGAGATTTTACTCATTTGATGGCTCTTTGCGTGAGATTTACTATCTAGGCGTGAGATTATACTACCTTGCTGTGAGACCTTGAGAAAATGACCGAATGCGTGAGACTCACGACCAATGCGTGAGAGTTGACAGCCGCCCTCGAATTAACCCACGGCACCCACAGCATTTTGCCGTGGGTGCCCATCCCCACTGCCATAATGCCCTCAAAATATGTCCTTTACCCAAGGCAGTCACTTGCCGTGCCCTCTAATGAAGTTGCCGTCGGTGCCCCGGCCCAGCCCTGCCCCTTCATAATAAAATCATCTATCTATGTTTGTGTGTGTTTTCTTCACTTTTGAGAAATTGCCTTGGTGCCCTTCTCAAATTTTCAACAGTTGCCATGATGCCCTCTTGAAATATTACAAACTGCCGTGCCTTTTGAGTGAAAATCCAAGGCAATTAACAACTTGCCCTAAAAAAGTTGCCGTGCCCCTTCAGATCCTTAATTCGAGGCCTGGTTGACAGCCCTGGTCATCAGGTAAATGTTTTTGAAAAATGTTTGCAGGGTATTATTTATGTTAGTGTAATTTACTTTACAAATATGTGTAAAAAACATCATTTTGAGGCATCTTCCTCAGCGCTTTCAGCTTTTAATATTACCCTTATTTTTATGCTTGACGGTATGTACAACATCAGCATGATCAGTGGCCGGGAGTACTACAGTGGGAATTTCAATTGAATGAACACAGCTTTCAAAAGCTGTACTTGATCTAGTGCCGTACTATTACGCTGACTTTCGTATTCGCGGCCAAGGAGGACAATTTCAACCTCCTCATTTGTTTACAAACAGAGAGGTAGACAAAAGGCCTGTCAAATCTGTTCCGCTTGTCCAAATACTCAAGTATCAAAAGGATGGTCCACAATAGAGTGATTCACGCAACATGAATAGGGGATTAAAAAGCTATAAGTAGGACCCAGTCATAGACTTTAAGCATCATATTTCGAGGCGCGGAAAGACACCAAAGTGGTGTCGTATAACCTTTAGCGCTGGTATCGGCAAGCATTTTCATTGTCGACAATCGATAAAAATTAAAAAGCCGATGTCGACAATTGTCGACAATCAGCCTCGGCCTTATTAATGTCCCAAAAATTAACCTTTGACATTCTTTTGTGGCGAGTGACATGGTCTTTCAATTCACGCCAAGTGTCGTTGACAGGCGTGACTATGCTTCAGTGGTCATGAACGAATTCAAAAGATAACCTCTGCCCCAATAATCCCAAGCTATTGTCTGAAACTGCACCTCGGAAGATGTATGGTAAGAACTCAGTCCTCAAATGATAGTCATATAACGACCAAAAGATAAGTGACTGACTATCATTGAGGACTGAGTTCCGCAGTCTAAGTAGGACCATGTGCTTCTTTTGTCCAATTTGCCATCAAGATTTCGAATGGAAACAGTTCAGACCCAGAACACGATCATGTCAGAAATTAATATTTTGTTCTGGGTCTGATTATTCTGACTACTAGGAATACATGTACTAACCAATCACTAGTCCGAGTCGCACATACTGGCGTACGCCGTACGGTACATCGCGCAGTGTACGCAAAAAAAGTCACGCTATTTCTGGCTGTGTTCATTCACACGTTCTTGTGTAATCAAAATTTCCACTAATCAGTACTGAGTAATCTAAATTAAGAACGCTGAACGGTACGGTATGTACACTACTAGTACTAGTACTGAACTGTTTTATTCACTCGGTCGGACATCCGGGAACATTGTCCCTTCGTCCCCTTTGCACAAGCGCGCGCGCATAGCAATCAGCTCAAGAAAGGTGATCTGCACATGCGCACACTGGTTTTACAAGGCTATTTCCCCTTTGTGACGTCAGCCCGACTACGAGAATGACTAAAATTTACGCAATTCGCAACCAAATTTACAATTACCTTAGCTTAGTTCTACTTTAATGACGACACAATTTGATGTACAACGAAATGTTAGTAAAGACAAGCAGCATTCACAAAATTACAATCCAGTACTATGCAGAAACATTAATTACAATGCTGTTAGTGTTAATTTTCAATATTGCATCCACATTGCAGCATCCACAAAAACAAGACTGACAAAATTGATAGTTATCCCAAAGCGGAAACCAGGGGGCGATCGCATTAGCCAATCACAAAAGTTGTCTTATGTTCTTAGCCCTGCATCGACCAATAATGTTAGAGCTATTATTCTGACCTCTATAATTGATTTTGGGAGGATAAACAAAGATTGTCACTTTTGCTGGCCTACGAGCTGTGTGTAAATGGATACGGAGGATTCGTGCTGAATTTGCCCGGATATTTTAGCCTTTTTTCCGTACGTATTTCGTAATTCAAAATTCCAAATGATACTTTTGTAGCGTAAAAACATTATCCAGGTATTAGTTGAACCTACAGAGACCTCTAACAACTGTGGTAAAGTAACAAAAAGGTACGTTTTTAGTGTCGCTATTTTCGCGAATTTTTCCTATTTACAACTTGTCACCTGTGCCAATCAAAGAATTTTTTTGTATTTTTGTAAGCTTACCTCCGATTTAAGGACCGCAAACGGCCTAGACTCGCTTGCCAGTCCTATATACGCCGTACCTATGTATATTAAGGACTGGCTTACGCCATTTTTGATGTCAATGGGAAATACACACTTAACGATTTGCGCCGGTTAGAAACTTGAAAATAAATCTTAAAAAATTTCATCAATTACAATGTATGTATATAAAAGTGGTACCAACCTTATTGTGCTTGCTAATTTAAGACTCGGTTGAAACAAAATTAAGGATCGAATGCATTTTAGTGTCCAAAAGGCAAAATTATCGTCAAAGTTCTGCGAAATCGGCACCCTTATGAAGGGCCTCAGAATTTGAATCGGAACGAAAATATCCAATCACAAAATTACAACTTTAAACATACTATTGGCAAAAGACATTATTACCAAACAATATAGAATAGAAAATTTGACATCATTTTCTCAAAATATTGAAGAAATTTGCTCACTAGACATCGAAAAAAGTACGCAATCCAATTCCCGTTCAAACGTGTGGGGAAACTGAAAGTGCATAATCCCCACTAAAACGGCCAGGCTTCGTGTATTGTGATCTCTGATTTCTGATCACAGCTATTGTTGTACTGGTTGTGCATGCCATCAGCTCATTGTGCTTCGGACTTCGGCTTCAGCTCTGCTAATCATCTTTTCTGAATTCTGTTAAATGATCAAATTTCAAATTGTTGTAGGTCTGCCAGGTGAATTTAAATTTGCCATCAAACTGCATCATTTTATATTAAAGCCCTTGAGTAAAGAAAGCCAAAACTGAAAACCTTTTTGTCATAGCACTTTCCGTGGCAAAGTTACATCTTTTCAGAGATCGACTTTCACATGTTCATCAAAAAGATTCTGCTAGCAAAATTCCCCAAACCAGCATTACGGGGGTGTTTCTACTTTCTATCTTACATTGTAGTCTCATGATGATAGCAGCTTTTTTTAAATGGAACTGCTATCAAAATCCTCTAAAATTCCATGTGTGAGTGTCTCATCACCATAAAAAATCACATATTTGGGTCAAGTGCAGTATAGAAAACATATTTATGTACATGTAGGTTTCCTTGACCGACCTGTTCTTAAAAAAATTGAAATTTCTATGTAAATATGTATTGTGTTTGGTCCCCGGTCTAGGCAAATTTCGCTGACTAGTAAATGTTTGTTTGTTTGTTTGTTTAAACGGTCGCTCCGTATGGAGACACGCTTGGGTCCTGATGGGACCAAGCTCAAACAAAATGCTCAAGCCAGGCTAAAAAAATGTGTTAACTAAGGTTTGCATGGCATACCTAATTATTGTCGATTGATTTTTTTTAATGAGAGGACTTGGTGGGGGAGGGGTCACAAATATAAAAAGCTCTTTGGCATAATTTACTCTGGACAGATGGTACATGTAGGGAGATGGACGACGGACAAGAATTCCATTTCCAGGCTCTCCGGTAGTTCCGAAGACCCCGAGTTGATGAAGATAATTGAATTCTTTTGTACGTTAGCTCCACTTTAGTTTGAGCAAAACATCCAAAATTGTAGCTCACAATTTAGCCAACATTTAAATTGATGCAATCGCCTGTTGTGATCGGCTGTGTTTACTTCTGAACTTCCAATGCTTTACACAGTGTCATGCTTCAGTGAATCCGACTAGATTTTGTATGCAATGGTCTCTAGCCTAGAATGTGAAGCTATCGGTGAGCAAATTCTTGGCTAGACTTCTCAAGGAAAATTTTAGGTCACCATGTCAAAATTTCAGTTCAGAACAAAATGAAAGTGGATTGCCCCCTGCCTCACCCATGCTTGTGCATGGTGTGCAAATCATTGGGCTTTGGTGACTAGTGTTTACTCTCTCTTAAAGGCCTATTCAGTGATCCCCCAGCAAAGGTGTAAAAAATTTAAATTGTTTCAGGGCCATTCTTCAGAAAATGAAACTACATGTACTGTACTGACGCGGATATAGTCCCACCTTCGAGTAAAATCCCACCCCTAAGTTCAAGGCAAAATTCAGACAGTTTTAATTCCCCAAGTATAGTCCCATGCTAAAATATTGACTTTTGTTTCAAAATTCATCAGCTTTTTTGCTGAAAAAGTCTTAAGATTTATAAACATAAATTTATTCAACTGTCTGGCTGAACATTTTAAATGACAGGAATTTTCTTCCTCTACCTATCTAAATTGTAAATAATGAAAATGAACATTTTATATGCGGAGCATACATCTAATGTAATAAAACAAGAACCTTAAAGGTAAGGGGGCAGAACGTGAAAAATGTTATTCTTCTTTTCCATTTCAGCTGTTCATCTTGTAAAGTCCCACCTGGCACCACCTACATGTAATTCCTGAAAATTTTCAGTTCAAAAATTGGTGGTACTATACAATTGTACTTGCGTCAGTATGGTATTTTGAAAACAAATCTAATTGTAGGTATCATTTATTGTCAAACATTTTTGTGACAGTTCTAAGTTCTGGTAGTATTCGTGCAAAATTAATTGCAGAACACCCTAATTTGCAAAATTAACATTGTTATTTTTTTGTCTAAATAATAAAAGTAAGGTTTTTAAGCCATTTTAAATATCGCAGTTTTAACTTTGTATGATAGTATTTTCTTAATTTTTTTATCACAACATTCACATAATTAACAAAACAAATTAAAGGAGGATTTCGTGATCCTAGCATCCTCTTTTTATGACATTTTTCAGTAGATACCCACGAAAAAAGCTTATTTCCAAAATTTCAGTTGATTCCGATTTTGCGTTTGCGAGTTATGCATGATTATGTGTATTACACTGCTCCATAGACAATGTGTTGTAATTTCGTTCTGGTGCACCAGAACGAAATTCAAATTTGGCGATATTTTTTGCTAAACGAATTAATCTGCAAGAAATATTTGGTACATAAACATTATGTAGCTAGAGGTATCCAGTGGTGTAAAAATCTCAACTTTTTTTGGGAAAAGTGGGGGAATGAGGCTGTGGATCACGAAATGCCCCTTTAATTGGTTTTTATGAGCAAATCACTGAATACATGTACCGTACCGTATTCATTCCAGTAAGCGCCCAGGGTGCTTAACAAAGTCATTTTGGGTGGGCGCTTATTTTTTACCTTGTTTACCTAATTTTTTCATAAGGGCATTTATTAGAGACCAATTTACGACATGTTATAAAAGGGTCCTGAGACGTTCTAATAGCTTTTCTGATGCAGAAAATGTATTGCAAGTTTACGCAGGATTTGTACCGGTAGTCCTGCAGCTATTTCACTGTATCGACATCTATCTGTCACTTCAACATTAATGATACCTTTTAGCAAATTGAAAATACACTGGGTGGGCGCTTATTGGGGCATGGGCGCTTATTGGAACGAATACGGTACATTATTGTAGGCCATGATTGGGTGAGTCAAATGAATCATTTTCCCCAAATTGGCCAATTTTGGCTCATAAATTTCTCAAATTAACTAAATTTTGTAATACAGAATTGCAAATTTGAGTGCACCAAATCTAACTTTCAGTGGGCTAAGTTTATACAGCCTCCAAGTTAACACTACTGGTTATGTTCTATTAGGTAAGGTCCCAATGCCATATAAGTAAATGATAAAATTGATCAGTGAAACCAGTATGTACCCCGGTATGGTAATATTCATGTACTGTACTGTAACTGTAAGTTAATAGATGATTAATTTTAACATTATGTAACTGTACAAGTTAACAGGTGATTTATTTTAACATATCATTAGTTCCAAACATTTAGGCCTCCGATCATGACTGGCAGACAGAGTAGAATTCTCCTAGCTAAGCTGCTAAACCATGGCAACAGTAATACCACGAGGGCACCCCCATGGCAACATTGTATACGCCAAGTATCTACCAAGAGGATATGTGTCTCCAATATGTTTCTGCCATCTTATAAATGTCCACCAGCGAAGGATGTTACCAAATGCAAAAGTCTTCAGGTATGATTTGTTGTGTGTATAGACCACTTGACATGTGATGTAATTGCCTGGCAGTATGCGCACCAATTATGGCAATTTCCAACCATTGTTATTTGCCTTGCAGTGTGTGTACGCATCGTAGTTTGCTCAGGGCACATGCATTTTAAATCGCCCGCCACATTTCATATAGTACAAGTAAGCCATTGAACAGTGTAGCGGTTCGTTCAAGCATATCGATAGACCAGTCCCTCGCCTTTGTTGATAAACAATGATGTCAAGTGGTCTATAGACCAATGAGGTAGAATCAAGGAGTACCAACACTGTGTGTCACTTATGGAAAGCAAAGAGATTAAACCCAAAGAGAAGCAAATCTACCATGTTTGTGTGTCACTCATGGAAGCACAGTGCCATATACGCCCGTTTAATGTTGAATGAGCAAACCTTCAAAACGCTCAAGCTTAAAGATTCAAATTATCGTTCAATTTAGGGCTCTTGCCGACAAATGATGGAGGTACCTTACGTTATTGGGCAGGAAAAACCTCACTATAGCCTACTTGTGGCCCCTGAACATGCTTAAAACAAAACTGCTAAAAGGTTACATAGGAGGTTTTGCTTTAACCACGTTCAGGGGCCAATGACAATTTTCCTGCTCAATGACAATTATCTGTCCACCATGAGCAACAAACCAAGATAGCAGATTTACCATATTGTTTTTCCCTCATTTTTGACTGTAACTCCACAACTGTTGTCTGTGCTGAAATAAAATTTCCAGTGCTGTAGTTGTAGTCCTTGCCCCTGTATAATATACATATTTATATCTTACTTGTCACCAATGCGCTATAATTTTTGAGAAAAATGCAAAAATAGGCACAAAAATTGGCAAGGGGTGTGGTACCACCATAAGCAGTTGTTTCGCCAGCGAATGGACAAATCGCCCTTCTACACATGTGTCTATACGCCATGAGGGATTATACTATGATCAGCTCTTAATAGGCGGGAATTATTCGTTTTTTGTTACTGCGCGAGTCAATAAAGTTCCAACTAACACACACGTAAATTCACAAAAGCATGCGTCTTCACGCGAAACGCAAAGCGCAGTTCGCGTAACTGCTGCGCCCAACTGTGTGTACGCCCGTTCTAATCAATCCACAATGTTATGAGTCCCCGCCTATTAAGAGCTGATCAGAGTATAGGCTAGCGTGTGCGATTCAAATCTGACTCGATGAAATCCCAATATGGGGTTACTTTCAACTTGAGACAAGACAAGACTAGTCTGCACCACCCCTACCCATCCCCATTTGCGTTATTCCCTGACTCAGGGGTCTCATTTGTTTTCTTCTCAAAAAGTGTTCTTTATCATTTTCATTTGACATAACATAGTTGATGCTGAATGCCGGCCTAATCCAGTCAGCGGGACCAGGAACGTTTCATTTCCTTCCATTGGCTCTCCGATCTCTAGAGAAACTCATCAAGCTTATCGATAGCACCATGGGGGAGATAGGAGCACAGAAAATAGCCATGCCATGCCTTACTAAAGCTGAACTGTGGAAAACATCGGGTGAGTGTTACACCTGTCAAAGATACAGCATTGGGCTATTCCAGTGATATCCATACACCCTCTGTATAGATGACATAGCTTTAATCATTACACACAGGGAGAGTGAATATCAAATGGAGTTACCTGCAGCTGAATGGGGAATCCATTTGAAATCAACACCCCCTGTGTGAGAGATTAAGGACATGTCTTCTATAGGGGTGTGTGGATTTCAACTGGAATAGCCCATAGTTTAGTGTTAGCAGGGGCGTATCTGTGGGAGGGGGGTGCGGAGGGTGCGTACGTACCCCCATTTACCCAGTCTCTGTATACGCCTGTGGTTAGGGTTGAAGGTTAGTGTTTGGGGACGGGGGAGGGGGCAACATTTTCACTTTTCAGTTTTGTATGAATTACAATACATCCAAGGATATTTAGCGTACATTCCTTTGTGCACTTCGAGTTTTGAAGATTTTGAATTTGAAGTTCATTACATATAGCTGCAAACTTTTCTGCAAACATTAGTAGTGAATGATTTAATTCGCTTAAAATTCACCAAAAATGAATGATGACACAGCTCATAAATCATCAGCATTAGAATTTGGAATTACTGAATTATGATTGATTGTGTGTGTACTTGTTTTTGCTATAATTATAAGATAAAATTGAATAAAACTATGACCTAAGTGAAATAGAATATACATCCATATCAAAAAGATGCACTTGTTGGCTGCTGCTTATATCTCATTTACATTATAGCGAGGAATAAATACCAGACTCATCTAAAGACATTGTTACTTCAAATCATCCCCATCCCCAGGTTTTATAGTGAAAATTGCTATATACCATATAACTTGGAGTGATGTCCACTTTAGATGAGTCTGGTAATTATTCCTAGCTAATATTATGTAAAAAGAGCCACATGTAGCAGCTGTCAAGTTCATCCTTTTTATATGGATGGACATCTGTGCTGTGATCAAGCAAAATCAGTTGGAAGTCAGATTTTGAGATATATAGCCAAACAAATTAAAGGCAGTATTTCCTTTTGTTTCCTATTGTTTTGGAAACTCTTTAACTGTTCATCTTTTGAACTGGTTGTCCAAATTCAATGGTGTTTTCTGCAAAATGTAGCTTTGCAAATGCTCCTTACAATCCTATAAGAAACTGAAAATTGAATACATATGTCCGACTTCAGACTGATTTTGCTTGATCACATTTTATGACTTCTCCCCAGTGTTAATGTGTTTTTTTCTCTCCTTTTTTTTCATCACATTTTCCTTTATCATTTTTACACACATTTAGTTATTTGAGTTGTTTGCATTGTATTTCAGGTAGATGGGACACCATGGGTGCAGAGCTATTCAGGTTATCAGATAGACATGGAGGAGAATACTGCCTGGGACCAGTAAGTCATCAAATTAATAATATATTACCCATTGTCTATGGGGTGTTCACAGATTTGGGGTCAAAGGTAATTATCAGATAGACATGGAGTAGAATACTGCCTGGGACCAGTAAGTTATCAAATTAATAATATTTTACCCATTGTCTATGGGGTATTCACAGTTGGGGTCAAAGGTCATTATCAGATAGACATGGAGTAGGATACTGCCTTGGACCAGTAAGTCATCAAATTAGTCATCAAATTAATAATATATTACCTATTGTCTATGGGGTGTTCACAAATTTGGGGTCAAAGGTCATTATGACACAACTGACACTTAGCCCTCATTAAAGCCTGCCAACTGGCACTAAATTTGGCTGAACATACTGAATGTTTCAATATTTATTTGAGAATCCTTAATTGTCTATGGGGTGTTCACAGATTTGGGGTCAAAGGTCATACTAGGCTTGTTAGTACTCATTTGAGTGCATTTCTTATGCTGGTTCCAGATATGGTAATGAAAATGTACAATTCCGAAATTTTTGAATTCCGAAATTTTTGAATTTTTGAAAACATTTTGAAAAAAAATCAAACAAAAACAACAACAACAAAAAACAGCACTAGTATTGCCCTAGTTTTTTTTTTTTTAACTTTTAACTTTATTTTATTAGATTCCTTACGACCCCAACTGGGGTATACAAAGGATGGCAGTTAACAAAGGATGGCAACAAGTGCATGACAATAATAAATAAAATATAATATTGTACACAAGAGTGTGTTAAAAAAGATACATTGTACAGAGAAGTTTTATGCGAGTTACAAATAATACAGAGAAGATAAATTATAATGTACGCGATATATTACAAATGAACAGAGCAAGAAAGAGATGGACAATCCCATATAAAGCAGCAAGATTTTTTTTATATATATTTAATAGTTATATACACAGATTTTCTGGAGTTGTAATTCTTTTCATAATTAATACTAATCTAATGTAAGCCCTATTCAGACTTTCAAGCTGATTTGAAATCTGAAATTTATTTATTCTTAATTCTAGTCCTTGATCGTGATTTATTTATGGCAATTTTTTCTTGAATATGTATGGCCTCCTACACTATATGGGGTACTCTCTATCATCCAAAACCTTTGTGGATTCCCAGTCAATGTTGTGGTGAGATTTTGTGTTTTAAGAAAAAGGGTATTTTGCCCCCCAAAAAAAAAAAAACACCAATAACAACAAACAAAGCAAAGCCCCCCTAAAAAAAAAAAAGCAAAAGCAAAAAAAACAACATTGCCAAAGTATATAAAAGTAATTTTCATATGTGCTTATTCAGCCATGAAATGAGCACCTTGACCTTTGACCTTGTTATCCGTAGCCATGAATGCAGACAGAGACAAGTTATTCAACTTTGGAATCCGCATTTTTTCATTTGCATTCAAATAGTCACCCTGGCATCATAAATTTAAGTTATCAATAATACTGAAGTGTGTAAAGTTCAGTGACAATTCCTTTTTTTGAATGCCTATTTTTCTTTTCTACTTCCTTAATATTTTCTGTGTTTAGTGTTACCTGAACCTTAGATTCAGTCAAGCATGCAAGTTATTGTGATTGATTCAAGGGTGCATAACACTAAGTGAATATTTATTACTTGTGAATTTACTAATCCATTGGAAAATCAAATTTTATTAAAATATGTGTCATGCTGACTTTTTAAAATACAATAATTTTAAGGTACAATATTACTTATTTATTTTACCAAAATAACCTAAATTTCATCATAAGGCAATGGAAAAAAACACTGTTTTATGAGTGGACAGACTCTTCCAAGTAGGGTCGGTTCGTGTGGATTTTAATTTTTTGAGGCTTAAAATGGCCCTAAAATATATATCACCACAAACTTGAAAAATCTGGCAAAAATTTGATGATTTTTTGCAAACTCAATAAATTTTGATCAAAAAGCGGCTGGTTTTACACGATTTTACAAGAATTTAGAGACTTGCGACAAAACTTTACCCAGATTTCATCAGCATTTCGCGAACTCAGTGAGCGTAACAGTGTACTAGAGGCTGAAATTTTCAGTCTAAAGGAGACCCATGTGCAGAACTTTGAACTTCCCAAAACAGCAAGTCGCCTATCCCAGCCAACAGAAAGTGCACCAGCAGTAACAACATCAAATTCCTACAGCGCTTTATTTGATCAGGTAGCAGAAACTGCTGTTCCTTCAGCCCCCAGCATCGACTTGATGACCCCAGACAAACATGTCCCCGCTAACTCAGCAAAGTCAAGGCCTACTACTAAACCAACTCCAAGACCAGCAAGACAACCTACAAAAAGTACTAGTGAGAAACCACCGCCGAAAGAAGGCCCACAGATCCTAATTTTTAGTAACTCTATATGCAAGCGGATTGATGAAGATAGATTCTACAAAGGAAGGTCCACAAAAGTATTTGCTAAGAGTGGAGCAACCATAGTTGAGATTCAGAGACTTGTAGAGGATTGTGAGTATGTAAACCCAAAACATGTCATCCTACAAGCATGGACTAATAATGTAAAGCGAGAATCAACGGAGGCTTGTGAAGCCAAAGCGAGACGTCTTGTCAATGCAGCTCTTCAGAAATTTCCTAACGCGCACATCATTGTATCAAGTATTCTTCCCCGACTGATCCCCCTTGCAAGAAGTAATGTCTTAAACGGAGTTATATATGAACTGAACACCATCTTTGAACGAAATTGTCGCGCTAGCGCTCGCGTATCATTTGCAGACCATGCCTCATCATTTGTTACAGAAGGAGGACATATTAGAGAAGACCTATATTGGGACAAGGTTCACCTGAACAACCATGGCATCAGCAGACTTGTAAGGAACTTTAGAAATGTAATAGACTCTCAGTCAACCCCTTTTATGTGGAGTCAACATCAGCAAGGAACATAGGTCTTTCTTCTCGTATATATAGTGCACATGGTGAAAAACAATGTGAAATTAAAAGGACTATTTCAAGCAATCAAACTGATCATTCATATTGTATAGGTTCTACATGTAATTAATGATAACACATCTTCTTCATCTATGACTATTGTAAACAGTGTTGCCAAAACTTTTCAGCGTCAAGGCGCGGCGCATTGACTCGCCAGGCCGCGGTAAAGGATTCTCAAGTAGCCCAATTTTTAAGCTTCAAAAAGCGCCCAATACCGGATATTTGGGCGGATTTACCCGAATTTAGAAAGCAAAACACCCAATTGGGCGGAAAAGCACTTGACTTTGAAACTTCCGGTACTTACTGGGAAGTTACTGACCGATCAATAAATGGTCACAAAACCCATTGTAATTTCAATTTGGAGCTTCAAAGACTCAAAACCTTTATAAATCGGCTAAATTGAAAGGAAAATACATCAAAGTAGTGCCGCGGCCTGGGACTGGCAAAAGTAGCCCAATTTTAGACAAGTAGCGGCATGCTTTTTTGAGTAGCGGCAAGTGATCGCCAAGTAGCCCAATTGTGCGCCTAAGGCGCGGCGTTGGCATCACTGATTGTAAATAATTCTAATAATAACATCAATAGCCAAAATGTAAATTCTATTTATTCACCTCATCATCATGTCTCAAGTGATACCTATTGTGCTCATAAAGTCACTCCCTCTCATCACAATCATCCATTCATTAATTTTCATTCAAGTGTTTTTGATGTTATTGACCAAGGTAATAGTGATGATACAAGTAGATTATGTTTTGAAAAAGCAGATGTTTATCCTGAGAGTACTTCTGTAAATTACAATTGTTCCCACAATATTCCTAGTAGTAGTAATAAAAATGTTCATGTAAATAATATAACAAATGATATAAATACTGTAAATAATATGAGTGATGACACTAAACATGTTAATGCTATTCTAAAGAAATATGTACATATAACTAGTGTAGTAATAATGATGTTTCAATCAGTACTTCTGATATGGAAAATGAAAATTCTCATGATGTTTATGCCAATGGTGCAGACAATGGAAATCTTGATGATGAAGAAATTACTAGTGTCACAACATGTGACAACAATGAGTGTACAAACAAGTGTTGTAAGGTAAAAGATAAAAATAGTACCGGTAAAAAAAGAACTGAAACTTTAAAAACTGTAAAGAATCCCAAAATTTGCAAGAAAACTGAAAATGATTTTTGTGGTGAGTGTGTAAGAAAAATCTTAAAAAATGATCTTTATGTAACTTGTAATAATTGTACTCTTGATTTTCACCTTAGATGTGTTGATGATAATGATGTTAAGCTAAATAATAATTGGTATTGTAAGAATTGTTTTCACAAACTTGCTAATGATGAACTTCCTCTTAATGAGGGCTTTATTGATTTAAAGTGTAAGATTAGGAAGGGTCTTAAAATAGCTCATTTAAATATCCAGGGTTTAATCCACAAAGTTGATGAGGTTAATTTCCTTTTGAATGACAATGCTATTGATGCATTATGTATTAATGAGACTTGGTTAGATAAGGATGTTGATGACTCAGAAGTAGAAATAGATGGTTATAATACTTATAGACTTGATAGACAAAATGGTAAAATACGGGGTGGAGTTTTATGTTATGTTAAAAACAGTATTTTGTCAAAACAAAATGAGGATTTATATGATAATGATATTGAAGGTATTTTTATTGAACTTAATTTAACCAACACAAAGCCTATTTTAGTTGGCAGTATTTATCGCCCACCAGACTGTACTGTTGATTTTCTTGATAATCTTGATGATATATTTAAGAAATGTAACAATTTATATGATGATGTATATATTTTAGGAGACTTTAATTTAGATCAGGTTAAAATTGGTAATTTAAGAAAAGTGACAAGGTTGGCAAACAATTCTAATATGAAACAAATTATAACAGATTATACAAGAATAACTGAAACTAGTAAAACAAAAATTGATTTAATATTTGTATCAAAACCAGAACTTATAATCTCATCTGGTGTTCATAGTTTAGGTCTTAGTGATCATTCATTAATATATGCTGTAAGAAAATGTAATAAGTTGAAACTTCCACCAAAAATTGTAAGATCCAGATGTTTCAAAAACTTTAATGAAGCAGATTATATTGATACAATCAAAAATATTGATTGGGGTAGAATTAAGTAATATAAATGATGTCAATGAAGCACTTAATGAATGGCAGTCTTCATTCAATGCTGCCTGTGACAAGCATGCACCATTTAAGGAAAAGAAAGTTAAAGGTTGTTTACCTGAATGGGTGAATAGTGAATTTTTGAGACTAAGTAAAGATAGGGACTACTATTTTTCAAAAGCACATAAGACAAATAATGCTGAAGATTGGAGTAAAGCAAAGTCTCTTAGAAATAAAGTAAACAATATGAAATATTCACTGAAAAAGAGTTATTGTAACGAGGCTATAAGTAACAACATAAATAATAGTAAAAATCTTTGGAAAACAATTAAGAAAATTATACCAAACAAAACATCAAGTATACCTACAGCAGTTGTTAAAAAAATGGTAATTACTCAGGTAACAAAAAGGATATGGCAAATGAGTTCAATGAGTTTTTCACTCAATAGGTAATGAACTTGGGAGTAAATTTAATAATAACAATGATAATTATGTATGCACTTGTAATACTATATGTTCTCATCAAAATCATAGTGTAAACAAATTTAGTTTTAGAGCAATATCTAATGAATTTGTACTCAAACAAATAAGTAAAATGCAAAATTGTAAATCGTCAGGATTAGATCCATTCAATGTAAGGTTATTAAAGTTGGCTGCGCCTTTCATCTCAAAATGCCTTGTTCATATTTGCAACCTGTCTTTGAATGGGTCTACTTTTCCTGATGCATGGAAGAAGGCTAAAGTAACTCCAATATTTAAATCGGGTGATAAAACTAATGTTAGTAACTATAGACCTATCTCTGTATTACCAATTGTATCAAAGATCATTGAAAGAGCTGTCCATGATCAATTATATGAATATATGAGTAATGTAGGACTGTTATCAAATGCTCAATCAGGATTTCGTCCGAATCATTCCACAACAACAACCCTTCTAGATGTGCAAGATTACATTTTAAAGAATATGGATACAGGTTATGCTACAGGCGTTTTATTTATAGACTTAAAGAAAGCATTTGATACTGTAAATCATGATATTCTGATTAGGAAACTTAAACAATATGGGGTATATGGGGATGAATTATTATGGTTTAAATCATACTTAAACAACAGAGAACAAACTGTTTATGTTAACTCAACTCTTTCTGACTTTAGGCCAATTGATATTGGTATTCCTCAGGGCTCAATTTTAGGTCCTTTACTGTTTATCATTTTTGTTAACTGTTTACCTAATGCTGTGTCTGAATGTAAAACTGTAATGTATGCTGATGATACCTCTTTAATGTGTAAAGCTAAAAATGAATCTGATCTTAAAATTCAAATGGAGTCATGTCTAAGTAGGGTAGCTGAATGGTTCAAAGTAAACAAACTCACTTTAAATGTTGAAAAGACTAAGTTTATGATCTTTGGTACAAACAAAATGCTTGAAAAGTTCAACAATGTACATTTATTATATAACAACAATGATATTGAAAGAGTAGATGAGTTTAAATATCTAGGTGTAAAATTTGATAGCAAGATGTCTTGGTCAGCTCACGTTGATAATGTTAGTAAAACTATTTCCAAAAGAACTGGTATAATAAAACGTATAAAATATTTCCTTCCATATAAAACCACTGTAATGTTATCAAATGCTCTTGTTATTCCCCACTTTGATTATGGCAGCATGGTCTGGTCAAATTTTAGTGTAGAGTACCATAATAGGCTTCAGGTACTTCATAATAATTTAGCTAGAATAATTCTCTCAGCAGATATAAGGACACCAACTAATGATTTAATGAATACATTGCAGTGGGTTAAACTTGATCAAAGATGGCATAATACTCTATTAATGACTGTTTTCAAATGTTTAAAGAACGAATATCCATCATACTTATCTTCTCAATTTGATTTTGTTCATGATAACCATAATCATATAACTAGAAATCATACTTCTAATACATTGATTGTTCCAAAATTTAAATCAAATTCAGGTCAACGTATTTCTTTTCACGTCAGGGCAGCCTATGCATGGAATTCGATGCCACCGACAGTAAGAGCGCAGATGGAAAATATGACTTTAGGCCAATTTCAGTCAAAAATTAAAGAAATTTAGGCCTGTCTTTATCTACATTTTGTTCATTTGCTTGCTTATTTTTTTGTATAAATATAATTATTGTATTTCTGTATTTTGAATCATGGTATTTATAATTTTCTTGTATTTGATGATACCATTATACTTATTTGTAATACTAGTATATTATGTATGCTATTTTTGTAAATATTGTGTATCGTAATATATTTTGTTGCTATAACATGTATACAATGAGGGCCTGCTTGAAAAGCAGTGCTTGTCACTGAAGCAGTATTACCCTCAATAAAGAAAGAATAAATAATAAATAATAATAATAATTTTACCAAACTAACAAAAAACCTGCAAAATCTGGGTCTGTCATACCTGTAAAACAGAATTTTTTGTTTTGTTGCCCAATTCAGATTATATTACTAAGCATTCCATTAATGCCCCGGGTGGACGAGGTATTGTTGGTCGCGGTAAACCGAAAAATCAATTTTCGTTATCTAAATCAATATATTATTGAAAAATAACACTTTGATCTTTTGCAAAAGTTCATTCTACAAATCATATACTTTGAAAACTTGCTTAATTTATTGCTGCTAATGAGTTATCTACGCTTTTACAAAAGTGTTGTTGTTTCAGCCCTTTTACAACATAACTCAAGAACCACAGGACCTACAAAAGTATATCTGTGATATTTAGATTCTTCTACAAGCTCGCTATGAATTGTGCAATGCAATTTTTGCCAAGGCTCACTACCATTCGCAAGATGCTGTGAACTACCAAATCGCAACAGTTTAAAGTTGTTGCTAACCTTAACAAAGTCATTTTAGATGGGTTCCCCCCCCTGACAAAAAAATGAAAATCAGGAGGGCAAAGGAAAAGAAAAAGGGCAAGGAGCCCCTTTTCTAGCAAAATTCAGGGCCAAAATAGTGTAAAATACAAAAATGTTCGCACATTGTAACAATAAAGCCCTTTTTTTAGCGGATAATGGGCTAAAATAGTGTAAAATACCATTTTTTTTTTTTTTTTACTCGCGCACATCATCCCAATAAGGCCCTTTTCGGGAAGCTCAAAGACATACAGTCTCTATGTATTGTATGAAGCAACTGCAATTTTTTTCGTCTGTGCCCCAAAAAATTTATTTTGCCCCCCCTGACCAAGAAAGCTGGCTACGCCCCTGGATTTACTTCAATACATAAAGTGGATCCATTATTTACAATGTCAAAAAAGTGGATCTATTATTTACAATGTATACAGTAATACATGAACTTTTGAGAAATTTCCACCCAAAATGCTCAATCTTGCAAATAAATTGTAACAAAAATGCCTGATTTTCACCAGGATTTCAACCATTTTTGGTGAAGTTGATCAAAATAAAAAAAACTAAAAACCTTTCCTAGTTTTTAAAAATTAATAGTAGAAAATAAAAATTATGACGAATTTGTTTGTTTGTTATGTTGCCCGAGAAAAATTGGGGTAAAAAACATTTTTTTTTTTTTTTTTGGGGGGGATTTTCTTCAAAACTGAGCATATTTTTGCTCAAATTTGACCTCACAGATGGATTCATCAAGTCTTTGCCATTCTAAACATGTATACTTTTATACTCCAGATCGACAATTTAGCAATCTTGAGGCCCACAAGTTGACTCTTATAATTCCAGGGTTAAGACCAACCTTAATTCAAATGCCACTTGATATCTCAAAAACATTCAATATATTCAGGAGTGGATGACATATCCGCTGAGTTTGACTGATTGGTAAGGTTGAGTTCAGTGTATGGGGCTTGTTCTGCATCTTTTCTGTATGCCATATAGGTGTGGTCATTTGGTGATGTGGTTTGTTGATTTGAAGATGGTGTTGGTGTGCTGCTCTCATAGGCATAGGCGTAGTCGTCCGTTGATGAGTTTTGTTGGTTTGAAGATGTTGTTGGTGTGCTGCTCTCATAGGCATAGCCGTAGTCGACCGGTGATGAGGTTTGTTGATTTGAAGATGTTGGTATGTTACTCTCATAGGCGTGGCCATCCGGTGGTGAGGTTTGTTGACTTGAAGGTGTTGTAGGAATACTACTCTCATAGGCGTGGCCATCCAGTGATGAGGTTTGTTGATTTGAAGGTGTTGTCAGTGTAGATTTAGTGTAATGTCTCACAATAAGTATGATAATGATGAAGGTGACAGAGGCAATGAAAGCTCCTATAATACCACCTACAATACTCCATACATAGGGTTTGACTTTTGAACTTGTCTCCATATTCCCAACTGAGGTAGTTCTTTTAAGATCATACATATTTATCACTGATGAAGGCAGGGATGTGGGCAACACTGTAGTAGTTTGTAGTTCATTTGGCAAAACAGAGATACTTGTCTCCATATTCCCAACTGTGGTAGTTCCTTTAAGATCATAGTCATACATATTTGTCTTTGAGGAAGGCAGGGATGTAGACAATACCGTAGTTGTATGCAGTTCATTTTGCAATTCAACAGAAATAGGACCTGTTGAACACATTCGTCGTGGAGCAGTTGGAAATGTATCACTGGCCATGGTGCACGTGAAGTTTGCATTATTTTCATCCATAATAAGTGTTCTTGTTACATTGTTGTTACCCAGTTCAATACATGTTCCATCTGGTCTCTGAAGCCTTAGTGTCAGGTTGACAGGTGGTGATGCTTCCCCAGCTATACAAATAAATGTAGCATCAGTGTTTTCAGTTAAGGTAGTAGATGGATGAATGATGCACTCTGGATAACCAGGAGGTGGAAGGTACTGGTTTATGATGACTGTGGTGTTGTATGATTTTTGATGATATTCATCTGCACGTTCAAATGTAACTGTACATGTATACACACCAGCATCTTGTTCAAGTGCATTTCTAATCTGTAGCAAGCTTCCATATCCTCTATCGGGTACATTTCCTATAGTTACACTGTATCTGGATGGATCAGCATTAGCTGTTAAAATGTCATCATAGGCTAGAGTTTTTCCAGAAAATTCCCATGCATATGAGGAATACTCATAATTGTTGCAAAACACATGTATAACTGGTCCAACACTTTCTTCAATTGTAGACCATTGATTTGATGCTGGTCGGCTTATATCTTGTGCTGCTGTAGATTTACAAGTGCACAGCAAAGTAAGCCACCAAAGTATTGATGATGTACCCATTCTGTGGTCACCAATCGCACTTGTGTAGATAACAAATAATCAGTGTGTTTGTTTAAAATCTATCATCTCGCAAGTGAAATTTTCTCGTCAACTTGTTTCTAGTGTTGAACTTACAGCCTAATTGTTAATATCCCCTGACCTGGTTGGCATTGTTGATTGTTATTTACATGTTTTACTTCCCTTAAAGCCTCTATCAGAAAATCTAAAAGAATCATCAAAAATCAGAATTTTTTAAAATATTTTTATATATTGAGCATATACTATATAACAATATTTTGATCATGAAACAATGTACGCTGCAGTTTTTTATTCAAAATCTTGGATGTTCTCACAAATACAGCATCATGTTTGCAAGGTATGTTTTTATCAAAGTACATTACAAAAATCAGCAAATTGATTTGGTGGTATTTGTGCAGATGTATATATTTACAAGTGCACAGCAAAGTAAGCCACCAAAATATTGATGAATGTTCCCATTCTGTGGTCATGAATCGCACTGGTGTAGATAACAAATAATCAGTGCTTTTGTTTAAAATATATCATCTCCTGTGTGTAATACACTAATGCTCCTTGTTTCTACTTTAAGTATAGTCAAAAAAAGACAACAAATGCAATAATCTTGTAATTTTTGTGCTGTCATTTTTGACCTACATATACACTAAGCCAAAAAAGAAACTTATAATTTTTCACAAGGTCGTATCTTAAAATCCTGTCCATCAAAATTAACCAAAATGACACACATGATTGCCTCAATACTCCACTCTAAACACATGTCAATAACCAAGCAGTTGTCCAACTGACACAATAGCAAAATGCAGTGATATGGAACAGCTTCCTTACATCATGTGTCTTTTCTATAATGCTGTATAGATCTGGTCTTCTGGGGATGAAGCTTATCCACTCCAGTTGTGAAAGATATATATAGGTTAAGCCACAATACAGAGGGAGTATGGGTCTCAAAATGATTAACCCTGAGCAATTACATTTGGAAAATATACTCCCCCTGTGGAAGGTATTTCCAAAATGTGTGGATTTTAACTGGAATAGCCCAATGGAGATAAGGCAGTGTTACGCTGAGCCCTCAATATTCAGATACAAACACCTCACATAAATTTGATATAAACAGGTGAAATAATAATAATCATTGTCATCATCCTTCAGCTGCGGTGCAGGCGACTACCAGTTTCCTCCAGCTACATCGACCTTGAGCCATTGCTATAATATTAGTAAACTTTTTACATATATTTTCTATTCCTTGACAGACACATGAAGAAGCAATAACAAGTCTGATTGGTTCAGAGAAGTCTTTATCATACAAGCATCTGCCATTACGGCTGTATCAGGTTAGTATCCTGAGAAGAATGCTTTTTTTCCAAATTTCAATTTTCTGTACTGATTTGCTATATATCTTGTGCAACATGGGTTGATAGTAACAAAAGGTAACTGAACGAACAGAGCACATCCAGATCTTACAAAATATGTTTATTTCTTGACTATTCATGTTTAATAGCTAGTCTATTCTCAACATGAAAACAAAGAAACTTGCACAAAGACTCAAAGTAATAGAAATTTGATGAAATGAGGTGCTAGTGTATAATGTTGCAAATGATTCTGGGAAGGGTAAGATATCTTCTGAAAATACACTATAAGATGGAGAAACTTGAGAGCTTGATCAAGGCTATTGAGATGTTTCAAGGGTGTACAGGGCAGCCAGGGGTTACTGAGCGCCGGGGTGAGGCAACATTTCCAAATTGTCCCTTTGACCCGCATTAAAAGTAACTTTACCAGGATTAATGCACGCAAAGTATGTCTAAAAACCTGTAAGAAAATGTGCAATTTTATGTTAAAATGGATCAAAATGAGGACAATTGTGGCTTAAAACTGGGCCAAAGGGAGATGCAGCATTTTGTTAATTTTGTCCCTGTATTGTCACCCTGCCCCCTCACCCTGCCCCCTCACCCTGCCCCTCCCTGGTCAGAATGCCCCTGAAATGTTCAAGTTCACTCAGGCTATAGACAAAAACAATTGTTTGCTTGTCCTCCAGTGGGATTTTGGGGTTGGTCTGTAGGTCAGAAAAATGTTTATTTATTATTTTTTTTAATGACTCCCTACTCAGGCTATGAACATTTGTCATGTGGAAAGAATGCATTCAATATGCATTCAACATGCTTTATGAATTCAATATGATTTCAATGTGGATGCAGGAATGGACTGTTATACATGTTATATTAGTTTACAATAATGATTTTGTTCTTAAGAAAACATTGTTGGCCAAATTTAGCTTTGAAATAAAATTTAAACATAGAAAAAGTAATAAACAAACCATAACAATTAAAATTATAAACTAAACATTTTTTAAGGGGTACTACACCCCTGCCCAATTTTGTGCCTATTTTTGCATTTTTCTCAAAAAACTATAGCGCATTGTTGACAAGTAAGATATGTATATTAGAGGGGCAAGGACTACAACTAATGCACTGGAAATTTAATTTCAGCACAGACAACAGTTGTGGAGTTAGAGTCAAAAATGAGGGAAAACCAATATTTGATCAATAAATCAATAACTACTTTCCTTGAGTTGCTGAATTTTCAGTGCAGTAGTTGTAGTCCTTGCCCCTATCATATACATATCTTACTTGTCACCAATGCGCTGTAATTTTTGAGAAAAATGCAAAAATAGGCACAAAATTGGCCAAGGGTGTAGTACCCCCTTAAAGGGCTGGCCCTGATTTTGGCCAATTTTGGGTCGGTCGAGGGCAAGCAAACAATTTTTTTTTGGCCTTATATTATATTGCCATATACCTGTCCATAGAAACATCATTCAATTCAAATGAAACAATAAATCTGTCAAATTAATTATTCTTATTGCAGACAACAACCAAGTTTCGAGATGAGATGACGCCCAAATTTGGATTATTAAGAGGAAGAGAATTCTACATGAAAGGTACAGTGTTTCTTTACTAAAAATTGTAGTTGGATTTTTAGGGGTAGAATTTCATCACACATTTTAAAGAAATTTTGCAGCAATCAATTTATTGGGTAGCCTCGGTTCGAGGCTTCTGGGCTCTGGGATGGTGTTTCCCCCCCCCTTTTTTTTGCTTCTCTATTTATTTTTTATTCATGTGTCTTCATATCCTGTCCACCCACCGCTGATCTGTACATGATAATATCAGATTACTACCTCTCTTCGTTGTCATGATTCTGAGAAAATAACCTGAGAAAATTGCTGATTCCAACCAGTTTTTATGTCTTACTCACAACACTGTAAAGTTCTCAGTGTATTGTAGGCTCCTTCTAATTATTTCTTGCTGTATATGAAGACACATGAATAAATAAATCGAAAGGAAAAAAAAAATAGAAAAAAAAACACCTTCCCAGAGCCCAGGCTATTTATTAGGCTATTCCAGTTGAAATCCATTCACCTCTTATGGAAGACATTACCTTAGTCTCCCACGTAGGATATGTAGATTTCAAACGATGTCATCCATTAAGGTAAAATCCACACTCACTATATGGAAGATTAAGGTCATGTACTGTCTTCCATATAGGGGTGTATGGGTTTCAACAGGAATAGCCAAAAGCATATGCTGTGGAGACTTTGAACATTTCCAAGAATCAGCTTTGCCTTGTCCAAATCTTTTTACAAGAATCAATTTGTGGAACTCTTCAGATTCTAATTAAACTGGTGTGTGTAAAACTTAAAGTGTATAGATTTAAGGGGCTAGCATTTTCTTTGGAAGGTGGGGTCCCAAATTTACACAAATTCGGCATCAATAAAATTGTGACCATTCATTCATTTTATTCAAAAGCGTGGATTTTGTCACAACTACAGCACCTAAAGCCTTGCTTTTTGCATCTTATATTAGTTTACTAATGTACAGTTAGTAATTAAAATCATGTTAAAAACAGAAGTTTGAAAGACATTGAGGGCGTCCTCAGCAAATGTGGGTTTAATGTTTATTTCAAAACTATCTTATGCTCCCAAAGAATTTTATCACATTCTTTGGCATAAGAAATAAATAAATAAAACATTAAGCTACCGAAGCTTTGAGGTTGCCAATAGTATATGGGTGTAGCTTGCAGATGGAAATATTTTACTGTGAATGCAAATTGCAGGAGTACAAATACAGAGCGCATTAAGCTAGAGTCTGAAGTTTTCCGTTTTACGGAAGGCAGAAAAAAATCACAGAATAAAGTTTTCTAACGTGAAACGATAAGAAAACAAATTTGACCCCACGCGGAAGCAATTCCGGTTCATACCGATCGGGTCTGTGTGTTCCCGGCCGGGTGTTGCCATAGCAGCGTGACAGCATCATGTGTTGACCAATGAGAGCTGCCCTCTCGTCTGCTTGGTCACTGTCGTGGTGTTTTGTCTTCATTACATTATTGGTTTCCAGAATGGATAGACACAAAATTTTAATTCCCACCCACCTCTCCCAATTTTAGGGGAGCCTATGTGTTTGTCAAATATGTTAATGCAAGCACATAACTTTATTTCAAGCAAATCATAAGTTGTTTTTAAAAAGGCAGGTACTGCTTTCCTTACATAATTAAGGAAAACAAATTAAATAGTTGCAGACGATATAAAGCATGCTTTAGGCATGCTATTGGAGAACAAATAATTATATGGGTAAAGAAAAGTTTTTATGGGATTTGGATTCTTCAGTCGGGTATTCACTGTAGAACAGAAATTGGGTTGAGTATTTTTACTTTTATCTTGGAATTCCATGAGGATTTGTATTAATTTTCCCCTGGATTGCTTTGGGATTCAGATTCCTCAGTAGTGTTACTGTAGAACAGAAATTGGGTTGAGCATTTTGCTTTCATCTTGGAATCTCAAATATCTTTGTTGATATAAAATAGCAAATAAATGATAAGCTCCCGACATGCACGGTCAAAATTCATTATAATGCTAATTTTTATATATAATAGCAGGATAAAATTTAACTGCAGCTTATTGCATTATTACAACATCTGTTATCAAAAAATTCTAACATAGAAAGGAGTCCTCACAGAAGACAGACTTATCGATCAAGAGTTAAACATGTCATGTTTAATTACATATAGGGGAGACCGGGGCAAGTCCGCCCTCGGGACAAGTCCGCCCACCCCATGTTTCTGATCTCGTGACTGCTGGGAAAGTACAATGATGATGTAATTAGCTGGCACACGTCATCATAGCTAAGTACCCAAGAAAACAAGACAGTCCGACACACCTCGCCACAGAAATTATCGTCAAAAAACGTTTTTGAGTCAAGAAAGTGTACATTTTTGAAATTAGTAATATTGTAATAATCTCAAGACCTTGCAGAGACGGTTTTCGTTCTTATATTTATTTGGAAGGTGAACGTTTTGCCCAACATATTATGCAATTAAAAGATCGACATATTGTGTTTTGTAGGCAAAACACGAGGTAAAGAAAAAAAAGTAGTGTTGGGGCAAGTCCGCCCTGTATGTGCAGGGGCAAGTCCGCCCTGTGTTTTCCCCAGGCTGACTCCCGGGCGGATTCACGCCATCAGCGTATTATGCAAAATATTGACAATAATACCTTTAAGAAGAGTAAAACTACATGCAAGCATGTTTTTTTAAGTTAAGTGGTATCAGTATTACTCATACCACCGTTTATGTTCTAAAACCATAAATGCCAAAATTGTAAATAAAGGTTTTGCTTATTTTGGACCCTACATTTATTAGCTTACATTATACCCCTCCAATAAATTTAGTAGACTCTTTGGAAGAGAGTGAGTGCCTAATATACCCTTTACTAAACGTTTGCATTAAATTTATAATTGTTATGCAATATTATAACCTTTTCTTTTTTTTATCAGGGCTTAAACTTACCCCACCATAGGGGCGGACTTACCCCAACACGGGGCAAGTCCGCCCTGTCATCGTGATTTTATTTTCCCTTCTCCTGCCGTTACTGAAAGCTTAATGTCCTTACAAATGTGGTAGTATTTAGCTATAGTATACAGCTTTAAAATGTAAAAACTATAGCCTTCTAACATGAGAATTGTCCTCTCTAGGCGAGATTGAAGAAAATAGGGCGGACACGCCCCGGTCTCCCCTAATACTTAGAGGACAAGCTATAAACATGTATTATACAAGGAGATGTTTGTTTTCTTTTATCTTGCATCTTCCACTTATATACTATATTTCATATTAATATCAGTTAATACTGTATGCACTAATTATATAATGAAAAACTGATAGAGTGGAAAGTTTCGGCCATTATAAAAATCCCTTTGTCGGGTTATTTGTGGGCTCCACGCCCTCAGTAATGCTTACTGTAGAATAGAAATTGGGTTGAGCTGCTTTGCTCTTATTCTGGAGTTCCCCTTTGAATTTGCGATTGGGATTCATGATTCCTCAGTTGGTTTACTGTCGAACAAAATTGGGTTGAGTATTTTTACTTTCATCTTGGAATCCCATCCTTTCTGATTTCATTCCAGGGTTGTGTACAAACCCTTTGCTTGTAATGATATAATGGCTGAAATCTTTGTTTATGAAAATAAAATTATTGTCTATCCTGATGGCCAATAAGTATTACCAAAATTTGCTGTTGCCTTGTGTGTCATTGTCTCCGTCTGGGGTTAATCAGAGGTACAACACAGAAAATGACATTTTTGTATGATGTGACAAAAATTGTTTAAAGATAACAGAAGTAAATGTTAAAAACAATCATGAGTTGTGTGTGTCAGTAATAATACCGATATATTACCGAGGCATGAACCCCCTATATCCATCCAAATTTCATAACACCTTCGAAAAATGCATCATGTTCAAAATCCTCTCATACATCTACAAGTCACTGAATGATCTGTCACCAATCTACTTGTCTGATTGTTTGACGATCTATATCCCAACCAGAGAGGGTTTACGCTCGGCGTTAGACGCAACTCATGTAGTTGTCCCCAGGAGCAACAGATTAATTGGTGATAGGTCTTTCAGTGTACAGGGACCCAAACTGTGGAACAACATCCCTTTAAACATCAGAGTTTCCCCCACTGTAGATTGTTTCAAGAGTAACCTAAAAAATCACTTGTACTGATTGTTGCTGTTTTTAAGCCTTTTTTCAGGTATAATATGTTTTTATATATATTTTGTATCTTTGTAAAGCGCTATATTAAGTGCTGTTATTATTATTAACAGAGAAATAAATTCCCATCCTCCCTGTGAGGAAATATAACATGGAAAAACAGTGGCATGATCAACGGGAATTATATAAATAAACATTAATTTTCACCAGGTTCACCTTTATTTCTCGCATATACGGCCCTAGCTACTATGGGCTATTTGCGGGGTGGAGATAAGTTTAAGTGACCGCTTATGGGTTCAAATTTCAACCAGCCTAATCATGAAGCTCCCGTGGCCAAGTGGTTAAGGCGTAGGTCTCGTAAACCTGAGGTCCTGGGTCCGATTCCCAGGCGGGATCACTTTTTCTCCTTGTCTCCTTTATTATTTGCGACGGCGAACCTGGTGAAAATTAATGTTTATTTATATAATGTATTGTTCATACATTTTAAGCTTTATTCATGAAACACAGATTGACAAATTTTACAACACAGATGGCAACACGGAAAATGGATTTTAGAAAACGGTAAACTTCAGACTCTACGTTAAACATTAGAATGAGACACTTGACATGTCCATGTTTTTTTGTGTTTTTTTTGCAGATATGTACACTTTTGATACCACAGAGGCCAAAGCCATGGAGACATACAACGCAGTATGTGTAGCCTATGAGACGTTATTCAGACGACTAGGAGTAGCATGTTTAAAAGGTAAGAGGAGATAAGACGAGAAGTGGGACGAAGATCCTCATTTTAGATTGAATATGTTGTTAGACCCGGTCCACAAGAGTGTGTGTTTTTTACCACCGATTACGACAGTGTCATAATCGTATTATATTAATAGTACCGTGTGTCCACACAATGTTGTCGGCATACTAGGATCGTGTCATCTTTCACGAATGATGAAAATGTCCATCATGAGTTTGTAGCATGATCGTGCTGTAATTGCCGATGAAAATTACCTGTGTGTACACATTTTGTTGTTGTATTTGTCGTTGTATGTTTACTTAATGGGCTTAAAAAATTATTGGGGCATGCGTATAACCAGAATTTATTACAATGACGATATGTGCTGAACGTGTGGACGTTCTCATCATTCATTTGTCACAATCGTGTCATAATCGGTTAATTACGACACGATGACGACATTATACTAGTGTGGATTGGGTCTTAGTCTCAAATTATCAGAAGTAGATACTTAGCAGGTGCAGGGGCTTGAATGTAATACTACCAGATTCCTATTCCAATTGAGTTAAGAATGTGATTTTTGATCACTAATACATTGTTTATTACAGTCACAGATG